>NC_136488.1:128125473-128235473 GCF_053919585.1 Euprymna scolopes
GAAAACACTACCAGGCCGCCAGGCGTTGCATTGTCGTAAGATACGCTTAAATATCATATTTTAATTCATCTGCATAACGTATTTATTATTCTTTATCGATTATCATATTAAACCTAATATATAGAAGTGAGATCAAAACAAAAATATATATATACATATGACTTGAATGCCATCAGCTAGAATCGAAACCAAAATATTCAATCCTCTATGTTCATTCTTTAGCGTCTGAGCAACGCCGACACATACATATGTAAATGCACACATATGTATATATATATTTCTGTAGAAATATATTTTGTTATAATATATACCAATCCTTATTAAAAAAGTTTAATGTAATTACAGAGCAATATAGTGAATAAATGACAAAAAAAAAACTATATTCCATGATTTATTTTGCGTTACGAAACACATAATCTCAAGAATACTAAATTTCAACTGAATTAAAGGAATAAATAATAAGTTGGTCAACATCATGAGTTTTGGAATAAATTTTTTGTCATTTATTCACTATATATATATATATATATATATATATATATATATATATAATATATATAATGAAATTAATAAATATGTAGTGTTTAACTGAATTACGGAATGGTAAACTTCAATCTAATATAAATAAGAGTATTTATATATAGATAATTTAATCCCAACCGAATAAAAAAAGCTTCATACAAAATAGATAGTATAGCTTATTATAAGAGAAAAGGAAATTAAAACTTTAAGAAATTTACAATCAAAATTTTGGAGTATTCAGTCGAAAAATAAAGTTTGATTATAATTTTCAACATACAATTTTAATTTTCTTTCTCTTATATATATATATATATATATATATTATATATAATATATATAATATAATGTATATATATTATATATAATATATATATAATATAATGTATATATATATTGTACATATATATATGTATATATATATATATATATATATATATATATATATATGATAAAAATAATGGAAATAGTATTCCAACAAAATAGAGAAAATAAAAAGGAACAAACCGTATTATGTGTTCATCAACGTTTCGTCTTTATTTCGAGACTTCCTCTGGATGAATGAGATTAAGAAACCAAAAAATATACCAATACAAAATATTTGAAAATGTTTCACGTGCACAGTGTGACGCAGTTCTATTTCAGAGAAACGGAAAAATGATGTTGGAAATTCAAAAAGGAGGGGGATGGCTGGCGCTGTTAAAGAGAAGTAAATTTTAGTGACGTCATATAGTCGTTAATGTAATTTTAAAACTATGAATACAAGTTTATATTCTTATTGGGAAAAAAACAACACTTACACCAAAACTGATTTAAAGACAGTAAATCGAAGTGTTGAGAATTTCAACCAATCTTATAAAAAACTTATAAAATACAATAAAACTTGGATGTCATACATTGAATACCACCCCAATGTTCCATCACTATATGGCCTGCCCAAAACTCACAAACCAGACATCCCTATGCGCCCTATAATATCCGGCATCGGTAGTGCCACACACAAAATTGCACGTGCCTTATCCAACGTTTTGACTCCACTACTAGGCACTATCAGCACCTCCCACATAAAGAACTCCGAAGATTTACTGAACAAAATAAAAAACATTAACGTACAAAACAAAACTATACACAGCTTAGATATAACATCATTAAATACTAATGTCCCCATTAAAAAATGCTTGAATTTACTCCTTAAACATTTAAAAAAAATCTAACATTAGTTTACCTTTTCCTCCCAACACTCTTATAAAAATCATTAGACTTATAACTAACATGACTTACTTTAACTTCAATAACAATTTCTATAAACAAAATTTTGGTCTTCCTATGGGTAACCCTCTTAGTGGAGTATTAGCTTGCCTTTTCTTAGAATTCCTAGAATCTGGTTCTTTCAAATTCAGATTACCTCCAAACACAGAGTATTTCAGATACATTGACGACATCTTAATTTTTCTTCCTGAAAATACGCGCATAAATATCATTAGAGACAAATTAAACTCAGTCGAACCTTCCATAAAGTTTACCTATGAAACAGAAAACAATAACTCATTACCTTTTCTTCACATACTTATAATAAAATCCAATAATAAACTATCCTTCAAAGTTCACCGCAAAACTACACACAAAAACGATTACATACATTTCTATTCACACCATAACAATAAAATAAAAACAGGGATGATAATTGCTTTCTTCTTACGCGCTTTCAGAATTTGCAGTTCTGAATATCTGGACGAAGAATTCAAATACCTCACAAACATTTTGAAAACCTTGCAATATACGACATATTTCATATTGAATGCTAAGAGAAAAGCCAAACAAATATTTTCCAGAATAAATAATAATAAAAAATCATACACACAAGACCTTTCTCTCATAAACAGACATCTTCTTTTACCTACACACACCAATAATACAATAATCTATAACACACTAAACAAACTAAAAATTCCTATCGTACAAACCACATCACTAACCATAAGACATATATTAAAAACCACGAAACATCTCTATAACAAACCAGTTTCCGATGGAGGTATATACACTATTCTGTGCCATAATTGCCATCATAAATACGTTGGTGAAACTCAGCGTAAATTGGAACAAAGGCTCAATGAACACAAAAGAGATATAAAAAATAGCAATTCTCTAAGTGCATTATTCTCTCATTCATTGCAACATAACCACACCTTTGACTTTAAACAAGCAAAAGTAGTTAAATTTATTTCAAATAAACCGCGCCGGAGACTTCTTGAATCTGCACTTATCGCAATTTCAAGCACTATTAAATAACGTGGAGGTTTCTATAACATAGCGCCACTAATAAGTAAACTTTTATTAAAAGAACATTATTTAACTGTGGACACAGGTTAACTTTCTCACACTATTCAACACCCCCTGTAATAATTAACACATAATCTCAATATATAAATTACATAAAAAACACTCATTTCATTTCTGTTACTAACTTATATTTGAATTTCAACAGATATATCTTTTTTCCCAATAAGAATATAAACTTGCGTTCATAGTTTTAAAATTACATTAACGACTATATGACGTCACTAAAATTTCCTTCTCTTTAACAGCGCCAGACATCCCCCTCCCTTTTGAATTTCCAACATCATTTTTCCGTTTCTCTGAAATAGAACTGCGTCACACTGTGCACGTGAAACATTTTCAAATATTTTGTATTGGTATATTTTTTGGTTTCTTAATCTCATTCATCCAGAGGAAGTCTCGAAATAAAGACGAAACGTTGATGAACACATAATACGGTTTGTTCCTTTTTATTCTCTCTCTCTCTCTCTCTCTCTATCTCTCTCTCTCTCTATATATATATATATATAAGTGAAAAATGTCAATATATTGTAGAAGTAAATTCAAAACAAGGAATAGGAAATAAAGGTGAAAGGTTCCTTATTCCATGAGGTTTCAAAGAAAGGCTCTTCTCCTCAAAGGAAAAAATTAGCAAAAGGTAAGTATGGATAAGCATTATTTTTGTTCGTTTGCTCAATTTTTGAAAACATTTAAGAAAAAAAAATTTAAGAAAAGTATAAGTTTATAGATAAAATAAAAGGGAATACTCAGCAAATTCCGATATGCATGATTGTAAATATCCAGTGATATCCAAAGGTTCCCAATAGGTGGGGCTATATGTGAGTTTCAAAAGAGTTTTGTAAGATATCCTTTAGAATCTCTTTAAAAAATATCTAGGATTAAAGGAAGAATGAAAATGTAGAAAAATAATGTAGTGAAATGCGAGAGTAAAAACACATCCATTGAAATAATAGTTCTTGTGCAAAGAAGAATATAGAATGTTTTGTTTTTAATATATAAGGTTCAAATGTAAAAGAGTTACGCTATTATCCCAATGATTCCGTACACTAATTAATACTTATATGTAATATAATTAATTACTTGGAACTTATTATTACATTGTTATATATATATATATATATATATATATATATATATATATATATATATATATATATTGATAAGTTGATTAAAAAAAATCACGAATTTTTATAAAACCCGAAGCGCTTTTCGTCAGACAAACTTTCAAGGATATATGTATGAAAGAAGGAAAAACCCTGCTTTTTTTTTGTAGAAACACTTTTTTTTTCTAGAAATGCAGTTTTTTCCTTCTTTCAATTTTTTATAATAATAATAATAATAATAATAATAATAATAATAATAATAATAATAATAGTATTAGGAGCACTAGGAACAAGCCCGAAAAACTTTGAAAAAAGAATGGGAGAAATCGGAATCAAAGGAATGAATGGAAAAATACAACGAACAACAACAGCATGAAAACAGCTGAAATATTAAGAAAAACCCTTGAATGTGGAAACTAACACACAGGAGCAACAAATGCGGGCCAGACAAACTTCTGCAAAGGCAAAACATGAAACAGTACATGGAACCAAGAACACTGAAGCTGCATGACTATAAGCTCTCTAAACCTACCCATCCCCATTGCCACATCACTGCCCCCCCAAAGAGCAAATCCAAAAAATCAAGTAGAGTCCAGGAGGAAGGAAAGACCGATGAACATGATCAGACCTCAGCCACATAAGTGCGAAGAGAACTGGGACCTTGGGGAGGCTTATTGCCACTCAATTCCTAACAAAAACCAATAGCTGCTGCCAAACGAGAAATCAATGGCAAGCAACTGTTGCCATAATGCAAATTTATTTGCAAATGTTGTCGAAAACGGTGGAGGGTACTGGAAACCTGGGAAGATTTGTTGTCTCTCAGGTTCCAGGGAACACCACGGGCTGTTTTCAGGGAAAGATCTCTGAAGACCTGTGTGAAAGCTCCTTGTGAGCCAATAATAATGATAATAATAACATTAATAATAATAATAATAATAATAATAATAATAATAATAATAAATAAATAAATAAAACACATACACACGTGCATACTGACTCAGCATTTCTTTACGTTTTTTATTGTTTATTTTAAATGTCAATGAAGTTTGCTTGCAGCAAAGGCGAACAAGGCAAATCAGAAATGCAACTTGGGATGAAAAGGTCAATAGGAATTGTTGGTTAAGCAAAAGGAGGAAGTGCGCGTCAAATGGATGGATTCGTAAACCATTGAAACGTTTATTCGGCATGACTGTGTACTTTAAATGCCGACGGATACCCGTGGCTTTTTGGGCTATTTCAATAAATTGGACAAATTTAACTGAGCCATTTTTTCAATTCGTCATAGTAAATATTACTTTGATTTCACTTGGAGGAATATGTCTCTCTCTGTCTCTCTCTGTCTCTCTCTGTCTCTCTCTCTCTCTCTCACACACACACTATATATATATATGTATATATATGTATATATATGTATATATATGTATATATAGTGTGTATAGAGAGCTCAAGGATTGGTGTGGGCGTGCCTTAAAAGCACACAGATGCTTTAGCGTCACATATAGCTTCTACCAATCTAATCATCCCCACGTGCACATCGTAAGTTCTGCTACGCTAACGGGGCTCAGGTGAATGACGAGTATTCAGGGCCAGAAACCTGAATCCCAACTGTCTTGTGGGATAAGGTTTTTGAACTCAAGGTTAAGGGCGAGGTAACCCTGACAGAAACCTCCAGAAGAGCTTAGGCCCTGTTGACTGCGGCATTCATGACCCACCGGCGTGTGGACCATGCTCTGGTGCCCAGCTGCCTAAGTCCCAATCATGGGTAAATGACATTAGCGGGGTAGAAGGAGCTCCTACAAGCCGTGGTAGAGGCAATCCTTCTAGGAGAGGACAACTTATATGAGAATTCTGCGGTCAAAGCAATTGCCGGTCATCTTGGAATGGCTTGTCACTGGATTATTGTTGCGAAGACTTGGACAGTGGCACTCGTGTCGTACAAGCGTTTGTCACTTTAATACAACGATGTACAGATGTTACTTGAGATCTATCTTTTATCTCTTATCTTCTTCTGTGTTATCTTTATCCGTCGTTTATTTCTATTGCAAGTCCTATGGCGATGGAGGAGTGGCAACGTGTACAGACTTGACCAGTTGGAGGTACACAGTCACAAATCTAAGCAGAGGTGACAGGAACCCAGTCTTAACATCGTTGTTGTACCTTCACAAGATAGAGGCCAACTCCGGTGGGGGTTCCTGTGACTGAGCAGCCCTATTCAGGGAGAGCACTGCTCACCCAGTGTCTTGAGCAACTGCTAGAAAAAGTTAACTAAAATTGTCTGTCATACTATCACTGGTTAGTTTCCTGCAGCTAACGGTGGTTCATGTAAGCAGGAAGAAAACAAAAATGTATCCTCAAAAAGGAGTAAAATTCAATTTATACTGTTGGAATGTACGCACTCTTCTTGAAAAGGGTCATCCAACCGTCCAGAGCGCAGAACAGCGCTTGCTACTGTAAAGCTCCGAAGACTTGATATAGATATTGCTGCTCTATCAGAGACTTGTCTCTCAGGAGAAGATCAAATGATAGAGGTATCATCAGGCTGCACTCTCTTCTGGATTGGTAAACCGGAGGGTACCCGTAGAAATGGTGGAGTCGGTTTTGCGATTAAAACATCCTTGGTTGATACTATGGAATTTCCTTCCAATATCTGTGACTGCATCATGAAACTTCGTGTTCCTCTCTCACACAATAGATTCATCACTGTTCTTTCGGTCTATGCACCAACCCTTCAAGCGAATGAAGATGGCATCTTGTGTTTCTATAAGTCTCTGCGGTCCGTTGGTGCATCTAAACCAATTAATGAAAAACTTGTTATTCTTGGTGATTTCAATGCCCGTGTTGGAAAAGACTATGATACCTTGAGTGCTCTTGGCCGCTATGGTATCAGTACCATGAATGTTAATGGCCTTAAGCTACTAGAGCTGTGTTCAAATTTAAATTTTGCTATCTGTAAAACTTTTTTTCGCCGTAAACTGAAGCACAAAGCTATTGGATACACCCACGTCAAAAGCATGGTCATCTAATTGACTTCATCATAACTCGAAAACCCGACCTTCGAGATGCATATATTGTTAGTGCCATGCGCAGTGCTGAATGTGACACCGATCACAAGGTGGTGAGAGGAAAGTTTAATCTACGAATCCGTAAGAAACTTCGTCATAGTGGCATTAAGGTGCCTAGCCGTATTGATGTCGCCAAGTTAAAGTTGACTGAAGTTCAAAAGAGTATAGCGGAAAAGCTATATAATCTTGCATTTGAGGGTACATGAGTGAATTTATAGAATCGGGTTTATTCTGCTGGTGCTGAAGCTCTTGGCTTCAGGAGGGATAAGAACAAGGAGTGTTTTGACGAAAACAATCTTGAAATTCAGCAGTTGCTGATGAATAAATAGAAAATTTATGAATCTTTACTTCCTGAAGATCATTCTGATCATACAACTAATTTGCGACAATAAAAAGAGGTCAAAGCCACATTGCAACGTGAGCTAAGAAAAATGCAAACCATTGGTGGATGAATATAACGGAGCAGATCCAAAAGGCGTTTAACAGAAAGAATTCGAAGGAATTTTATGGACTTGCCAGTACCGAGTTAGAAAAGATGCATCTGAAGAAAGTCGGAGATTACATCGATCGAAAAGTTGTGAAAATCAGATTCCAGATGATACAGTAGTCCGATGATTCCAAATAATACGTTTTTTTAAAGACTTTGTGTCAAAATAAAATAATAATATAAGTTTTATATGTATCACGAATGTTATATGTGTTTGTGTGTATGTGTGTATGTGTATATATGCGCACTGTGCGTGTTTTTATGTTGCCTGTCTTAAAAGTATTGCCACTATTCTTACAAAAGTTTTCTTTGAATTTCATGAAAGAACTATAGAACTATATATTTCACACCGACATCCTTCGCTGGCAAGGTTCTATGCACTGAGAGAAAAATTATTCTGCGACTTACCTCATTATAGATCTACTATTCGAAGTATCCAATACTAACAACGCTATCGATGATGCTGACATGTTAGCGTTCAAATCTCGATCGAAGCTACCGTGACGCTTTCACGTGACGGGGAAATTATTATAGATAAATATTCCGACTGCTTAGTAGACCAGCTAGTAGCGTTAATATCGTTAGTAACCTCATTTTGCCAGGACATCGATAACAGAATGAAGAGAGCCTGTTTGCGCATTATCTTTAGCACTTTAATGACCTTAATGAAATATGGTGCGGACCGAACTCGCCGTATCCATCCAATATGGAAAATGATTACTGATGTTGTGTAAAGGTTTCGAATTGCCGCGGGGAATTAACATGATCTGCAGCGGTGGCACCGCCATGAATGATCGATATGGGAAAGGAATTGATTCATCAGGTTTGCTCGAAAATCGATACCCTTTGACATTTTTTTTTTTCTAAAAGGATTATGTTTCTCTTGTTCGACAACGCATATAAGTACATTCCTACATATTATGGGGAAAAAACTAACGAGCTAAGAATACACCCACATCATATATATATAAGTTAAGCAACGTTGAACCTGGTCAATATAAAATGGGTTACCATTTGGGAATTCCAGGTGCTGTATGTGCTCTCCGCTTATCTCGGCATTGTTTCCACTCAGTTTTGGCTCTCTCGTTGCCACTGGATCCAAGCAGTGCCGATTCAGGAGAGGCATGGGTGGTGATTGCGAACCCTAGCCTCACAATTACATGCGCAGTTACCCTTACAGACGTGTCCATTGTCTCTTGAGACTGAACGGAAGCATCGACAAATATATATATATATATATATATCGCACTTTCAGTTAAAATAAAAAGTCGGTCCATTTAGCTCTTATGGGCAGATCATCATATAATGATTAGATCACCCTAACATACGTTAAAAAGCATTAAAGATAAATGTTTAGATTCCAACAATATTTCTCAAGGTTAACGGTAGACGATTGGATTAGGTCCTTGCTATGAAGCTAAAGATTCTGTTGCCGGGTTCAAATCTAATTATCGTGACACCCTGCACTGATGATTCCCGAAAGGATGAAACACTAGTGTCTGTAGGTATTTAATAATTATTATAGCATATATATATATATATATATACATACATATATATATATATATATATATATATATATATATATATATATGTGTGTGTGGGGGGGGTGAGATAACTACTGTCAGTCAGGAAATTTGAACTCAGTCACAACATCATCATTGACTTCGTAGGATTCTATTCTATTTCCAGCCTAGCAGACCTTTCAGGTGTAAACGTTATCACTTACTTGACACTTAAGTAAAATCATACGATGCTTTTGTTTATTACGGATCTTTTAAACCTATGCATTTCAGGTGCAAACATAAGTGTTATGTCAAAATAAGTAAAATCAACGCTTTTGTTGATTGGGGCTCTTTTAAACCTGCACATTTCAGGTGAAAACATTATTACCTACTTCCATGTCATTTTCAAATTAGTGCAAATCATTTTTTATGTAAATAAGGAAAAAACCAGACATATTCTTTACATACCCGTGTAATCCAAGATGTTCTAAAATAATAAACAACTTGGGGCCATCAGAACTTACATAAAATCGACCTGACTTAATATCACGCATGTATCATGAACATCTAGCTGAACTTTTGAAAGACATTAAAGATATACATGTACTGGGATTTCTATTTGCAACTCTTTAGGTTATTGAATTTCAAAAAAAGATGGCTACCACACTGCCACATGATCATAATGTCGCGAGATCAGGATGAGATCAGAACAGTTCATCAAATTGATGCAATAGTCCTGATGTGTGTGATTTACAATTTTAAACAACCGTGGAATTTCCACGGGTTCTGCTAGTTATTATTATTATTATTATTATTATTATTATTATTATTATTATTATTATTATTATTATTATTATTATTATTATTATCACGGTTAACGGTAGCCGATTGGATTAGGTCCTTGTTATGAAGCTAAAAATTCTGTTGCCGGGGTCAAATCTACCGACTGGTGTTAATCGTGACACCCTGCACTGATGATTCCCGAAAGGATGAAACACTAGTGTCTGTAGGTATTTAATAATAATAAGCATTATTATTATTATTATTATTATTATTATTATTATTATTATTATTGGCTCACAAGGCGCTTTCACACAAATACCTCCAAGGTCTCTTCTTGATAACAATCTGTGGTGTTCCCTGGAAGCTGAGTAACAACAAGTCTCCCCAGGTTTCCAGTACTCTCCACCTCTTTCGATAACATTTGCAAACGACTTTTCATTCTTGCAACAGCCGCTTACCATTGATTACTCACTGGCAGCGGCTATTGGTCATCACTGGAATTCGAGAGGCAATAAGCCTCCCCAAGGCCCCAGCGGGGGTCTGGTCAGTGCTCTCCTGGGTCTTACTTTGGGGGTGGTAATATGGTAATGGGGGGATGGATATAGAGGACATCGGTATGCCACCTCAACGTTCTTGGTTCTGTGTAGCTCTTCACGCTTTGCCTCTGCAGCAGTTTGTCTGGCCTGCTCATGTGGCTCATGTGTATTAGTCTCCACATTCAAGGGGTTTCCTTAATATTTAAGCTGTTTTCATTATTGTTGTTAGTGGTATCTTTCCAGTTATTCCCCTGATTCCAATTTCTCCCATCATTTTTTCAAAGTTTTTCGGGATTATAGGTATTATTTGGACCTTCTTCATCACCCATATCCCTTCAGCTCTCTTGCTAGCTTTTTGTATTTGCTCCGTTTTTCCTTTTGTTTGATATTCACCCTGTGGTCAGTTGGGACAGCAAAGGCTACGATTTGACAGGACTCTTCTTACTTGTTAATTATTACGACATCCGGTCTTCTTACTTGAATGGACTTGTCAGTTATTATGTCCAAATCCCATAGGATTTTGTGATTCTCGTTTTCAAGTACTATTGCCGACTTCTGTTTGTCTGTGCGTTCGAGATGCAGTTGTTTCCATAATTCCCAATATACTGCCTTTTCCACTTCGTCATGTCTGTTATTGTATTCCTTTTGGGCGAATCTGCTGCATTCACTTACTATATGGATTATCGTTTCGTCTCTTCGTCCACAGAGTCTGCATTTTCTGTTTTCTGTATTATTATTATTATTATTATTATTATTATTATTATCATTATTATTATTATTATTATTATTATTATTATTATTTCCGTTAACTGCGCAGTGTTGTGATGTTTTACACCGTTTTTGTTTTACTCAAGAGTGGGGTTTCACACCAAATCTAGTGAGCATAGTCAAAGAGTCGATTAGATGGAAAGCACCTGGTGTAGGATGCTTGCTGTGTCAAGCAGAACTGACTTCTGAAGTACGGGTATGTACTTGATTTCCAAAACGTCCTCATTTTCCACTACCTTTTCTGATTGATGTTGGAACCACTTGTCCCTCGCTTAGATTTTTTTATTACATTTTCACCCCAAACAAGGCACATTGCCACTTTGATGTATCTATCAGGGACATAAGCTACAGAGGTCATATGCGAGGAGTTGGGGAGCACAATGTCGGTTCACGTTACACTTGAACTTCTGCATGTCAGTACAGTTGGGGAAGGAGAAACCCGGAAGAGAATTCCAAAGTCTAGCGGTTCTGGGAAAAAACTACTGGCGTAGAAGGCTCTCTTACATCTATGGATCTCAACTGTGAAGGGGTGTGATTTTGTTGCTTGTCGGGTATGTCGGGGGTATTTACGTCGAGGGGGTACAAGTGATTGCAGTTTGTCGGAGCATTCACCGTTAAAGTACTTGTAGAACAGGCAGAGGGATGCAACATTTCGTCAATGGGACAGACGCTGAAGCTTAGATGACAGTTCAGAACCTATCAGGTTGGCGACTCTCTTTTGAACCTTGTCTAGGAGTGAGAGACTAGCAGCAGATGCACCAGCCCAAATATGACAACAATACTCCGTATAATATGGGCGAATGGTGGTAGAGGATACTTTCGGGCGTTAGTAGCTTTCTAGTACGGTAGCGAGAACCTACCTTTTTCGCAGAGGTCCTGGCAATGCTCTCAATGTAATTTTCCAACTCATGTTTCCTGTGAACGTTAGGCCGAGGAGTTTAAAAGATGTACTTTCAGATAAAGAGTCACTGGCCATTGTTATTGGTGGTAGAGAACGTTTCTTGTAGTTATTGAAGGAAACAATCTTAGTCTTGGCAGCATTGAATATGACCATCCATTTTTGTCCCCATTCCACTACAGATTGGAGGTCGTTCTCTAGTGTTTCTACCATTTCTTTAGATATGTGTTCATTTGTTTTTCTGTCGTGTCTTTTATAGAGCGTGGTGTCATCAGCATATATAATCATCTCACAGACAATTTTGTCAGGGAGGTCATTTATGAATATTAGGAATAATAGAGGTCCAAGCATAGACCATTGAGGCACTCCCGCTTTATATCATATTGTTTAGATGTACGACCATCGGGGACAACCTGAATTTTTCTCTTATCTAAGAAGGATTTAATTATGTTAAGTATTCGTCCAGTGACACCGTATGATCTGATTTTCCTGAGAAGACCTTCATGCCATACCCTGTAAAAAGTCTTAGATATATCTAGAGCGACCGCTCTACCCTCCCATGCTTTGTCAAGTAAATGGTATATACGCTCAGAGATTACAGTGAGGATTTCTGCTGTGGAACGGACTTGCATAAATCCATATTGTTGGTCGGTCAGAAGTTTAGAATCTGTAAGGTGATGGATTAGAGTTTGGTTAATTATGGACTCAAATATTTTGACGAAAAGTGGGAGGAGGCTAATGGGGTGGTAATTCACTGGGTCAGTTCTTTCGCCAGAATCCTTGAAAACTGGTACCACAGAAGCAGTTTTCCAGCAGGCAGGAAAACAAGCAAAACAAAGATTCAAAACTTTTGGCAAAAATTCCATCATTATTATTTTTATTGGCCCACAAGGCACTTTCACACAGGTCATTGAAGCTGTGTGACGACAAGTCACCCCACACGTTCAGCGCTCTCCACCTCCTTCGATAGCATTTGCAATTAAATTTTGTTATTGAAACAGCATTTCACCATTGATTTCTCGCTGGCAGCGGCCATTGGTCTACACTGAAATTTGAATTAAACTAAGCCTCCCAAAGGTCCCAGTTCTCTTCGCTCTTGTCCAGCTGATGTCTGGTCAGTGCTCTCTCATCGGCCTTTCTATCCTCCTTGACCCTTCCCGGCTATTTGGTATCACTCTTTTTTTGGGGGTGGTGGTGGTGATGGGGCAATTGGAGGAGAAGGCGGGGGATGTAGAACTTGTAGATATGCAGCTTCAGTGTTCTTCGTCTCCTGTAAAGCTCCTTCATGTTTTGTCTCTGCAGCAGTTTGTCTGGATCACGCATGTGTTTCATGTGTATTATTCTCTGCATTCAAGGGGGTTCCGTAATATTTCAGCTGTTTTCCTTATCGTTACTCGTTGTATCTTTCCAGTTCTGCCTCTTATTCCAATTTCTCCAATTCTTTTTTCAAAGTTTTTCGGGATTGTTTCTAGTGCTTCTACTATTATAGGTATTATTTTGATTTTCTTCATTATACAAATCCATTTTCACTCTCTGGAAAAACCCTGTGAATTTGCTCCATATCTCCTTTTCTTTCATACTGACCTTCTAGTCAGCTGAGATAGCAAAATCTACGATTTGACAGGATTGTTCTTGTTAATTATTACGACATTCGGTTTTCTTGCTTGGATGGGTTTATCCGTCTATGTGTCCATTCTCTCTTTCATTTCTGTTGCTTTGATGGTGTCCGCTTCCAGAATTCCCAAGTATTTATAGTCGTCTTGTTCCCCTAGCGCACTTATCTCCGTTTGGTTGGGTAGTTCCATGCTTTCCGTCGTTTCCAGTTTTCCCTTTCTTATAACTAGTTGTGAGCACTTTTCCATACCAAACTCCATTTGGATATCCTGGCTGAAGATTCTGCTAGTGTAAATTAGTGTCTCTAGCTCCTCTTCGGTCCTTGCAAAAAGTTTCACATCATCCATGTACATAAGGTGGTTCATTTTTTTCTCTGTATTAGAAAACTTGTATCCGGCTTGGCACTTTCTCAGAATACTGTTCAGGGGCTTCATGGCTATGATGAACAGTAATGGTGATATTGAGTCTCCTTGGAATGTGCCTCTTTGTATTATTATTATTATTATTATTATTATTATTATTATTATTATTATTATTATTATTATTATTATTATTATGCAAATGGCACTGGAAACATTGTTTGCTGGGAAAGACACAAGGTTGCTGCAGTTGTTTATGCCATATTTCAGGCAGTTCACCCTACAGGCTTTCATTATATCCTTACAAGTAGAACTTGTTATGTAGATCCGCCATCTATATCGTTCAAAGTTTATTCTGGATACCTTTCATGAGTTTTGATTTTGCTGCCCATATACATAAGTGATGATATTTTTAAAAAACGCAGCAGATTTTGTGGAACCTGATGATCTAGGTGAAGATGTAGAGTTGTCTGTTCATTTTGCCGCTGGTAATGTTGATCACAATCCTATCAATCTGAGTGGCAAATAGACATTTCATGGAATGGGTTATATTGGCTGTGTCACCCCTGGAAAACGGAAGAACCATATGATTCCACAAAATTTTAGAACTGACATCTGATAAGAAAACAAAGATTCCCATCTTGGAGAACAGGTTTGCAATACATGCTTGTCATGGAGTAGTCTTCGAGGACCTGCCAAGATTTCTTGACTGTGACAAAAGAATAGATATTCTGTGAGAAGTCTACCTTAGCTTCAAAGAAGCAACGCCAAATTGGCAGGGGATGATGCATATCTTGCACCAGGGAAGTCAACACCCTGGTAAATCATCAGTCAAGTTCTAAAACACAGCACTCCTTCTTATTGAGCACTATTTTATAACCACAGTATCAGACTCATGTTGACACACGAGTTCTCAACAGATTACTGAAATTCAATATGTACTTTGGAGACAAATCCTGCATTGTGTCTGTATTAGACTTGGTTTGCATGGTGCATAACCTGCCTACCATTGTAACTTTTGACCAGCTTTGTAGTGGAAGGCTGCCGAAATCACCTTGATTCACCACAAAGTTAAGGGCATTGTTCTGATGATGAGATTTTTCCATACACGCATGAACTTTCTGGGGGTCATAGCAACTCTCATTGAAGGGACCGACCTCAAAAATATACGTGAGACTGTTTATGAAGAAATGCAATGGTGAACATATTAACAGAGAAAGCTGTCCATAGATATTTGTGGGCCAACCTTCTTGTTAACAAGGGCCTACATAACCAGCTTGTAATGGAATTGTCCCAAATATGATCCTCAGATTAAGACATTGCTGAATTAGGCCGAGGACCTGTACTCCCATCTTATTGGAGAGATGGTGCTAGATGATGCTAAAAGATTCTGCTTGTTCTAAGTTTTTGACAAAACTTGAATCCAATTGAATGGGTAATGAGACTCGAGAATGATTAATTAGTTCGATTTATGACCCCAAACAACGCTGCACCTGACAAACTCTTGAGAATTATCCATTGTAACTGTTGATGGATGCCGATTATCTCGATGAAGCTGCAGACGTTATGGACACCCTTCACTGTTGTATGTGACCAATTGACAGGCTAAAAACTGTTACAATTCAAAGAACACTGGAGAGGTTAATACTGAGGAGGATGATGCTCAAAATTAAAGCCCTAAAGCTTGTTCTATGCGGATAAAAGTGTTATTAACTAATGTAACAAAGTATTATTTTTTACTTACAAGAAGTGAACTGTTTAGATAAAATTTTATATTCCCATGCATGTGTCAGTTTTTTTTTCCATTTTTAACTTAATTTTTTAAAGGAATTTAACATTACGTTTAATACTGGGCAAGGCCGCTACATCTACATGTGTATATATATATATATATATATATATATATATATATATATATATATATAGTAGAAATGGTAATTAATAAAAACTGAAGAAAGTGCTCAATACTGTTGTAGAGCAAATATGCGTTTTATTTTTTATTAACGTATTTTTCTATTAAGTTACATAATTGTTTCAGCTACCGGGCCGTTTTTTTGCCGTCCGTAGCTTCCTCAGACTTTTACTAAATACCAAGCACCCCCTTCCACCTTTCCCCCTAGTTCCCTTCCTATTTTTTCCGCCCTTCTCGCACCCCTCCCCTGACATCATTCACTCTTTCATCCCATCATAACGAACATTTCTGTAAAAGTCTGAGGAAGCTACAGACGGCCAAAAATAAAAACGACCGGGTAGCTGAAACAATAATGTAACTTAACAGAAAAATTCGGTAATAAAAATAAAACCTGTATATATATATATATATATATATATATATATATATATATATATATATATATATATATATATATATATATTCTCATATCTATACATATATATATATATAAATATATATATACATATATTATATATATTTATATATAAATAGTTATATATATATAAATATTTATATATATATATGTATATATAAATATTTATATATATATGTATATATAAATATGTAGCAGGTCTATCCTCAGAGAGTAAAATAGTTCTGAAAATGGATCTTTCATTATCCGTTATTAAAAACAATGTTTTAACTTTAAAAAATGAAAACAAAATAAATCAATTGAATAGTATTTTCTTCCTCTCTTAAATAAAATATTTTCCATCTATAACATGTCTTAAAAACAGTTTTTTTTGTTTATTTAAAGATTTTAAAAGTCTAATGATGCTTCAAATAGCTTTACCGCTAATATCTATCTATCTATCTATCTATCTATCTATCTATATATATATATATATATATATATGAGTGTGTTTATGCATGTGTGTATAAGCGCTATGAAAATAATATACGAAAAAACGATAGGGATCCCTTTCACGAAGAAACTCATCGTTGGTATATCAAAAGATATTAAAAACTTAAACTGAAAGGGGCCCCTAGGGTAAGTCGTATATTAATTTCAAAGTGTTGTATAGTTTTTGTATCCTTAAACCGTTTTATACATACATACTATATATATATAAATATATAAATATATATATATATATATATATATATATATGTATATATATATATTAGTAAGATATAAAATATATATGGCAATTAAGCTACACAGAATATTTCGCGTTTCATCCACGCTAGGCTTTGTCAGGCTCATGAGAAGAGTTGTGGTTGTCTTGCGTTTTTATATACGCACATTCTATTGAGTTTTTAGTAATCTAATCAGCTTCCTGGGAGTTCACTTAAAGTTTAAGCATAAAATAATATTTTCGTATATTAATTTATGTGATTAAATGAAGTAGTCATATATATATATATATATATATATATATATATATATATATATATATATATATATATATACTAGGCTAGCCGTAGGACCGTTGGCTCTAAAAGGGTTAGAGTACAAAATATTTAAAAAAATCATTTTGAGATAATATCGGTTTTTATTGTCTTAAGAAAAAATTTTTAGTAAGTTATGTGTGAAAAATATAAAACTAAGGAGTCTCCTAGAGCACTACTCCAAGCACTAATTAAAATGAAAGAGGGCCCTTGTAGTATTATTAACACGACATTTCTTACCTTCCTTTGAAATTGAAAAAAAATTTTAAGTGAAGGCTAAAAAATTCTGCAGGAATACTACTAAACGCACTATATTTATTTTAAAATATCGTTGTAAATATGCTTATAGCTATATCTTATATCCTCTGTATATTTATGACGGTGTTAAACTACATTTATTTGTGAGAAAAAAGTGCGTTTTAACAAATTAAAAAAAAATCATCCATCTAACAAGAAAAGTAATTTCTTCTTGCCTTTGGTTATAGTTATATGTTTTAAATTTAGGGAGGCGTTTTAAGTCATAAAAAAAGTCTTAAAAGATTGATGAAACACGTATTTTTGAAACTCTTCTATTTTGTTGTTTTTTTTGTTTTTGGACAGCGTTGGGTATCCTTGCTAGTCATAAATAAAATGACACTGGCCGGTCATCTGTACATAATTCGAACCGGCATCCATCGAAAAACTAGTGCTCTGATTTTCGTGCATGAGCTGAGTTGCCTTTTCGACTATGGTATATCCTATTTTCGCTTCGCTGGATTGATTTCGACAGAAATGTTACAAGAATATCATTTGGCGTTGGGACTGAATATATAACATAGCCTGAAGCATCACAATCCAGGAAGAGTTTACCATTAATGGTCCATAATGCTACTCTACGCAACCCAGATTTTAACGAGCTGATTCCTTCAATAGAGATTGATGAACTCTAACTAATCGATGTATCTTATTTGAAAACTCTGTTATTTGTCTTAGTTTACCGACACTTCTCTTGTCATATTGAATGTTTTCATATCTCCAGGGAATTTACATATCTGAATCTTGCTTCAGAATACTGTTTCTTAGTATATTCGCTTAGATGACCTGTGACCTCTGTCTAATTTTAGAATCATTCAAAGTCAGATTTCCTCTGCAAATTTGTCTACACTTTTAGCATTTCCATGGAAAATGCTCGACTGGGTTCCAGTCTTTATTTCCTCCTTGTAATGAATGCACATCATGGACAAATCAATATATCATAACGGAACATAATTTTCCTTACTCCACTCATGAGTTATGAATGACTCTCCTCCAAAGGGCGACCCTATATCTTGTAAGTCCTCTCCAAACTTTACAACAAATGCCTTTACGAATCTTGATTTCCTGACTGCTAGAAAACTGCTTATGTGGTACCAGTTTACAAAAATTTTGGAGAAAGAACTTACCCATTAAGTTATTGCCCAATTAACATCCTCCCGCTTTTTGCCAAAAATATTTTCCATAATTAACCAAGCTCTAGTCAATCACCTTACAGCTGATAAACTTCTGACCCACCAACAATAAGCCCGTTCTGCAGCAGATATCCTAACTGTAATATCTGAACGTATATACCAAATACTGGGCAAAGTAGGGGAGGGTAGAGCGGTAGCCCTAGATATATCTAAAGCTTTAGGCAGATGTTTTTTTTAGGATAACCAGATCATACAGTGTCACTGGACTGATGCTTAACATAATTAAATCCTTCTAAAATAATGAAAGAATCCTGGTTGTCCTCGATGGTCGTGCATCTAAACAATATGATATGAATGCGGGTGTACCTCAAGGGTCTATCATTGGACCTTTATTATTCCTAATATTCATAAATGACCTCCTTGATAAAATTGTCTGTGAGATGATTATATATGCTGATTGCACCACGCTCTATAACAGACACGACAGGAAAACAAATGAACACATATCTAAGGGAATGGTAGAAACACTAGAAGACGACCTCTAATCTGTAGTGGAATGGGGACAAAAATGGATGGTCACATTCAATGCAGATTTAAATCAACACTATAACGAAACTCACACCCCTGATGTTAATCTTGCGTCGCCAACACGCCGTTCCCGACATTTCAAAATACAACATTTAAGAGACAACGCGAGGATCTTTATTACTGACTTTTCTTTCTCCAACTTTACTACGTGGCAAGAAGATGGAGAAGAAAAACAAAGAAAGAAACAAGATATTGACTAAGCCTGTTTCTCTTCAATAATTACAAGAAACCTTCTGTTGTGGTAGGATCTACCTAATTAGCATATGAGGGAGTGTCAACTATATAAATATGGGTAGTACCGTAAAGATGGGAGAGACCCAACGAGAGACTCAGCAAGAGACTCAGAGAGACACGGGATCGAGAGTCGACAACCACTGAGCCGATACCTTCTCCAGGGACGGTCTCCACATGACTATACCCATGGGCGCAATGCAAATATTTGTATATACTTTCTTGCTTTCAATATATATTTTGTACTTTACTTCTGTGTTGTAGTTATTTATTCCATATGTTCAGTCGACCTGCAACACCTTCTCAAACACCAATAGCTATAGCCAAAGATACATTGACTGAAAGTACTTCGTTCAAGCTTCTCGGCTATTGATTTCTAACATATGCACCATGTACAGTGTCTTATATATAATGGAGTAAATATTTCGCTTCGTCAATAAAATGAATAACCTTTTCTTTTCAATTGGTGTTCATTTCTTGTCATTGCAGAAAGTGACAACATAATATAGTAAAAAGTTTTAAATCCCTGAATTGATGCGTTAGAATATCCGCCATGGGAGATGGAGAAGGAAAACCCCGATATAAAACCTGCGGCGACTGCTGCATCCAATGATATTGACTTGCTCTTCTTTTTGATTCAAAAGTCTTTCCTCGCCATTAAAAGCTTCAAGCACAGGCATTACTTGATATGGAATGGAATACACATTTTACCATCTGTGTTTATCTCGATAACAAAAAGTCTGACTGTAGCCTAAAACGGCAAACGGACACTCAATGAGGAGTGATGCGGATATGAGTGTCAATAGAAATAAAGGTTCTGCAACATCCAAGGTCTGGTTCGGCAGGTGTTAAGGACAGCACAGCCTGGACCCGGTCATCGGCAGATGTGCAGGACTGTAGAAGGTTCATAGAAGTGATCGTCCGGCACGTGCTGCTAGTGGCGCTCATGTGTGCCTCATTTGAGTCAGAGATGTATTAGGAAATGGCAATACTTGAGAACGAGTTTTCTGCCATCATATCCGCCATAGATGGTAGCCCTGCACGTTACTGATTGGTGATATCGTCCTAAAACTTACAATTAAAATCTCACAATCATGATGCTATCAGGGAAATAGTGAGCAGGGAGGCTCCAAATAACCCGCCATGGATTTGCATGTATGTTTCTGTCAGACAATATCAATAATGTCACCATCATAATGTTCTATGAAGATATGGTGGTTTACTGTACGGAATATATTCAGTGTTTGTATTATTTAATGAAGCGTCAACAGACAACCTGCTCTGTAGATGTGTACTTTATACGGATGGTAACATGTTCTCTCTTCAAGAAGCTTTCCTAAAGTTCCCCGTGACATTTGCTTACTTCGGCCCATCCTTAGCAGAATTTTCGTGTTGCAAAGCTTATAGTGGTGGTTGTGGAATAGATGCACGGCACAAATTGATGTCCAAGTGTTTCGTATTTTAATCCCGTTAGATCCATAATATCATTTTCATTAGAATTGCTGGCAACTCTTCCGTAATTGCTCTGGTGAGAGATTTTATATATATATATATATATATATATATATATATATATATATATATATATATATATATATATATATATATATATATATATATAGAGAGAGAGAGAGAGAGAGAGAGAGAGAGATAGGCTCTTTCAGTCTTTGACAGACTATGGATATCCACGAAGGAGTGCTTGCGCATGAAATTTTTGTGGCAGGAGGTGCGCGATCTCCAACCATATCTCTCATCGGTTGTTAATTACCAGTGGCAAGTGAAGTGTATGTACAGGACGACTGGAAACAAATGGCGAAATAAGCGGAGAGCACATATAGCGCTTAGAATTCCGAAATGGTCACCCATCTGGTACTAACCAGGCTCAACGTTGCTTAACTTCGGTGATATGACGGGAACCGGTGTGTCAACGCGATTATGCCGCATACAGCATATATATATATATATATATATATATATATATATATATATATATGGTGACATTATTAATATATATATACATATATATATATATATATATATATATATATATATATATATATATATATATATATATATATATATATCGACTACTAAGTGAGAATTGTGGTTTACAATCCATAAAATACAGACTAAATGATGGTCAAATGATGCCGTTTTAGCATTCGAATAGTTAAGATTATCGGGCAATTAAAGTCAGTATTATAAACGTGTTGTAAATAAGTCCACGCGCAATTAAGGCCCAGCCGCAAATACGTTTTTACATTTAATGCAGTTTATCAGAAAAGACCCCGTGATAAAGATCCAGTGGTAGATAGGTTTTGTGTTGAATACAGTGTCACTAGACAAAAGTATACCGCGTAACAATGTTCTATTGGCGATCACGTTGTTTTCTATTAACAGAAACAATCCTCTATTGATTTTTATGATCTCCTTTTATTTTTTATTATTTCAGAAGAGAATTGCTGCATTCCCCCAGTCTCTCTCTTTCTCTCTCTCTCTTCACACACACACACACACACACACACACACACACACACACACACACACACACACACACACACACAAGCACACACACATATTTATTCTCTCTCATCTTCTAATCTCTCTCTCTCCAGCAAATTGGGGACAATATGTAATATAAATATAATAAACCACAGTGTAACTCCAATAAATGTCACTCTGACACAGTCTTCTCTTGGCACCATTCTGATTTTTTGTTATAATGTCCCTCTTCAGGTCCGAAATAATCTGGTGATGTTTTGATAGCAATATATAACCATAACTATAATCGTAACCTAATAAATAAGAATCTGCGAGCCAAAAGCTCATTAAGGATTGCATCTACTGATGATATGCTAACAATATCAACGCTTCCTTTGAGGATAGCTTCTTCATCTTGTTAAAAGTGTTAGTCAGTTTTTTTAAACACTTATACGTTAGCCCAAAATTTCTTAACGGTCACTAAATCAGTGTCAGTATTGAAAATTACTGACATTGAACGTCGATAAAACAAGGTGTATTGAATAATCTTAAATGAAACTTGGTGGATAGATCACGCATAGATCGCAGTTTATTTGATTAAAATATAGTTTGATTGCAGAAAGGATCGTTGATTTAATTAACAATCTACGGCAACACATCAAAGGCTGTAAATGACAAAGTTCTCTCGGATTCTCTCTCCTCTCATCTCGAGCGCGTAGTTCAGCGGGGGAAGACGTCGCTGGTTACCTTTAATGCATCTAAAACCAAACTCCTATCTTTACATCATCAACGCTCTGATCCCCATCAATTGAAATGGATGGCTCTCGTCTAGGAGCAGTCCCATGTTTTGACAAGCTTCTGGGTTTGTCCTTTCCTCCTGATCTGAAATGGAACACGTACATCAAGTCTGTTGCCAAGGTCGCTGGAAAGATGATGGGATCCTTCTACCGCCCCAAAAGATATCTCACTACTGATGCAATTCTCTATCTATATAAAAGCCAAGTACGTCCAAGGATGGAGTACTGCTGCCATATCTGGGCAGGAGCTGCTAAAACAGCCTATCCTGCCTTGACAGAGTACAAAATAGACTACGTGGCTTAGTGGGGGATGCCCTTTTCTCTACCCTGCAACCTCTCTCCCACAGAAGAGACGTTGCGAGCCTATCCTTGTTTTATCGTTATTTCCATGACAGGTGGTCGTCTGAACTCCAATCTCTGGTCCCCCCTCGCCAGTCCTTCACGAAAACACCTGTCTAGCTGAATCCACTGTGAAAAATTTCCCCCAATCTTTATCTATGCCTAAATCAAAACGTAGATTCCATGAACAAAGCTTCTTTCTTAGAACTGCACGCCTGTGGGACTCTGTTCCGTCTGCCTGCTTACCACCGGACTATAACTTGGATGTCTTTAAGTCCAACGTTAACAAATTCCTAATAAACCGCCCTCTTAAGTAAACACTTCATTAAATCTCCACACTAACGTACTGTACTTGCAATAACCCTCATCCCTGAATGGCTTCCGGGCCTTGATAAGTGGTGACCACCGTGTAAAAAAAAAATTCTACAGGCACATTTGGGGCAGGAAGAAAGTCACCCTTGAAATGTTTTTATGATAATGTATTCATGTGTTGCAAAATCTATCGAATGTTAACTGCCTCGCACTAATCCCCCAAAAAACTCGTTACGCCAAAACTTGAAGCTCTGCTGTCAAAGATTTTCAACTCCAAAACTCAATGCACTAAAAAAGATTAACCCAGTGTCTGAAAAATCATGCGTTTTAAATTTTACATCGGAAGAATTTCATTTGCATATTAGCTGATAATATCGCAAGAATATAAAGAGAAAAAGCAACCGTTTTCTTTTCTATTTACTCATTCTTTTTGACTGCATAGGACCATACAGGTTGCCCCCAAACAGGTTTGTAATAATTTTGAAGAAAAACCTTATTTTGTCTTTGGTAGCATTTCAGATCACACTATTCATTCAAGATAAAATTTGCATACACTATGCAGCAAATAAGTTCACACAAAGGGTTGAATTGAACTCTTAGGTAGAAGTTAGTGGCTTACTATTGCAACATTCATTTATATAATTTACTAGCAGGAAGACCTGACGATGCCCGGGATTGAATGATGATGAACGAATATTTCACGCTCTTATATTTTTATTGTCATCGAATCCGTGAAATCGCCCGGGAGGAAGCTTCACACGCCTCCATGCAGCAACTTGGTCCAAAATATGTTTTTCTACATTGCACTCTAGAGAACTTACTGTTTTTTTTTTATAAAATTATTTTATTAAAACTGCTTTTTTTTTTTTTTTTTTTTTTTTACAAAGGCGTCACCACATTATCAAGGCCCAGAGGTCACTCAAGGATAAGGTTTAAAGAGTGTACAGTAGAAATTGGTCAATATAGTAATCATTAGTAATGAAAATTTGGTAAATTTAATAACTTATATGGAACGGCTCATCAAGAACTTATTTACTTTAGACTTGAACACAACCATATTGTAGTCAGCCGGAAAGCAGGAAAACGGAAGACAATTCCACAGGCGTGCAGTTCTAAGAAAGAAGCTTTGTTCATGGAATCTACGTTTAGGTTTAGGCACAGATAAAGAGTGGGGGAAATTATTGATAGTGTTTACAGCTAGACGAGTGTTTCTTGTGAAAGTTTGGCGAGGGGGGACCATAGATTGAAGCTCAGTTGAACACTTTCCATGAAAATAACGATACATCAGAGACAAACTCGCAACATCTCTTCTGTGAGATAGAGGTTGCAAGGAGGAGAAAAGGACATCTCCTACGAGGCTACGAAGTCTATTTTGAACTCTATCAAGGCAGGACAAGTCCTTTCTAGCAGCTCCTGCCCAGATGTGGCAACAGTATTCCATCCTTGGATGTACCTGGCTCTTATATAGGTAGAGAATAGCATCAGCATTGAGATATCTACTGGATCGATAGAAAGATCCCACCATTTTTCCAGCGGCCTTGGCAACAGATTTGATATACGTGTTCCATTTAAGATCAGGAGTAATGGTCAAGCCCAGAAGCTTGTCAAAACTTGAGGCCTCCTGAAGACGAGAGCCATTCATTTCAATTGATGACAAATGTGAATTAGAATGTTGATGATGTAAAGAGAGAAGCTTGGTTTTAGATGCATTAAACGTAACCAGCCACTCCTTTCCCCATTGTACTACGTGCTCAAGATCAGAGGAGAGAGAATTGGAGAGAACTTGGTCGTTTACTGTCTTAGATGTGGTACCATAAATGGTAGTGTCGTCAGCATAAATGTCTACAAATGATGTAAGGATATGATTTGGAAGATCATTAATGTAGATCAGGAAAAGAGTTGGGCCCAGGATGGATCCCTGAGGGACACCGGCATTAATACTGTGAGCTTCTGATTTTTTCCCCTCAACTACTACTCTTATGAACCTATCAGAAAGAAATGATTTAATAATTGAGAAGACTTTTCCAGCTATACCATAGCTAGCGATCTTATGAAGTAAACCTTTATGCCATACCCTATCAAAGGCTTTAGATATGTCAAGAGCAATTGCCCTAGAAAGATTGCCACCGTCGAGAGATTTGCTAATCCTATGAGATATAACTGTAAGCACATCTGCTGTAGATCTAGCTGAAAGGAAACCATATTGAGTGTCACTAAGAAGGTTATTTTTGTTGAGATGTTTGATTACTTCTGTATTTAACACAGATTTTAGCAACTTACTCATGACGCACAGGAGACTTATTGGCCTGTACTGAGAGGGGGATGAGCGATCACCTGAATTCTTAAATACAGGGCATACTGATGAGATTTTCCAGGGAGATGGGAAACTATTCTCCTTAAGACAACGTTTAAACAGTTTTGTAAGTATGGGCGCTAATTCAGGTTGAAGTTTTTTGAGTACTATAATTGGAATACCATCAGGGCCAGTTGCTTTACTCGAATCAAGGTTTTTGATTAGCTTCGCAACATCACATACAGATATACGTATATCACATAGCGTGTTTTCTGATACAGGAGGAAATATTGGGGGTTGGCGGTCTTGGTCGCAAAGGGTAGAATTAGCTGCAAAGTTCTTGACAAAGAGTTTGGCTTTGTCTGATGCTGACGAGATTACCTCAGGTCCATTGATAATAGTTGGGATGGAGCACACGCTTCTGTTCAGGATTCTGTTTGCTATTTGCCAAAACTGGTGGGAACCAAGCCGCTGCTCAGCTACTTTGGACTTAACAGATTGAGCATACAACACTCTTGCGTTCCTTATTACTTTCTTACAATGGTTGCTGGCAGTCCTGAAAGCGGCTTTAGTTTCCATACATCTATTACGTTTGAAGCAGTGGAAAAAGTGATTTCTGTGCGCAATGGCAGCAGCACATTCTGGAGAGAACCATGGCTGGCTGTTAGGTTTTTGCTGAAACTTTTTAGAGGGTATGAAATGGTCAATACCTACAATTAACCATTCAGTTAGGTCTAATACTATAGAGGACACATCCTTTTTAAACATGGAATGCAGAGGTAGATCAGATATAAATGTACGGAAGCTATCCCAGTCAGCCTTTCCAGTTTATGAAAAAAATTTAAGAAATTTACGTGCGTGGTTTGAACCTACAGACTCCGTCATACAAAAAAAAAAAAATCACGTAAGTTTTCAAGTCTTATAAAATTCTTTGCAGTTAATGAAAAAAGAAAAAAAGAAAATTGCGTGCGGAGTTTGAAGCCACAGACCACGTCATGCAAAAAAAAAAATAAATAAATAAAAATTAAAAACAAACAAAAAACCCAAAAAACCAAACACGCTATCAACTTACCAACAGTATAATGTTCACGGCCCATTGGTCTATCATTGTTGCTAAGCAACGATATGGAAAAATGGCTTTACCGATGATAGATAAATTAAAATAACGGTTTCGATTATCAATTATCGGTAATTATTGGGGGTATTCTAAGACAAAACTTAACTAAGATCACTCTCAGACTTAGATACTAAAGTTCGGTAAATTTTAAAGAAAACCTGTTCTGCCGTTTCGGTGTCTATGAGGAACTATCTCTCTCTCACACACACATACATACACACACACACACACGCAGACAAAGTTGCATTTATAAAACTGTAGAGATATATCATCGAACAAATAGAATTTTCTCAAATTTCTCAACAATTCATAATGGGGTTCCAACTATTCTTTCATTTCGTCAGAGTAATTTTGCAGTAAGTAATGGTATTATGTATTATCTTATAAATTTTACAAATAAATTATATGGTTACCTATTTATAGGACAGTCAGACTTACACGCCAGGTTATCTTACAAATAAATTATATGGTTACCTATTTATAGGACAGTCAGACTTACACGCCAGGTTATCTTACAAATAAATTATATGGTTACCTATTTATAGGGCAGTCAGACTTACACGGCAGGTTATCTTACAAATAAATTATATGGTTACCTATTTATAGGACAGTGAGACTTACACGCCAGGTTATCCATATTGCTTGAAATTAATCTGTAAATAAATTTCTAACTGTAAATAAAAAAGTCAAAGATTGGAGTTTTTTTATCAGAAACTAGCAGGAGGACCCGACGATCTCTGGGATTGAATGAGAATCAACAAATGTTCTACCCTCTTATATTTTTATTGTCATGTAAATCGGTGAAATCGTCCATTTTTTAATAAAATCTACTGATTGACTACCCTACGTAGAAAATCCCAACGCAGTTTACTATTAGAGAGAGCTTCACATGCTTGTCCGCAATTACTTAGTCCACAATACATTTTTGTCTGCATTGAATTGTTGGGAATCTACTGTTAATTTTATGAAATTATCTGTAAATAATGACTTCGCTTAAAGTTTAAAATTCAAAAGTCAAGTATTATGGTTCAATTGTGCTCTAAAATGAAACATACGTTCTGCTTGGTTGAATTAAATTTAAGTTTAAAAAGAAATGTTAAGTATCATGTTTTACTTGTGCTTTAAACAAAACCATTCATTTCGAACCCGCCTCTGTCATATAAAAGCACCTACTGGTGATTTTATATCTTGGGCCTTTCGGCTTGTGTGGTGATAAAACTTCCCAAAATCACTTGTAACGTTAGGATGTGTAAGGTGTTAACTTTAGTCAAAATTGCCTGTTCCTTCTTTTATCGGATTGTATTATTAACTACCCGGGGTGCCGGCGTTGCCCGGCGTTGCCCGGCGTTGCCCGGGTGTTTGGAGGTGTGTGTTAAGAACAAAAAAGTAGTAGTAGGCAGACAGCTTCGAACCCGTATCGCGAGGGAGGAAAAGAACGTGAAAAAAGACGCACTTTTGCGCTCATCGCCAAACCGGAAGTGACGTAGGTTTAAATTAACGCTAGTCAATCAAAAAGAGGAGATGACTTTCCAAAATATCGGCGAAGAAGACGACCCCTCCCTGTAGAAAAGCGCCCAGTTGAAAGTGAAAGGAATTGATGTTTTTAGCCAATTTTTTTAGATATTTGTCGTCCGAGGGGCCGGCTTCAAAACGATATCGATCTCATGAAAATCTGTCGCCTCCCTCGAAAGTTTAAGGCAGATATACAGACATACATACACGCATATATTTAAACAGACAGGTGAGATTTACATTATAGATTATTGATACTTATCGAAGACATTCCTATACAAAATAGAAAAATAAATTCTGAAGCACAAAGGTCACTCACTCTAATGTTCCTGTTTTTATGGCTTTTTGACGTTTTGGATTTGAGTTTAAAAAAGGTCTTACTTTTGGAAAGACCTTCGTGTGTGTATATATATATATATATATATATATATATATATCTGCTGTACCCTGCCACGCGTTGCTGTGGCTCAATTTGGTGTAATGGAAAATTCTAATAAAAAGAGAAAATGCATGTTTCTTATATTCTTAGTACAGCAATCCACTCCAAAAAGTAAAAGAAAAGGCGAAAATAAAGAAAAAATGTTACTCTTGCAGAATTGGATCCTGATCCTATGGATTACCGTCAATCATGGCTTGGGATCAACCAACAATGAGTGGATAAATCTGAACGTAGTAAAAATGTTGAAACACTAAATGTTTTTGTTTTTTCTGTATACAAAAATGTGAGTTAGTAATTGATATTTGAGTGATGGGGTGGGGGGTACTATACATAGATTCGAAAAAGTATAATAATAAATGAAAGCAAAGGTAAGGTAAGTTATGTTTCTACCTAACTGGATAATTGTTTAGTGTTTTTATGTAATGTAAAATGTTTTATCCGCTCGAAAACAGAAATGGTTGCAGACCCTGTTGAATACGTTAAGTTTGGGAAAGTAAATTGAAAACTAAAAACTATACAATACAGTGTACAAACCCACCGAATATATGTTACCATGACATAGGCTGACATAATACGTGGGTTTGTGACAGTATTTTGTATAGTTTTTTAGATTTAACTCACTTTCTCAAACTTAACGTAATCAACAGTGTCCACCACCATTTGTATCTTTCAAATACACCGATAAACACTGTTTTTCGAGCCGACTAAACGTTACATTAAATGAAAAGGGTTTGTATTACTAAACACAGATACAAAGAAGTTGTCAAAAAATATATATATAACAAATCAATGTTATCAAAGGCAAGAAAAGTAAATGTTCTACATAATTGGATAAGATTGTAGTGCTTTTATGTAATGTATAATGTTCAATCGGTTCAAAAACATGCAGTGTTTATCGGTATATTTGAAAAATACAAATGGCGGCAGACTGTACCAGACATGTTAAGTTTGGGGAAATTTTGGGAAAATGAATTTAAACTAAAAAACTGTACAAAGTACTGTTAAGAACTCACTCAATATATGTTAATGTGACGTAGTATGACATATAATCAGTGGTTTTAAACTTTTGCTCGATACAGGTGACGACTTTTAAGAGTCCCTTTTAGTGATTATCTGGCTTGAGGATATTTGTACAACTAAACGGTAAATCTGCCCCAAAAATCCGGTATTATTTTACTTTAAGGCCCGTCTCATGTTCGTATATAACGAAATATTTTATTGTAGATTTCAGTGTACTAAAAACGAATCTGCAAACCGTTTCCGTCGCAAAAAGAAAGTAATTACTTTTTTTCGAAAGGTGGGTGACCACTTTTCAATGTAAATTTAACTTAGAATGAGCACCCACGTTCTGACCACCTGAGAGAGGGGCACTTTTCTGTGTGTTTCTTGGCTAAAAAGTTTTTTGTTTGATTTCTTTTGCATGGTAATAACCCCTGAACTCTGGGACTATTTTCCATTTCACAACCGTAGCCTTCGTTTATGCTACGCGCGAGCATAAACGAAAGATGTTTAGCCAATAAATAAACATGGGGGAAAATTTCCCCTCTCTCAGGTAGCTAGAAAGTGGGTGCTTATTTAAAAGTTAAATTTACATGGAAAAGTGATCGCCTACTTTTCGAAAAAGTAATTTCGTCATATCATAAAAACTATTTTTTTGCGACGAAAACGGTTTGCAGATTCGTTTTTAGCACACCGAAATCTACAAAAAAACGTTTTTGTTATATACGAACGTGAGACGCACGGCCCTTTATTGAAAATTTTATAAAAAATCCGGGAAAAAATAGTTTTCAATAAAAACAGCAAATAAATTCGATAGAAAAAAATGGATGCTATTTTAAAAAATTTTTCTGTGTTTCTTGGCTAAAAAGTTTTTGTTTGATTTCTTTTACATTTTGCAATTAAAACAGGTAATTTTAAAGGATTTTCCAAGGGCAGAAAGAACTCCCACCAAAAAAAAATCGTGGCCACAAAGTGGGTGATCATTTTACGTTAAACTATTATGGAAAAGTGATCCTCCACTTTTTTAAACTAACATTTTTAATACCTGGTAAACTACTCGTTTGCCTTAATTATAAACGTTATTTTCGTTTTCAGCGATCCCGAAAACCTATGAGACTGATAATGTTTTAGAATTTTCGAGGATGAAGTAATTCTTCATATTTACCTTTTTTTTTCAATAAAATAAGAAATTAAGAATTCGACAAATTTATTTTAGGTAGGCTTCGCAAGAAAAGCTTTAAAAATAAAAAAATAAGATAAACAAATGATGCTTAGTGCACTTACCGATCCGTTCTATGTAAAAAAAATTAATTAAAGTTTTATGATATGTTTTTTTTTAATTCAATTGTAAGGTTAAAGTACAAATATATATATATATATATATATATGCATATATATATATATATATATATATATATATATATATATATATATATAATTAAAAAAATAGGGTTTTTTTTTACCCAACTATTAATTAGATAAAATGCTGTAATTCGAAAGTCGTCCACGTGTGGTGCACGTGAAAAGCTAATTTCTACAAGAAATGAAATGACGAACAGTCTCGCAGTTACGAAAAATATTTTTTATTTTATTTAATATATTTTTATAATTTGCCATCTTAATGGTCTTAATTTATTTTAATAACATGCAAACATTTTTTGACTTTACAGATAAATTTTCTGAAAATTTCAATTAAATTGGTAATATAGAAATATGGTTCTATCGACTTTGAACAAACCAAGTATTACATTTATATATATATATATATATATATATATATATATATATATATATATATATATATATATATATCTTTATTAAATACCTAAATATATACACGCACAAACACTATACAACCTGAAGTTATTATTTTCCAGAGGTTAAGTAACCAATGAAGTTTAACAAGGTTAATACAAGAGTGCTCAGTACCTAGTAGATCAGGGTATACTCTTTATTTGTTTTAACAGTTACATGTTGCAACACAGCCATGAGCATGTTTCGGTCAGAAGCTGTATCGCCTGAAGAGGTCTCTAGTTACAGGTAAGTAGATGGCCGGAACATGCTCATGACTGTGTAGCAACATATTACGGCTTATTAAAAAATACAGAGTATATATATATATATATATATATAATATTCAAAGATAAAATTTCATTAATTTAATGAGGTCTATATAATAATATATAATATATAATAATAATATATAATAGTGTTCAATAATCAATAAAACAACATATATATTTATTCATATTCAAATAAAAAATTAAAAATCTGATTAGTCGTAGACAATGAACCACGTATCAGTGGATAATTATATGTTAAAAAATAATACATATGCAGCTCCCGATTTGGGGGTACCAAAATTCGTTAAAGGAGAAATTATACCCAAATCGCATTTAGGTAAAAACTCACTTTCGTATATATGATTGAATTCATTAAAAAATATCGCAAAAACAAAAACTAATAACACACACAAACTCTCACACACACAGACACACACACATACACACACATACACACACATATATGTCTTTGTGTGTGTGTGCTTGTGTGTGTGCGTGCGTGCGTATGTGTGTGTATAATCTATATATATATATATATATATATATATATATATATATATAAGCGAAAATGTGTGTATGTATGTATGTTCGCTTTTTGTGTATGTCTTCAAATGGCTTTTTTTCCGGCGGATTCTCGAGGCCGTCGCTTATTTTTAAAACTTTTTATATCACGTCTTATATATCTACGACTACACAAGGAGGGTAGCCTCTCTATTTAATTTGGTCGACTTTGAAACGTTAAATATTCGACATTTTCAGATCGGTGCGTGTAGATTCGCCTTTTTTTTGTACAAGAAAAGCGAAACTGGATTCGAACCGGATGTAAACGTCACCGTTAACTATCCCGCAGTAAAACGATTTGACCTCATTAAAAACAGCGATGTTTGACATTCGCTTTTAACCCCTCTTACATTTAATGTCGCTGTAGCTGAGGTGTTCAGGCACAAGCCTATGGACCGCAAGGCTTCGGGTTCGAGCCGACCTGTCACCAAGCTCCTCCTCCCCCCCATTTTAAAAATCGGTTTTTATATTTATACAGGTTTAAGTTTCCTTTTGGTTCTTCTTTACCCTCCCCCCAACGCACACACCTACAAGCACCCGGGCAACACCGGGTACCCCCGCTAGTACTCTATAAATTTGATAAACGCAAAAGTAATTATTAAGCCATTCCTAATTATAAAAATATGATTTTTCCCCAATAAATACTTGTCGCTCATAGTTGTAATCTCTTTTCTTGTGTTGATAGATGCTTTGCCTAGTATTAATAATAAACACTATTATGTTTTTTTTTTTATCTTGCAGTTGTTTATTCTTCGTTGGATGGCAAACGCAAGTCGAATTATGATTGGAAATGGCAGAACATTTTCAAGTTCGGCATCGGATATTAATGACTTAATATCAGATGTGGTAATGGAATAAAAGGGTCGAACTAATGCGGGCGTGGTGGTGCTGTGTCTAGTGAAGTTTATATGAGGGAAGGTTTTAAGATAAAAGAGGAGAGCGTTTGTATGTTATTATTTTTATTCTATCTGGCATGCCTACTGGCTTGCTTCGTTTGCTGGTCGCTTCACCGAGTACTTGAATAACCCTGACTTCAAAGCTAAAGATGGATGCCGTTGTCGTTTGATGTTCGCTGCCGGTACCGACATAAAAAAAAGGAAGAGGAAGGAAGGAAGGATGAATGAGAGGAGTAGGGGAAAGAGGAAGGATACGACAAAGAAGAAGAAGAAAAAGAAGAAGAAGAAGAAGGGATAGAAGTAGAAGGAAAAGAGGAGTTCGGTGAGGTTCGATGATGAGTTTTAAGATAGATAAGAGTTGAATGAAAAATAAAAAATGGCGGCTACAAAGATAAAAGTGTAGCCGTGAAGGTCGGAAGTAGATAACAGGCTGAAACTATGGGTGGTGGTTAGAGGATGGAATAAAAGAAAGAAGCCGAAAGAAAAGGAAAACATCGGCGTAATAAAAAAAAAATGGACAGAAAGAAAGGTTTAAATATATAAGAGGATAATAGCGCGGGAATTGTAATGGTGTTTGCATGAGGCATAAAAAATAGAGATAGATGAGAGAGAATGCTTTTGGTTTCATCGATACAAGTGAAGGTGCCGAAATCAGAAGTTGGGGAGAGGGTAATTAGTAAAATGGCAAGGTTTCATAGATAGAAGGAGGGAAGAATGGATTAATGAGGCTACACAAGAATGGGTCAAGCTTGACATAAATAGTGCTAAGGAAGAGACAAGAAAAGCAAGAGTAAAAAGTTTATAAAGAGAGAGAATAAAGATATGGAAAGATGTGGAGTGTAAGTATGTAAACGATAATCTCTGTTTCAAATGCAAAAATACGAGGTGTTTGAGGATGGAAGGCTGAAGAGGAGGAAAAAGAAAGAGATAAGAAGATCACACGAACGCACACACACACATATACATCAATATATATATATATATATATACATACATATATATATATAAAGTTTAAAGAAGCTTGGAGTAAAAGTATGTTAAAAATCTATTTTATTACATATACATAAGTGAACGTGTCCGTGTCTTTGTGTCTGTGTGCATTTCCCTACGCAATAACTCCGTCAATTTTAAGTCTACAGACTCGAAATTTGATATACAGGGTACTGAGATTTGGGAACATTTTTGTAATCTATTTTCGGCCAGAAATTTGGCTGCTAAGAGGTCAAAGTTCAACGATTTGACCTTTGAGAATTTTACCAAACTCCTCCGTCAATTTGGTGTCTAAACACTTGAAATTTTAGATATAGGTTCTGTGGACATGGATCTTAACTTAATAATTTGATTATAGCCCAAAACAATAAATTTTAAGGGATCATAATAGGGGTAAAAGTTTTAAAAAATTGGCCGTTTTATTTTGTTGTTTTTTTTTCTTCTCAACATACACCTTCAAACACCCAGGCAGCGCTGGGCTTAAATGCTAGTAAATAAATAAATGAAGAATGCAGTTTAAATTCCCGGAAAACAACAAAAAAAATTAACCTATCGCAAACTTAGCACCTACATAATCCGACTTCAAAAAAGATTATGATTACAAAAGCGAATTCAATTATATAAGTATGAAAACTGTTAAATAGAAATAGACTTAGCACTTGCATAAGCCGATTTCTCAAAAGTCTTCAATTATAAAAGAGAATTCAACTACATAAGGATGAAAAAAAAGCAAACGTCAACTAAAATTTTATAAATAGAAAGTGGGGATCCTTAATTGCTTATCATGTAGCTGTTTCGGAGATTTAAAACAGGACGACTGTTAAGTACATGGCTCTCCAGTGGATATTAAGAAAACGTAGAATAATACGGTTACTATTTATACTAATGCATAAAAATTAAAAAATAAACTATTAATAATATATATATATCAGTAAATTTAATAATAAGATTACAAGATCTATTCTGCGACATGTTAACTAGCATATAAATGCTATGAGAATAAAAATTAATAAAAGCTTAAGTACCTTTGGCATCCGAAAGGCAAATAGATAAGAGGAAGGAAAACTAGCCGTCTTCTATTATATAAATCTCACCTGTCATACTCATATATATATATATATATATATATATATATATAAATATACACACACACACACACATATATATATATATATATATATATCTACACCTACATATATACATATACGTGGACATAGAAATCCCCAGTAAGATGCAGATGTACATATAACGTATGTGAATCTTTAGACTCCTCATGCCTACTCTGCCTGAACGAAAAACTTTTTATATTCAGTTTGAAAGATAGAGACAAATAGAAAACATGAAACCAACATAAACTGCCGGCATTACAAATCCCACCTCCTTAGCAATTATACATCTTTCTGAAACATCCCTCAGACAACATCCTTTTGGACTCGCTAAATAATACACACAATACATCCATCTATCGCATTCACCCAATAACTGTAACATCTACACAACAAACCCCCTTACTCCACCCTCCCCATACTCTATATTGCCTTACCTATCTACACATTCGTCTATCCATGAATCTAACTACCTCACGCTCACTTACTAATTACTACTAAAACTCTCCACATTTATATGGGTGTACATATGTTGCAATCTGTATTGATATTTGTATGTATATATATGTACTTTTTTGTGAGTATGCCAGATTACTATTATCTTTAACGCACCTACTTACTTATCTGTATATACGCACATGTGTCTTCATATGTATATGTATATGTATGTGCGGGCATCATTGAGTCTATGTATATATCCTTCTATGTGTTTATATACTTGTTTCTATGTGCGCGTGTATGGAAGTATGTACTCATTGGGCGTGTGTATATACATGAGTATATATTTATATATCAATGTCTATGTGCACATGTATGTGTATGCGTGCATCTGGGTGTTAGTGTCTGTATATATATATATGTATATTTACGTGTATGCATGGGTGAACGTATGTATACAGGTATAGCTATGTCTAGATTTATATGCATGTATGTGTTTGTATGTATATACATGCCTATATCCACAATACACTTGACACTGAAAATAAAGTTATGCATAACCACTGCCCAAAACGCCATGTAAGGAGTCCACCCCCCTATATATATATATATATATATATATATATATATATATATATATATATATATATATATATATATGAACTTAACGGAACTGCAAGAACCCCTGACTCATTATAACTTAATCACCACCCTCATAATCTTTAACCTTTAAACCTTTATGCCCTTTCTTTTACATTTCTTTTAATATATCAATCTCTTAATTCATTCTATCTCTATTTCTATCTTCATCCTTACTTTTATCTAGATCCCTAATTTTATTTTATTTTCTAGACACTATAGCTTAATCCCTATCCAATAAGCAAAGCAAATCAATACAGACCCTTAAATATTAACCCAACAACATGTATTTTGCGTCTACCTAACCTCGCATTATTAACTACACTCGCTTATTTATTTAATTATTTATTTATCCTAACTTTACTTTACTTAATATAAATATACACATGCCTATGTATATGTACGTTTATATATGTGTGTATATTTATATTTTTATGAATATGTATGTTTATATAATTGCATATACGTGTATATGGGTACGTGTGTGTATGTATGTATGTATATGTATATTTTGGGGTGGAGAGGGCTCCCGTAAGCCATGGTGAAGCCAAACTTTCTAGGAGAAGCAAATCTCTGATTAAAAAAAACATAAAGCGGGAGACCAGTACCCGCATTAAGCTGGTCTGCAGTTTAACTTGTTGCTGGCTATCTTGCTCTTGCTTGTTGCTGGATCTCAACATTTTGAACCGAGAGAGAAACTTAGCTGTCGTACAAAGTTAAGACTATGAAACATCATTTTTAGGCTCAGTGCATATATGAAAGTGTGTGTATATATATATATATGTATATATATATATATATATATATATATATGAGTATATATATGTGTATATGAGTTGTGTGTATGTGTGTCTATGTGTGTGTATGTCTGCATATATATGCATGTATGTCGGCATATGCATTGCTTATATATATGTGTGTGTGCGTATGTGTCTGTATGTGGATGTGTAGAAATGTACATATGTATGTGTCTGTATGTATGCGTATTTGCGCGTGCGTTGGCGTATGTATTAACCCTTACATACCTAAAAACAACTCATTGTCAACTAAAATGAACGAGTCGACTTATAGCGACTACGAACATTCTAGATGGAACCTTTTACTTGTGAAGCACATATTACACATACACAAACCCGTTCTCTCTCTCTCCCTCTCTTTCTATTCCTCTTTCTCTCTCTCACCTATTTCATATACCTAGCTAAACACCCAAAAGCAGCCAAACCTTTAAAAACCTAAAATTGAAATACCCGCCTCCACCCTTACCCCCCATTTTACCATCCTCTCTCCCCCTCCCTATATCCATATATCTCCCCCCACGCCTACCTGAATCTGCTACCTCCCAACCACACTACGATCTAATGTATTTTAACCTTCAAAAGTTAAATATTGTCGATACCCGTCTCCCTCCCCGTATTATCTCTTAAGCGCCACTTTTTTTCTTGTATTTCCCCTAAAACACTTCTTCCAAATATTAACAACCATTTCTGTAAGGTCTTACGAGGCTGTTGGATCGTAAACATGGTCCAACATCCGAAACATATGTCACCAAACAGATAAAACGGTAATAAAAAATAAAACATATATATCTATATATATATATCTATAATATAAACCTGAAGGTCTGTGTGTCTGTCTGGTCACGAATAGGCTCCTATATGGTTGAGTATTATAGAAAATTGATCACATATAATGATAGAAAATGTATCGAGACACAGAAATGGATAGGTGTGATCTGGCATAATGCTGATTCATTAAAATTGTGGGGTCTGCGTACACGCCTGGTCCACAAAGTATGGAAATAAAAAAATAAAAAAATAAAAAATTAAAAACAAAATGTTTACAAGTGTTTTTGACATAGATGCACATAATAATACTTTGATAAGTACGTTTTAACTTTTATATGGATGGTATAATAAAATTGTGGGGTCTGCGTTCACCCTGGCCTCCATAGAATAGAAGTAGGCACACACTTTCATAACGACTTTTCATATCTATCTGCGTAAGTATACTTTGATAATTATGTTTCAGTTCGAATAAATATGGTATAATAAAATTATGGGGTGTTCGTTTGCGCCTAACCTCCATAGAATGGAAATATGTCACAAAGTCAAACAAGGTTTTTAAATATAGATCCACAGAATATTGTGATGAGTGTTTCAGTGTGAACAGGTATGGTATAATAAATTATGGGGTTTATCTATTTTATTTTTACTTTCATCATATTTTGCTTTGGTTTTGATACCCCCGAATTAGAAGCTATCCCTTTACAACCCTTCCTTTTCATAACCTATCATACTTTCATGAATAAGAGTCCATTTTCTGTGGGCTGCTTTTGAACCCAGTCAACGACGGGTACTTTTGCTAGTATATATATATATATATATATATATATATATATATATATATATATATATATATATATATATATATATATATTAAAACAAACGTTGTTAAAGATAACATAGCGCTTCCGTTGGATGAAATCTTTTGTTATTTTTCAATTTTTCTGATGATAATTTATGTGTGTAAAGTTCCAAATGTAGTTCAAGGTTGGCCGCAGTAGTTCTTTAAATTTTTCCAAGAAGCCATATTTAGGAAAGCTGTGTAAATATTACTTTGCGACGAGAGGGGCGTAAAATGTATCGATACTGAAAATATGATAAAGGAGAAGATTCGGAAAGCAAGAGTAAAGAGTCTATCTATCTATCTATCTATCTATCTATATATATATATATATATATATATATATATATATATATATATATATAGATGGGTTTCAAGATGGCTACCTACACAAACAAGCGACGCTGAATCTTCTATAAATTTTATTTTTATTTCCTTTTTCTGCCATTATTTTTACTTTCTATGCAAGACTTTTTCTTTTCTGACGAGTGTGTGCACAGGAGGATTCGATATTGACATAAAAATTACGATTGTTTCTACATAACGGAACGGTTCTGTAAAAAATGTAGCGACATTTTAATATGCTAAAAGAGCTGTTTGGGAAGAAAAAATATTTGAATTTTGAAATATAGCTTGTACGATTATTCTTATATCTTTATATTTATCTATATATATACACATATATATATATACATATATATATATATATATACAAATATATATAAATATATATCAATAGATATATATATATACATATATATATGTTTTATTTTTTTTATCTAAATACAGTCATATCTTGCTACGATGTGCAGACCGTTTCGATCATAATTGATCTCATCAGGCAATTTAATTTTTAAATTTTCTTGCCTGATCAATTATGATCGAAACGACTGTATTTAGACAAAGAAAAATAAAAACTGTAATTTGCCCTCTTTTATTGAGCACTATCAACGACCCTTGTTTAAATCCAGTTATTCTACATTTTTGGATACGTTTCATCCCGATATATATATATATATATATATATATATATATATATATATATATATATATATATATATACCTACAAGCACTATTACTTCATGCTTTCGCAATTATCAATGCAAGAAATGGCGATTGCTGCTAGTCGAAAAATTCGACCCTTCCCCCAAGAAGCCGCCTTTGACTTCGGTAGGAAGGAACCTAACCCCCGAGCCACTGTTAGCCACCACGAGAATTAATAGAAATGTAACATTTATAAAGCCAAAGAAAAACATAACGTTATTAAGACAATTTAATAAAGTAACAAGTAATCCTTATCTCGCATGAGGCCAGCCGACCACGTTTTTATTTCCCATACAGTGCTCAACTCTTAAGAAGGAGCGAAATAATTATAAATTATAAATAGTTAATTTTTATAATACTGTATATATGTGTACATGTATATATATATATATATATATATATATTTATATATATATATATATATATATAGTAAGTTATAAAATATATATGGCAAATAAGCCACACAGAATATTTCACGTTACATCCACGCTAGTATTCATCAGGCTTGTGTGGTTTAATTGACATATATATTTTATAACTTACTACCTAGCTCTACCTACGTATTGAGCACTGTTGAAGTAAACACTTTAAGTTTACGCATAAATTTATACTTTTGTATATTAATTTATGTGATTAAATGAAGTAGTCATATACACATACACACACACACACACACACACACATATATATATATATATATATATATATATATATATATATATATATATATATATATACAGGGTGACCCTAAAAAACGGGCCCGAATCTAATTAGCCCCCATTTCTTAGTGTTTTTCCGAATGAAATGAAACTTTGGTCATAACTAGTTTATTATATTCAAAGCATCACATCAAACCACTAGGGTATTTGGCCTTTTGTTCTCCGTTCTACAGCATATGTTCTAGATGGCCTCCATTTAGCTCCGTGCATTTCTTGAAGCGCAACACGAAGTTGTCCATGACGTTCTAACAAACCGAATTGCTAATGGCTCTCATCTCCTCCCTGATCGCTTCCTTGAGTTTCGTGATGGTTCTGGGTTTTCCTGCGTAGAGTCTGTCCTTAAGATAGCCCCAAAGAAAAAAATCTGGGGGGCTTAGGTCCGGGCTATGGCGTGACCACTCAAAATCTGTCTTGAGACTGATCACTCGGCCTCCGAAGTTCTCTTTCAGCCAATCTCGGGGCAGGTTTGAGGTGTGAGAACTTGCTCCGTCCTGCTGGAACCAGAATTTGCTCATGAGCGCCGGTTAGATGGCTTGGAGCGCACTCTTGTAGGTTTTGAGGACCTCCACATACCGCTCCTTGGTAACTGTCACTGCTGCGCCAGATTCTTCGATGAAGATTGGTCCGATGATGTCACTGGCCGAGATTGCAGCCCACACCGTGCACTTAGGAGAGTGCAGGGGCTTGGTGACTTGAGGACCCCCAGAAGACATTTGTCTTGGAGTTCGCCTTTCCATCAAGATGCAAGTGGGCCTCATCTAAGGTGTCTCCTCGATCTTCTCGAGCATCTTGACTGCCATAGCCCCCCTCTACTTCTTGTCTGAGGCTGTAAGGGTTTGCAGCGTCTGTATTCTGTATGGGTAAGCCCTGATATCGTTCACCAGCGCTCTCCTGCAAGTCTCACAGGACATACCGAAGGACTGACTTCGCTTACGCACAGAGCGTTTCGGACTCTGCTGGAGAGACTCTTTCACTCTTTCAACCAGCTCGGCTGTTCGCTTTTTGGGACGTACCGAGTGGCTTGGACGGTTCTTTCTGGCAGCGTTGAGATTCACCACGGTTCCATACTTCTCGAAGTGGTCGACTTAGTTCTGAATTCTGCTTTTGGATGGAGCCTTTTCACATCCGAACTGATGCATGAAACTGTCCTGAAATATATATATATATATATATATATATATATATATATATATATATATATGTATATATATATATAAATATAAAGGAACAAACCAAGTTATGTGTTCATATATATATATATATATATATATATATATATATATATATATATATATATATATAGTTGGTAAAACTGGTAATTAGTAAAAACCTGAAGAGAGTGCTCAATACAATTGCAGAGAAAATATGTGTTTTATTTTTTATTACCGTTTTATCTGTTTGGCTACATATGTTTCAGATATTGGACTATGTTTACAGTCTAACAGCCTCGTCTGGCCTCGCAGACTTCTAGTCCAACATCTGAAACGTATGTAGGCAAACAGATAAAACGATAATAAAAAATAAAATATATATATATATATAAATATACACTTGTGCCCGATATTATTCATACCCCTCGGATCTTTGAGATTTCTATAAGATTATTGCTCAAACCAGAAGGTAGACAATATTAAAGGGATTTCAAACAATAAATCAAGCATAAGCATTTAATTTAAACTCAACAAATAAATAAATTATGCAAGTTTGAAACATTATACAAAGAAAAACAATAATGGCACTAGTTCAAAATTATTCATACCTCTCTTACTAATAGTCAATAGCATGCCCTTTATTCTTAATAACTGCCTGTAACCGTTTTGGATATTTATCAACAAGGTTTTTACAAGCATCAACACTGATTTTTGACCATTCTTCAATGCAGTAGTTCTCCAAATCCCTCAAATTTCTAGGTTTCCGCTTTTTAACCTCAGTTGTCAATATGTGCCAGAGGTTTTCGATAGGGTTCAGGTCGGGACTCTGGCTAGGCCATTCCAAAACATTAATTTGATTATCCTCAAACCATTTCTTGACTATTTTGGCAGTATGTTTTGGATCATTATCCTGTTGAAGGACCCAGTTTGGTCCTAAATGGAGCTTCTCCGCATCCTGTCTAATGTTTTTCTGGAGTATCTCCAAATATTGCTCCTTCTTCATGGTTCCATCTATCTTGACCAAACTACCTGGACCACTAGCCGAAAAGGAGCCCCAAAACATTAGGCTACCACCACCATGTTTCACCGTGGGTATGGTGTTCTTTGGGTTGTAAGCTTCTCCTTTCTTCCTCCAAACGTAAGAAGCATCCATATGGCCAAACAATTCAATTTTTGTTTCGTGAGTCCACAAAATACTTGAGAAAATGGACTCTTGAGAATTCACATGGTTCCTAGTAAACTTTAGACGTGCTGCAAGGTGTTTTCCGGTGTGCAATAGAGTCCTTCTTGGTCTTCTTCCTTTCAGACCATTTTCATGCAGAGTCCTTTGCAATGTTTGCCTTGATATTTTTATGCCAGAAGACTCCAGATTTTCTAAAATGTCCTTAGTAGTGGTGGTTGGATTTGCATTAACACTTCTTACAATATTACTGGTGGCTCTAGCAGACAGTTTCCTTTTCCTTCCTCTACCAATCAAGTTGTTTGTTGTGTGGTGGCTCTGGAATGTTTTGATGATGCTCTGTACTGTTGCTGTAGGGACCTCAAATTTCTTGGAAATTGACTTTTAACCTAAACCATCCTTATGTGAATTCGCAATTTTAGTCCTAAGATCATTACTAAGCTCTTTTTTCTTCCCCATTCTAATAATTTTTATTCTTTTATTGGTTTTCAGTTGATATCATTTTAATTTCTGAAAAATGCAAAAAACGAAATGAAATTAATCAAAGGTTGTATAAAAGCATTCAAAATAAGAATCAAACAGGAAACAAACAGTCAGAAACTCGATTAATACTGAAAAAATAAGGGGGTATGATTATTTTTGAACATTGCAGATTTTATAAATAGCTGTATATTTCTTTTATTACAAGTATCTCGAGATTTTAAAATGACGAAAATGATCAGAAGAGGTTTATTAAGAATATGTATCAATATGGACGTAAACAATAAATTCTAACAAAGTTACACCTAATAAACTCAATTTTCAAGGGGGGGTATGAATAATATCGGGCACAACTGTATATATATATATATATATATATATATATATATATGTGTGTGTGTGTGTGTGCGTGTGTGTGTGTGTGTGTGTGTGTGTGTAAGATTGAGATTGGTCTTGCTAATGGAGTCAGAGATTGCTTCGTGGCCAGGTTCGAATCTTCCGACCGGAAGCAACCGTGTCACCTTGCACTGATGCTTACCGAAAGGATGAAACGCTAGTGTCTGTAGGTATAAAAAAAACGACGTTAGGTTAGGGAGCGTTTGGAGAAAAGACAGAAAGAAAGGAAAAAAGATACGAAAGTAACAGAGAAAGAGGAAAGGCAAGTGAGGGAGGAAGCGGTACATTTAAAATTGAACTATAAAAAAATTAGTAAAACTAAATACATTAACGAAGGTGGGAGATTATTATACTATTGGTAAAAACGTGAAAGGCGTGTTAGGATGATGAAGAAGAAGAAGGAAAGAAAACAGATAACAAAGTTAATAATGCGATTGCAAGCATAAAGAGAAACAAAATCTTCCGCATCTTTAGTTCCTCGCAATAATTGCATGTACAGTTCCCACCCTGACATCAAAATGTGCACTTATTGTTTCTATAGACACACGAACATCCTTATCCGTAAAATTATTATTTTGCCAATCAAATCAGGTGTCCTGACTTTTTTTACTCCTCCCACATCTCTTATCATCACTCACAGACTCCCTGTCTTCCTTGAAATCTCTTGTGCCACTCAAAAACTCATGCTTGATTCCAAAATCCCAGATGGTCCAAAATCAGTCTGAAGCATTCCATACGTTTCTGTGGCAGTTTTGGAAGATTAAAACATAATTTTATTGCATATCTGTCTTCTAAAGTGTCCCCCTCAGTTCAGATTGCATTTTTGAAATGCAACAGCTGTTACAATCAGGCTGTAGTAGGGTGTATTCCCATTCCTGCTGTAGCTGTTCATTTGAACACGAACTCCTCAAAATTTGTCAGTCATCTCATGTATAGCAATAACATACTAAATTTTTAAGAGTCTACGACAATTTTAAATGCATGTACAAAAATTTCTGGAAACTTATTTAAAGCACCTCGGAGGAGTGGAGGGGCAAAAAAGATAGAATGAAAGAAAGAAAAATGGGGCAACAAATGGTAGTCCTCTAGTCCTCACATTCCATGAACAATATTAAAGCTGTAACAATTGCTGTTTTCTTCGTCAGAATCTATTTAATCTAATATTTATTGTTAGTTTGTTCTTGACTTTGCAGTAGTATTTTTGTAGCCCCTTATATCAATTGGCTTATTGCCTTGTCTGGAACGATTTCCATAAAACAACAAATTTAGAATCACCGAGGAAAGTGAAAAATATGTGAGCTGCAATAGGTGGTTAAATACCTGTTCCAAGACACAAACAGCACTGGATAGACTTTATAAGGGTGTTTTACGACAAGAGTCATTACTGAAACAACTGTTGCTTTATCCCAAAGCACATATCTACTGGATTCTGTTTGCGTAACTTCAATGGTCAAAGAGATATCTGAAACAACGTGAAACAAAGAAGAGAAAACAAGTAAAGCATGCGTGGTCCCCTGTGAGTGCACAGTGAAGGAGGCATAAAGAAATGACTAAGTTCAGTATCACCCCCATTTAGCCCCAAACATCCTCCAGGGGACGTCAAATCCTGGTGAAAATGAACAAACGATGCAGTTTTAGACCTTAACATGTAAATTTGAGTTCTGCACCATGCAAACTAAGAAATGTCCATCATTTGCCCCTCCCCTCATTTAGCCCGCAAAGTCCCCAAGGCTTAAACATATTGAAATTTGAGTTCAGCGCCATGCAAAACCGCTAAATAGACATACGCAGAAAATTTTGGACAAATATGGTAAAATAGTCCCCAAAATGGAGTGTTTTTATTAGCCCTAAAAGAGCCCCTGGGGCACACCCAAGAGTTATCACCAAGTATAGACAAACAAAATTATATAGAAATCAGTTAGTTACAACTTTTCAGAAAGTTTTATAAAAATCCAAGGCATCAATTTTTTTTAATAAGCACAAAAGTGTCAATTTTAGTCATTTTAACCTGAAAGGTACACCTAGGGAGACAACCGGAATTTTCCCGGAAAGTCCGTTCTGTTACTTTCTTACTCATATTATGTTTAATGTTTGTGCAAAATTTCAAAAAATTCAAAGACGTAGTTATTTAGAAAAGTGCAGACGGATACACGAACGAACGGACAAGGGTGAATTTACAGGTCCACCCTCCGTTTTTTTTTTTACACAGGAATCACCACTTATCAAGGCCCGGTGTTTTGCTTTGGCGGCATATCAACCATGTTCAGGTTATTTAATGCCGAATCCAGTAATTTTTTTGGGGGGGAGGGGTCGGGGGGATTTTATAATCAAATATAATATATTTTCATCTTCAAATATTTATGGTGTTTGTTTTAGTTGTTTCGTTTTACGGTATATCAACACCTTTCAGATTATTTAATGCTTAATACAGTATTTTAGTTAAAAAAAAAAAAAAATTAATGATGAAACAATAAATATTTTCATCTTCAAATATTTATTTATGATGATTGATTTTTTTTTTTAGACATATAAACCTTTTAAACGTAATTTAATAGCGAGTTTTACGCTTTATATTGATTATATCTTCAAATATGGTCAAATATCTTACAAATTTATGGTTTTATTATTTGGGTGTGTTGTAGAGCAAAGCAGTTGTTTTTGTTTTGGACTTTGCAGAACATGATGTAGTTTTGCAAAGAGAAATGAATACAAAACAAAAAATAATGATATTAATCTTAGGTGCATTTAAGTCAAGAAGTTAATATGTTTAGACAACCTGGTGGTAGCACGAGGAGAAATGAGGAATGAATACAATGATAAATGAAAACAAAAAAGAAAGAGAAGGAAACGAAAGAAAAGGAAGTAGGGAGAGGAAATGTTGAACTCAGAAACAGACGACAATAAGCAATGAAATAATATCAAAGGAAAGAGGTATAATAGATGCAGGAAAGGCGATTAATTAAAAGGAATGAAATATTTAAGTATAACAAAGAAAAAAGTATGACTCAAAATAAGAGGAGGGGGGGGATAATAATGGGGTGAAAGTCAGAGAAGAAGAAAACCAAAGGAGGAGTAAGAAAAAAGTGTGACGTAAAATAAGAAGAGAGGGGGATTATAATGTGGGTGAAAGTCAGAGAAGAAGAAAACCAAAGTAGGAGGGATAAGAGAAAGTGTGACGTAAAATAAGAGGAGAGGGGGAATAATAATGTGGGTGAAAGTCAGAGAAAAAGAAAACCGAGGTAGGAGGGGGTAAGAGAAAGTGTGACGTAAAATAAGAGGAGAGTGGGACAATAATGGGGGTGAAAGTCAGAGAAGAATTAAAAAACAAAACAAGGGAGGAGGAGGAGGAGTAAGAAATGAAACGGATATGAAGAAGGAGAGGAGTGATAAAAAAAAAAACTAACACATAGAGATGGGAGGAGGTAAATCGAGTTTACGAATGTAAGAAGAAGGATGGTGACAGGAAGAGGCAGAAATAAACGAGCGGAAGAAGAGTAAGTATTTCATATGTCATAAAGAGATGAAAGTATTTGGGTGATGATTTAGACAGAGAATATATATGAGGTAAGTGGCAGAACGAAAAACAAAAAACAAAAAAAACAAAAACAAAGAGAGTTAGAGAGGTAAGAAGACATTAAAGGAGGAGTGGTGAGAGGAATGATTTGCATAGATTATACAAAAATAAATTGCAAGCACACACACGAGAGCGAAGATAACGTCACTAAAGGATTACCCCATCCATTAAAGCAAATAAATGTAATAATCTTGCACAGTTAATGTCATCAGAAAGTAAACACGTCATTAATATAATCTAAGGTAGATGTGGAATACACAACGCTTGTCTATAATTTACCCCACACTCTATTTGTGCCTAACTTTAAACGCAAATTCCATGAACAAAGCTTATTTCCTAGTACTACTTTCCTGTCGAAGTTTGTTCTGTTAGCATGCTTTCCAGCTGACTGCAACATGGTCGTCTTCATGTCCAATGTAAACAAGTACCTCTTGAGCTTTCCCCTTAAGTAATGAAATTCTACCTAATTTACACCACTAATGATAATTGTGCTGTTTTTTTCAGTGACAACCGAGTTATATGTATATGTATCCGTTAGTATCTCCGTGCGTATGCTTGTGACTTCAAAGTCGCATAAATTAGGAACTCGGGATTTCTGAAAAATGTATAACAGTATAGTAAATAATGGGCAATCAGCAATCCCCTACTGTCCAACAACCTTGAGATTGTTTGCATAGCAAATGAGAATGCTAACCTCTTTGCCCAGCGCTTCGCCTCCAACACCTCATTAAACTCAAAAAATTACTACCTCCCAAATTTCCTTTGGCGGACAGAAGTCATCTCCTCTCATATTCTTGATATCAGATAAAAACCTATCACACTGAAGGCGTATGGGCCTGATCTCATCCCAGGTGTACTATTAAAAAAAAAATGCGCTGCTGAGATAGCCCCAGTTTTCGACAAAAATCTTACCGAATATTGCTTCTCTGCCTGCTAGAAAATTGTTCGTTTGCAAGTATTCAAGAAAATTCTAGTGAAAGAATTGCCCCACTTAGTTATCTCCTCATTTGCTTGCTTCTTTTCGCTAAAATATTTGAGATCTTAATCAATCAAGCAATAGTCAACCATCTCATAGATACTAAACTTCTTTACGATTGATAGTATAGATTTAGGAAAACTATTTCCACTTCAGATGTAACAGTAATCTCTAAACTTAGCTTCCACGCACTGAACAAGACAGAGGACGGCTAGAGCAGTAACCCTTGATATATCTAAGGCTTTTGCCAGGATTTTCATGAAAGTCATACGAAAAACAAATCATGAGTTACTATTGTAGGAATACTTAATATAATAAGATTTTTCATAAACAGAAAAAAGGTTGTCCTCGATTTTTGTACGTCAAAACTACATGATATAAACGCAGGTGTGGCACAGGTGTCGATGATTGAATCTTTATAATTCCTCATTTTCATAAATGACTTCCCTCATAAAATTGTCCCCGGAATGAGTATATTTGTTGATGACACCACGCTTTATAACATAAGGGGAAAACGAATGAACACATATCTAAGACAATGGTTAGAAACTTAGAGAATAACCTCAAGTCTGCAGTGAAATGGGGACGTAAATGCATGGTAACAGTCAGTGTTCTCAAGACAAACCTTTTGTTCTTTAACAATTACGAGAAACCTTCTCAACCACTGATATCTATGAGTAATATTGCTCTACCTGAAAGGTCTTTGATGAAAACTTTGTCTTAACATTCACATGGAACATGAATTTGAGCAAATACATTGAAGACGTTGTCAAGATTGCTGCAAAGAAGGTGAAATCTCTCTAAAGTGCTAAAAAACTACTCACTCCTGAGGGTGTCCTGTATTTCTACAAAATATCCATTTGCATATGTATAGAGTATTTTTGCCACATCTAGACTGGTGCATCTACCATTAATCTTTCGCTCGTAGACAGGGTCTAGAAAAAGGTCTCCTATCTAGGACGTCTGCCACTGTGAACCAAACTCAACCCTTTGTCCCAGCGCTTCAATGTTTCATCCATCCATCCATAGCCTTGAGCCCTTGGAGGGGTATTGCCCCCTCCCCCTTTACAACTTTGTAGATGCTTTTGTACCGAGGAGTTCTTTTTAGGTGTGAGGGTGCTGGCCTCACGCCCAACCTTCTCAGAAGGTACATACAGCACCTAGCCTTCCCAAATGGTCACTCATTAGGTACTGGCCAGGCTCAACATTGCTTAACTTCGATGATCTGGCGAGAACCAGTGTCAACGTGATTGTACCATACAATGTTGCATCCCTGTGTCGATTTTACAAGTATTGTAATGTAATGTACTTTAATGAATTGTAGCAGTTGTACCCCTCGATATAGCCCACTGTCAGCTAATTCGACACGCAACAAAATTTACCCCTACATTGTAGAGACTCCTAGATCCCAGAGTGCTTTCTACTGTAATAATTTATACCCTCGAACTGCTAGACTTTGGAAATACCTCCTGTTATCCTGCTTGCTTGACTATATTGCCATACAGAAGTTTAAATATAATGCGAACAGACATCTCTCTGCTTAACTCCCTATATACTGTCCCTATATATATGACCCTAAATAGTACCCCATTACTGCCAAGTTACACTCTGTCTTGTTTAAGGTTAATAAGAGTAAAGACATGCTAGTCAATAATTAGTAAATTTGTTGGTTTCCTCATTTTGATGAGAAAAGGTCTTCTTTGAAAATCCATGGATAAAAAATCAGATATTTATATTTCTACTATTGATTTCATATGCCTGGCCTTACTCATTGTGCAGTGATAATGGCCTGAATTTAAGTTTAAAATGAAAAAGACAAGAATCGTAGTGCAATTGTGCTTTAAAGAGAAACATTCATTTCTAACGCGCTCTGTGGAAGCCTTTCCTAGTCTCACACAAAAACACGCGTTCACACTTCAAGACACTTTTCTTGTCATATACATACGCTCACACAAACATACACGCACACGTACACACACGTAGATATATTCACGTTCATGTACACACACACACACACACACGCTAACGTACACACATGTACGCACATATGTGCGCACACGTATGTACACATGGGCAACGTCACTTCCCCTTTCAAAGGAAATCCACACATGCGCAAAAGACCACCGGAAACAACTATAAAAGCAAGAGAAAAGCTTTTCCAACTCGCCTTCCGAACTGAGTGGTCTACGAACCAGCCGCCGCCGTTTCGGCAGGCGTGCGCCTCACGTCGCCCGCTACTATGCGTGGGACATGAGCTAACAGACAGTACGTACCCTTTATACGTTTTCTCTCTCCATGAACTGGATTGACATTCTCACTCTTTCTCTCTCTATATATACAACTTATGCCTGAGAATACCTTCCCGTAGCTGACTGCTAACATGGCGCGCAGCGTAACTGATGTCAACCCTCTATCTTTTTCTTTGTCTACACGCTGGACTGTCATTCCCATTTCCACTATATTGCTCATTCCTTTTTCCACGCGCGAACAAACGATAGTGACCCGAACGTGTGATGAACCTACATTTCCTTCTAAACCACAAGTTTTACAGCAAACTGAAATGAACACGCATGGCGACCCTACTTTTTTTTTAAAGGAATTGTTTTGAGCGAGACGCGCGTTTTGTTTGATAAAAAAAATACCCGAACATTTCAACAAAGAAAGACAAGTGACCTCCTACCGACAAGAACCTCAAAGAACTCCAATGATGAAACCCCTCGTCAGACTCGGCAGAAAACAAACACGGAGCTGTCGACTTCATACCGAATTTAAAAGAAATTTGAGCTCGACAAACATTTTTCACGGTTTCCTGACATTACCCTGCAACAAACGCGAGGAGCAAAATCACATCGGCCTATGCAATTCTCTCCCGCACAGCAGACGCAACAACAAAGAAACAATTACAGGACAACCCTATCAATACATAGGAAGAAGCTGAATCAACAATGAGTTGAGATGCACCACACACACACGGATAAACTCACAACTGGAAGTTTCGTTGTCACAGGCAACTGGAAACTCGTTCAACACGAACGAATGCATAACAAACGCCCGTACAGACAATGTACACACACTACCACGGACACATTTGCGAAGACAACGGCAACTGGAAACCCGTTTAACAGGAACGAATGCACAACAAACGCCCGTACAGACAATGTACACACACTACCACGGACACATTTGCGAAGACACTGTAAACTTGACACACGACGTCAACACGAAACAAAAATTTTCCTTCAAAACGAACAATTCACTTCACTGTTCAAGCAACTCGTTGCACATGTCAGCATACACAAAAAAAACAACAAAAAAACAAATGTCAGTCTAAAAAAAAGAGTAAGCACCTTTTCCACGCGTAAGTAAATACCTTTTTTTATGAACACACTCTGTTTTTGACGTTTTTTAAACAACCACACCAACAGCAAAAAAACAAAACAGGACGAAAAGTCAATTGTTAAAACATTACTTACAAAATTTATATAGATTTAATATATATATTATATAGAATTATATAGATATAAATATATATAAACAGTGTATGTATATATATATATATATATATATATATATATATATACATATAAATATATATATACACTGCATATTTTTTTCCTAGGAAGGAGAGTATTGTGGGAGCCTTTTCTAGTCTCACACAAAAACACGCGTTCACACTTCAAGACACTTTTCTTGTCATATACAACCGCGCACACAAACATATGCGCACACGTACACACACGTAGATATATTCACGTTCATGAACATACACACACACGCTAACGTACACACACATGTACGCACACATGTGCGCACACGTATGCACACATGGGCAACGTCACTTCCCCTTTCAAAGGAAATCCACACATGCGCAAAAGACCACCGGAAACAACTATAAAAGCAAGAGAAAAGCTGTTTCCGACCCTTTTCCAACTCGCCTTCCGAGCTGAGTGATCTACAAATCAGCCGCCGCCGTTTCGGCAGGCGTGCGCCTCACGCCACCCGCTACTATGCGTGAGACATGAGCTAACAGACAGTACGTACACTTTATACGTTTTCTCCCTCCATGAACTGGATTGACATTCTCACTCTTTCTCTCTCTCTATATATATATATACGATTTTTGCCTAAGAAACCTTCGCGTAGCTGACTGCTAACATGGCGCGCAGCTTAACTGATATCTACACTCTATATTTTTCTTTGTCTACACGCTGGACTGTCATTCCCATTTCCACTATATTGCTCACTCCTTTTTCCATGCGCGAACAAACGATATTTACCCGAACGTGAGATGAACATGCATTTCCTTTTCTTTCTACACCACCCGTCCCGCAACAAACGATGGTTACACCCGAACGCGGACATGAACACGTGTTATACCTAAAACATTCATTTTTCAACAGTAAATGAACGACACGTTTATTTTATCCAGCAATTGAGTTTTTGTTTCCTTCATTCCGTTCGTTTCATTATTTTCTTTTGTAACGGGATTAGGATATATATATATATCCTAGTCCTCTACAGCTCTGTCATACCAAAGAAGCTACTGTTGATTTTATGTGTGGAGCCTTTCGGCTTGTGTGATGTTAGGCTGTGTTAGGTGTTAACTTTGGTAAAAATCACCTGCTGCTTCTTTCAGCGGAGTTTTTCAAATATCGATTATCGATATCTATCAAAGGCATCCCAATACAAAAACTATCTGTGAACACTTCCAGGAACATAACTACCTTCGTATTAAGTTTCATAAAAATCGGCCCAACCGTTTTCGAATCAATAGCGAACTTACTCACGCACATACACACTCACTGAGAAAGTTTTTTTTTATATATAGAATTCTAGAGATAAAGATGAAGATAGAAATTCTGGACAAGCTGCTAAAGGCAAGATAATCAAGTATGATATTAAAACACCGTGGATTTTGTCTATTTTATTAATTTGTCTGTTCCTATGCAGATCGAATAATTTAATTGTTTTACAGTCTAATTCATTAATACAAAGATACGTATAACAGCGCCCAGTGGGCGACGTCACAAATGATGACTTCTTTTATCAGAAAAGATACAAACAACCTCAGTTTTCTTTTTCTAACCTAAAGACCCAATTTCATGCGAGTCTGACCACGGCTACCGAGAGAAGGAGGCCAGAGAACATGACAGCGTGATGTCATTACTAAATCGACATCTAGGTAAAGAGTGTTTTGCATACTGAGAAAAGTATTTTGAGTATTTTTCACGACAGTTTTTTTTCTAACTAAAACGATCGATGAATTCAATATTTTAACACCGGGCGTAATTTATTTCTTTGAAATATTTAAAACTTATAGTTCTTGTTTGCTTTTTTTTATATAACATTTTAACGGTAAATAATTTACATGACTGAAATGGGAAATGAAATGGAAAATTCTCTATTCTCTCCCGAGACATACGAACACAAATTCATTTTAAAAATTCATTAACTAATCAGTTTTAATTAAAGTTATTTATGGACTAAAAATAAAGAGTACATTAAATTTTAGTTAATATATTTTGTGTTTCATCTTATAAATACATGTTATACACACTGTTCTGAAATAATAACATTTAGAAACCCATTCTTAACAGGGGAGCTTTCTAGCTATTCTGCACTTTCACTTAGCAATTTTATGAAAAAAAAAGATACTATAAAAATTTAATTAAATTTGAAAATTTATCTAAAATATAGCACGGTGCGTACACTGCACAAGCACCATTGTTATTATTATTATTATTATTATTATTATTATTATTATTATTATTATTATTATTATGAAAAAAACTCTTGTAGCTGACATCGACTGGTGCCACACCAACTAGTTGTGAAGCTCCAGGGAGGATGGAAAGACCGAGGTGGAAGAGTACTAACCCGATCTTCACTGGAAGTGTGAAGTTCAAATCTGGTACCTTGGGGAAGCATTTTGGCACCAAAACCTTAGAAAACGCCAATGGCTCATGCCAACGAGAAATCAATGGCAAACTGGTGTGGCGATAACGTGAAATCATCTGCACGAGTAGTCAAGAGGTAAAGAACGCTAGAAATCTGGGAAGATTTGTCACTCGGTCTCCAGCGAACTCCACAGGTTACTGCCAGTGAGCGATCACTGATAATGGCCAGTGAGACAACTCTTAATAAGTGAAATAATATTAATAATGTCCTCTCTCAAATTCACCACCACTCTGATTTAATATCGTAGATGTTTACTATATTTTCTTAGTTTTTAACCAATATTCACATTATGGTATGATTGTCTTTTAGTAGTTATGTGAACTTCATTTCCGTATTCATGTATTCTGCACTGATATGAAAATGAAGACTATAGCGGAGTATAGGATTCCTAACCATGTAACTGATGAAAATACGCTACACATTTTGATGAAAAACATGGGGAAAAATGAACATAGAAGAACAGAAAACCCAAACTTTAAATATAATTTTCTGTATAAAAAGTAATAGTTATTTAAATATTTCAACGTATGACGTTGTGAGGAAAATCCAGCTCCCAATAAGAGGGAATCTAGATATGAAAAACAAAATTGTCTCAGTCATGAAGGATTTCTTCTCCACCGACCGAGGACAGAAAAGGTAAAGTGGTGAAGTGTAGCATCAGAACATATACTACACTGTGATCTTGTCCCGAAAGCTAAGAAATGTTTGTGATTAATATGTTTCTTTGTTTGTTCCCTAAATCAATAATTTAGTTTTATCAGTATAAGATTGCATATCTATTTAAAATTACGTAATTTTACATAGATAATATTTATATTTTATATTGAATAAACTTCAGTTTCAATATTAATCGAATTGGGGTCCTTTTTTTTTTAAACATGTTTTAATGCTCTTTTTAAAAATACTCTTATATAGAAACGACAGTTACTGTTTGAGAAATCTTACCTACATTGCCTTCAGGCATTTTTCAGTTAACAGGCCTTCTATATCTCGGTGGCCGTGGTTTGACCTGCTTCCTAATCGATTTTCACTAAAATATTTCCTAAATGCATCGATATTGTTACTCTTCATGTACTCTTACTGCCCCCTTGTTCAAACTTGACCCTTTTGACCCGACAGACAACCACGCTTAACTTTCAGTAACTTTAATTTAAATTTAAATTAACATTATCCAAGTCAAAATACAAATCTTATTTTGATAACTATATTAATTTATTGTTGCCCAAATACCTTTTAATTCTACTATTTGCTATTATTTCTAAATTAATTTGATTCCATTCCACCGACCGAGGACAGAAAATGATAAGTGTCTACATTACTATTGCTCTTTATCTGATCTGGCAACTTGTGCCGAAAGTCTGAATATCAAATTACTTGTCCAATGTCACAAAAAGGTTTTCATCATCACAAACATAAATTAATAAGAAATGAATTATCTCCCTTCATTGTCGCTCTTTTTCAGTTAGAAATCATTAAAACCATTTGCTCCCCCCGAAAATTTTCAAACATAAAATTGCTGTATATTTATTATTTAGTTGGAACTGAGGTGAGTATTAATTATTAACGTCATGAAACAACTAAGAAAAAGATGAGGATAATAGTTCGCAATAAATTAAATTAATATAAATGGCTGTCTGTTTTCTGTTTCAAATTAGCTATTTTATTTTATAATTAAAAAAAACCCCTCATGTTGAGACGTGACTGTAAGTTTTTTTTTATTATAGTTTATTTAAAAATTACAAAAAAAAAATGTGCAAGTTAATTGTCATCTGTTACTTTATAATTTATATAAAACTAGCATATCAGCCCGGCGTTGCCCGGGTGTTTGGAGGTGTATTTTGAGCAAAAAAAAAAAAAAAGAAAAGAAAAAAAAGCAGTCAATTTTTAAAACTTTGATCCCTATTTTTCCTTAACATTTATTGTCTTGGGCTCAAATCAAGTTATTAAGTTAGATCCATGTCCAAGGAACTAATATCTAAAATTTCAAGTGTTTAGATCCAAAATTGTCGGAGGAGTTTGGTAGAGTTCTCAAAGGTATACTCATTGAACTTTGACCCCTTAATAGCCAAAATTCTGTCTGAAAACCGATCACAAAGATTTTCCCAAATCTCAGTACCCTGTATATCAAATTTCGAGTCTGTAGACTGAAAATTGACAGAGTTATTGCGTAGGAAAATGTACACAGACACCCACGCAGACATGTTCACTTCTATATATATCTATATATATATATATCTATAAAAGTGAACGTGTCTGTGTATCTGTGAATCTGTGTGCCCGTGTATCTGTGTGTCTGTGTACAATTCTCTACGCAATAACTCTGTCAGTTTTTACTCTGCAGACTCAAAATTTGATATACAGAGTACTGAGATTTGGTAAAATCAATGTGATGTGTTTTTGGGCAGAATCTCGTGATTAAGGGGTCAAGGTTCAACCATTTGACCTTTGAGAACTCTACCAGACTCCTCCGACAATTTTTGGTCTACGCACTTGAAATTTTAGATATAGGTTCCTTGGACATGGATCTAACTTAATAACTTGATTTGAACCCAAAACAATAAATTTTAAGGGGTCATAATAGGGGTCAAAGTTAAAAAAAATTGACCTCTGCGGTCTCTTCCAAATTACTCAGACAATTTCTGGTCTAAATATTTGAAATTTTACATAAAGTGTATTCAGAGATAGGGCAAGCTTTTTTCATCAGTTTGGTTCGCAAATTTTTAGTTACCAATATATAAATGCATGTATGTATGTCTGTTTGCATGTCTGCCTTAAACTTTCAATAGAGGCGACGGATTTTACCAAGATCAGTAGCGTCTTAAAATTCGACCTTTCATACGACAAATATCGAAAAATTGGCTAAAAACATTAATATCTTCCCCTTCACCTAAGCACTTTTCTACAGGGGGGGGGGTAACTTTTTTCGCCGATATTTTTTAAAGTTATCCTCTCCTTTAGATTGTCTAGCCTTAATTTTTAAAAATGGCGCTTCCGGTTTGGCGGTGGTCGTAACAGCATAAACGTTAGGTTTTACTCCGTTCTTTTCCTCCTTTGCGGTACGGGTTCGAGCCTGCCTTCTTACTACCACATTTTTTTTTTTGCTCAACATACACATCAAAACACCGGAGCAACGCCGATCTGAAATGCTAGTAATAGATAATTATAAGAAAAAAAGCAACAAAAAAACAATTTGCGTTGAATTTTCATTAAAAAATCTATTTTTTTTTTTATAATCAATTCATTTAAACTTAAAAGGTTAAAAATGAATTTTTTTTATAATCAATTCATTAAAACTTAAAAGGTTAAAAATGAATTTGCTAAAAAATTCTTTTAATTTCGTCGTTATTTATTTTATCTTACTTTTTTATTCATTTTATTTATAATATGTTTTAAAATGTTTCAACTACCGTGGAATTTCCACGGGTTCTGCTTGTATATATTCTCAATTTGTTAACAGATCTATGATTTGAATTTTTCCTGGGTAATCATTATCCAGATGTAGGAGAAATCTTATTATCGCTAGAGATGCCATAAAGATATTAATTTATTTAGGAAGTTAGAAACAAGGACAGGTAAAATGTAAAAAAAAAAAAAAAATTAAAAAATCCCGCACAAAGTGAAGTGCACGCTGGTCTATATAAAAATGCTTGAGCAGAATTCTTCGAATTATTTAGATTCTTCGGACTACTGGTCTCATCTTGATTGCCATTTTCACAACATTTTAGTCGATGTAACCTCTGACCTTATTCACGTGTATCTTGTCGAACTCGGGAATGTTACTGTCGAACTCGGGGATTTGAGCGGAATTTCGAACGGAACCCTTTATTTAGGCCACGGGGGTAACATGCTCTTATTCTGTGAGCCATTACTGGATAGAAGTGCTAAGTAATTCGTAAATAGATTTTACGGTCCCCCACACTGAGAATTGAACTTTCAGGAGAATATCATTTTTACAATTACTTTTTCTGTCCGCTGCGCCACGAGCCTTGCATTCGAAATTATTATGCTTAAATTTGAAGCAACTTAGCTTATGCGGTAGTGACATCGGCTAACGCGTTACGTTTTTTTTTTTTTTCACTTTCTCTTCTTCCTTCACGTTATGGGTTCAAGCCTGCCTGACTACTACCGCGTATTTTTTTTATACCTCACCTTCTTTTCCTTATTCGCGTTACGACTTCCAGCCTACTACCACTTTTTTAAACACCTCTCTCCACCCTGTTGTTTCTACCCCCATCGGGCTCTTTTTTTATTCCCACCCTAACTACACCAACGCAACACACCCTAGCAACGCCGGGCACCCCCGCTAGTTGACAATAAACGAACCTCTTCCTCAAAGAGAGAAGATAAAATCTGTGAGGCTGAACCTTTTAGGACTGAACAGAATCCTACCTCAGCTCCACAGCAACAAAGCCACTGCCGATTCGTATGAACAACATATACACAAGCTATGTCACAAGCACAGTAATATAAAATTAAATAAGCAATCGTATTAATTTAACCTTGCGATAAATGAAATTTAATGCATAAAAAATGTATTTATTGCTTGTGTAAAGAATATCATGTTTTATGTTTTTCCTTTCGTGTATTTTTTTTCGTGTGGAATCCGTACGATCAGCTCGTGAACTCAACTAACCCTGATCTAGCTTTTATGCTGTTCTATTAATAAAATATATAAGTCACGAATCGCTAACAACTAATAAATAGAAGAGAAAAGAACGAGCCGACTGATGCGCTGTATTTCTATCTTTTTTATTATTTTCATATTTCGATCAAAATAAACGTTCAGTTGTAAACATGGCGAAGCAGTTTAATATGAAATATATATATATATATATATATATATATATATAAAACTACTCAGAAGGCGCCAAACACAGTCGTCATATTCATCACTGTCGTGGTTGCTGCCTTGATAGAAACCAATAACATGCAAGCAGTGTTGGATGCGTGTTGAATACGCTGAACATAACTCATAAGAAACCGGGAAAGATATGAATCCTATCATTTCTCCAACCCAATAGTATTGCGATTAATTATTTGATTGTCACCAATGTGTAGTAGCTGTCCTTGTATTACACTTCATATTTTATATCCTCATTCGGTGAAGAAGGAATTCTAGAGTGAGGCAATAAAACAAAAAAATGTTCCTATGGAGACTTGCTGTATTGTCAGGATATCCTATCACGCCGCTTCACCTGCCATAATGTCGAATCTAGTGCCATCTTCCAAAATTTACATAAAAAACATCACTGTCCCCCCTCAATTTTAAGAGAAATTCTAGTTAACAGCACCAAAATACGACAGCACGAAACGAACGTAAAAAAACCCTTAAAATCTTAGAAGGTATTTATATAAAAACGCAAAAAACCTTGCCTAAATCAGGTCACATTTCAGAATAGTACCAATACACTCAACTGCTTCGCATAACCCCTTCTCCCACCAACCCTCAACTATCCCTGGCACTGACCCTAAAACAAACAAACTCTCCTCAATTCCCCATCGCACACCAACCCCTCCACCGCTGTCAGCAGTCACAACGAACTTCGTTCGCGCCTCAACTACTATTTAAATAAATCCTCATAATTCCTAACCGAGACTAACACACTTTCCTGATGATATTGTTTGGTTTGGTTTGGTTTGGTTGTTTTGTTTTACGACATATAAACACTTTTCAGGTTATTAAATGCCGAATCCAGTTATTTTGGAAATAATATTCATGTTGCATCCAGTTATTTTGTAGAAAGTTTTTATCCTTCAATCTCTTTGTATCTACAATCGCTAGTTTGTAGTGGTTTGGTTGTTTTATAGTGGATTTTATCCTTGCTCTGCAGAACATGAATTTTGCAATAGGAGAGGAGAAACGGGGTTACAGTATTAATGTTTGGTACATTTCAAGTTAGGAAACCAGTCAGGAAATGGGAGGGGGGATAGAAAGAGATAGGAGAAATGGGAAGAAGGAAAAGGGGGAGAGGTGTATTGTTTTTTTGTTTTTGGTTTTGCAGAACATAATTAAGTTTTGTAAAAGAATGTTGAAAAACAAAAACCATCAATGTTAGGTGCGTTTCGTCTCAGGAAGTCAATATCTTCAGACAGCCAGATCTGATAGCACCGTAAAAAAGTAGCAATACGAAATGAGATGTTCAATGGTCATAACAGAATTAACAATGACTTTTATCAAAAATTAAACGAGTTAATATATCGTGTTCACCGTGTTAGTAACCAAATAGTCTGTCTGTCTGTGGAACTCTGTTTCACTTATCTACTCTACAGATGACAATTATGATGTTTGATTTTTTTAAAATTCAAAGTATATTTACTTTTTTTTCATTTCAATAAATTGCTACACAAAGCAACTAGTGTTTTTAGTATTTCGTGATAGAAAAGCTTAATTATTTAATTAATAAAAAAAAGTCTTGATCGGTTAGTCTGACAGGCCTGCGGCAAGCGTTGTGGCACTTTGCTTGAAGAAAGCCAAGAATACAAAAAATACCTTATTATTGAAGCTGAAACAATCTCATATAAGCATACAATAAAAATAAAAATATATAGACAGTTTGCCAAGCGTATGTTCTAACTACAACTATTACTACGATTAATTCTAATACTACTACTTATAATTATAATAATATAACTATTTATATGACTGACCAGAAAAGGTATTAGTCTTGATTTATCTATGTTACTTAACAGAAGGAAATGAGTATCGTTATATTGTCTCTTAAATAACATACTGTAAATTATTTTAAACTTGAGTCGTGTTTTTTTTTTATAGAGGGATTCTTTTTGTTATAGCACTCACTGCAACACCTGATTTATACTACGACCACCCACTCGAGGTAAATTCTTGTACTTGGCGACGGAGTAATTCATCTTTTCTTCGAATTAGAAAAAAAAAAAAACGCACGAGAAGATGCGTGTCAAAACCAAAACGAAAACCTGTGGCAAACCTATTATCATCTGTAAATACGACGCTAACGGTTTAACAGTAGGTTATTGTCAATGGGGTGAGTTAATATTGAAACGTTGTTTTAATTCGAATAAAATAAAATACGCATCAACTGCGTTTGAAAGCCAAATCACAACGTAATACTTGATGCGTATTTTATTTTATTCAAATTAAAACAACGTTTCTATATGAACTCACACCATTGACGTCATTCTCGCGTTGCCTACGCACAGCTACAAACATTTCAAAATACAACCACTAGATACAACGCGTGGCTTTTTACCAACAGACTTTCTTTCTCCAACTTTACAACATGGCAAGGAAGAAGAAAAGAAAACAACATACTGAGGATGGAGTTTAACTCCGAAATATATTCATGTTATAAATTTCAAACAAGTAAAATATTTGTTATTTTCCTTATATTACGTTGTGATTTGGCTTTCAAGCGCACGTGATGCGTATTTTATCTTATTAGGAGGTTATTGTATTTCACAAATTTGTATTTACATACGCTTCTAAACAGAAATATTATCAGCACAAATTCAATTTACGCATTTATTTACAAAACATCTTGACCTTTTGGCTAGGAACAAAGTGTAATACCTGTTCAGCTGCTACACTATTATTATGTCCTTAACCAGTTAATTAGTTATCCTTCTAGACAAAAGCAGTTTAAAATTATTATTCCAATCTAGAGGACTCCCTTTCGATGTGCTCCTATTTTCCTCACATTAAAATCTGACGTTTGACCTTGTGGGGGGGGGCAAGTTAATAAGAACAACATTTAAAAAAAAAGTAAACGTAGCAATATAAAAAAAAACAGTAAGTGCATTAATTTTTACTCCTGAGTAGCGGCAGTTCTCCATCTTTTAAAGTAGATTAAGAATATCTTGAACACTCAGGTATTATCAATAACGGGACCTGTGAAACGGCATCTGTCTATATGTAATATATTGTTGCTAGGCATTCCGTGGACGTCCAGAGTAAATGGAGACCGCGCAATAATATTGTAGCTATTTGTTAAAACTGTAAACGTACGTATTTATCTGAGTAATTTGGTTAATGTAGTGTCAGAATGTATCTGGTTATTACAGTTTATCTCCAATATCCTTATAGGAGTCTGTGACATATTTCCATTGTATGGGTACCCGTTGGGAACGGAAATCCCATGATATCATTATACTATCTGTAGACAGAATAGATACTACCCTTAGATCCTAGCCAAAAACAAAGAAGGTATATTTTAGTTTCACACATAGCCTCAAAATGACATTTTCTTTTTTATATTGCGTATTCAGTGATCAGGAGATCCTATTTATTAAAAAGGAGCATAGAAAGTGATAACATACTACGAACATTAAATTAGAGTAGCTATATACTAATTTAAAGATCGTAGTATGTTATCACCTTCTATGCTCCTATTTAATAAATAGGATCTCCCAATCGAATAATTTATGATCTGGAAACCGTGACACACGTACGTTAAAGGTACTTGTAGAACAGGCAGGGGGGATGCAACATTTCGTCGATGTGACAGAGCCTGAAGTCTAGATGACAGTTCAGGACCTATAAGGTTGGCAACTTACTACATAGATGTAGGTTTGTGGGACACGTATAACGTAGTTACATGTCAACACATGACTCACACGTTGTATGCACAGAGTTACACGTAAATGATTTGATTTTTTCAGTTAAAGCAACAGCCATTTATTTACAGGTACTTCCAGAATAACGCCTTGCCTCTTGTTCAAAAGTTTTCTCGTATTCCAATGCGCTTAAGAAGACTGCCATGTCAAACACGTGATACACTGTCTTTGTCTGGCCATGTTTAGGATAGGTCTTTCCCTGTCGCTCGCCGACTACACGTGTAACGTGTGCATTTCTATCCTTCTCGAGCCACGTTTATTTTTTTTATATGTGTTGCGTCGTGGAACAACAGTGAAAATAAGAACCATCAAGTCGAGGTTCGGTTAAGGAACAAGTGTATTAGCAATAATGTACAAAGATAGGAAAGCGTGTATATCTGTTAGGCACTCGGCTAGCAGTTGAAGTGCAGTCACATTTCTCTCACCGGTGTTGGAATTACTAGCGCAATTTAAATTCGGTGTAAATTCCTCTGTTCAAGGAAGGCCGGTACAACAATATATATTTTTTATTACTGCTTCTTCGCCGCACACAGCTCGGTTATTTACTTACGTTGGCTGTTGTATAACTGCTGCCGCTGCTGCCGCTGCTGCCGCTGCTGCTACTTCCATACGCGCGTCCGCGCTTTCTTACACATGTACGATGTGGCGATTTTATTTGTACTATCTAACCGCTTTAGAGTAAAGCAAAGGTGAACAACCAGCGGTCAACTACACACTTCGTAGATTGTTTCCCTGCATTCCTTTTTCCTCTGGGCTTAAATCTGATGACCGGGCGATCACGGCCTCTGAAGTGAACGCACATGTTCACGCGTTCGTATTTATTCCTCCATCCACTTTTCCTGTTCCAGTTTTATATTCTTCAGTATTATATTATATACTGTTCTTATCTGGGATGTTTTTGATCAAACGAAGTAGATTGCACCTGTAACAGAGAGAGACAGAGACAGAGACAGAGAGAACGCACGTATGACCGTGCTAGAAAACTACTTACGCCTGAAAGTATCCTGTATCTCTATAAGGCCACCATTCGCCCATGTATGGAGTACTGTTGTCACATATGGGCTGGCGCATCTGCTATTTGTCTCTCACTCCTGGACAGGGTTCAAAAGAAAGTCGCCAACCTTATAGGTCCTGAACTGTCATCTAGACTTCAGGCCCTGTCACATCGACGAAATGTTGCATCCCCCCTGCCTGTTCTACAAGTACTGAGTGCTCTGACGAACTACAAGCACTTGTACCCCCTCGACGTAAATACCCCCGACAAACCCGACAAGCAGCTAAACCCCACCCCTACATAGTAGAGATCCCTAGGTGTAAGAAAACCTTCTACTCCAATAGTTTCTTCCCCAGAACTGCTAGACTTTGGAACTCCCTTCCGGGATTCTGCTTTCCCAACTGTACTGACATGCAGAAGTTCAAGTGTAATGTTAACAGACATCTTGCTACTCATCTCGCTTCATAATATCCCTGCAACTTATGTCCCCGATAGTATCCCCTTAATTCAAAGTGGCACTGTGCCTTGTTTAGGGTGAACATTGAATAAAAAATATTTAACTACCGAGCCTTGTGCGAAATGACGCTACGGTAAGAAAAACAAAGACTATAAAAAGAAGAGATGGCAGTTCAGAGAGGACGATCACATTTTCGCAATTACTAGCCAAATGTCTAGATGACGCTGCCCAGAGAGTTCAAAGTTCAAACGAATGGACAAGTTTTATTTTCCTGGAGCCGCTTTGTCTGACCACCGAAATTATATCTACATTTAAAAGTACCCTCCCTCTCCCAATGATAATTTACTTTTTTGGACGATATTTAAGAACCCACTAAAAACAAAATTATTTTAGAATTTAGGATGGAGAGTTAGTTGGCCTTCAGGCCGGGATCAAAGTGTAGTATCTGTTCCGGCAGATGCTGCACTTAAGATAATTTGTACCAGTCAATGGAGGGGAAACCCTCTATACTGGGACAATTATTATTTTTGGTAACCAGAGTGCCCCCTTTTTGCCTACTTTTAGGGGAGCTGGTTTTTACCTCACATTAAAAACGGCCTTGTGCCTAATTTGCTCAGTGGGGGAGCAAATAAATACCATCTGTTCCGGCAGATACTGCAAGCAAAGACCATATGTGGGGGCGACCCCACATATAAGCCCTTGGTCAATGTAGGGGCAACCCTTCATACCAATTGTCACTATCCAGCTCCCTTACTCCCCGGGGAGTTGGTCCCCATTTCCCCTTCACTCCTCACATTAAAAATCGGCCTTGTGCCTTATTTGCTCGGTGGGGGAGCAAATAAATACCATCTGTTCCGGCAGATACTGCACTTAAGATAATTTGTACCAGTCAATGGAGGGGAAACCCTCTATACTGGGACAATTATTATTTTTGGTAACCAGAGTGACCCCTTTTAGGGGAGCTGGTTTTTACCTCACATTAAAAACGGCCTTGTGCCTAATTTGCTCAGTGGGGGAGCAAATAAACACCATCTGTTCCGACAGATGCTGCAAGCTATGACTAGCAAAGACCATATGTGGGGGTAACCCCACATATCTGACCTTGGTCACCGTAGGGGCAACCCTTCATACCAACAGTTTGTATCCAGCTCCCATTTTCCACCTCTCGGGAGCTGGTCCCCCTTTCCCTCCCCCTCCCTCTATCTCCACATTAAAAAACGGTCTTGTGCCTAATTTGCTCAGTGGGGAAGCAAATAAACACATCTGTTCTACAGATGCTGCACTAAAGATAAGTCCCAGTCAATTGAGAGGAAACCCTTTATACTGGGACACTTATTATTTTTGGTAACCAGAGTGCCCCCTTTTTACCTACTTTTAGGGGAGCTGGTTTTTACCCCTACATTAAAAACGGCCCTGTGCCTAATTTGCTTTGGCGGGGAAGCAAATAAATACAATATATGAATTTAGGACAATAATTGAATAAATATCGATTGAAAATAGCTCGTTTTCCAAGAGTCCTTTAAAATGGTAGCTACCCCTCCCCAAAAAATTAAAACATGTCTTAAAAATGTTAAGGGTTGTTTAAAACCATATAAAATCGATTTTTCTAAGTAACGAACACGCTTCCTACTACTGCTCTCATGTTGAGTGTTCCTATTTATTGCCTCTCCTAGAAGGTAAATTTAGACACAAGGTTTTTTTTTTAATGTGGGGAATATTCAGCTCCAAAAAAGGTTCACTCTTGGTCGGAACAAAAGTAAAGATTGCCTCAGTCTAGAAGGATTTCTTTTTTCATTGAACGAGGAGAGAATAGGTGAAATGTAGCACTAGAACAGATACTACACTTTGTTAACGTTTCAATCGATGTAACCTCCGACCGAAATTCTGTATAGATTCACGCGTTCAACAGAAAAATTTCCGAGTTCAAGGACACAAAACAAAAGAATTGGTATATTAATATATATATATTTTTTTTTTTTTGGAGTGAAGGATGGGGGCTCTCTTCTTAAAACAATATTTCCCGCAAGAACTGTTCGAAAATTTATTTTCAATCATTTTTCAAGCTGGCCAAAATGGCCGTTTTTCCGTTGCCCTTTCTTCCGTTGCCTTTTTTTCCGTTATTCATAAATTGAACGTCAAATGATCACCCGTTTCCGGCCCATTCTAATTGTTTTAAAGCAGTTAACTAATTTTTTTTATGACTAACCCCAAAGCTACATCGGTAAAATCATAAAACCACGATCCGGACTTAGGCTTAGTAGTCGAAAGGGGTCGTGCCTTTTATGAATTTTGACAATGAAATATTTTATACAACAGTTTGTACAAGGAACATAAACATGGCCAAAATTAAAAACAAACAAAATACGTTACCTGTTCTTAAAACACTGTCTGGTTCGAAAGAGGTGATCATTTTACGTTAAATTTATATGCGAAACTGCTTTTCAGATTGTTTACGTACAATAGCTTAAACAACGGCGAATCGAATTTTTCTTTTCGTAACAAGAAGTTATAATTGCGATTGGTGAAAAATGAAAACGGAATAAAAAAAATACTGAAAATTTCATGAGAATACAGTATTTACATATACCGTTTTACACGTAACACGTTAAAAATTAAACAAAAGCATTACCTGTAAACATTCGTAATTATATAAAAAAAAAAAATAAATAAACGATTTATTTAGGAATTTAAGATGCAGGATCAGTTTCACGCATAAATTTAATGTGAAATAAGCGTCTTTTTCCGAAACATTCTAGCGTTTTAGGGCAGATAGCCCGAAATATTTTTTCTATTAGAGATAAATTATGTGTTTATTTGGGGGGGGGGAGGGAATGTCTACTTGTTTAAGCGATTACGCAGGATTTTACAAAATTGTCAATTGAATTAAAGTAAGTGGCAAACAATTTAGTTAACAGTAACACCAATAAAGAAATGGAATGGCTCAGAAATTATGATTATTTTACGTTAAATTTATATTCGAAACTGAGCTCCTACTATAAATACTAAATTAATTGCTTTTCTTTCCGTCACGATTTTAAAGAGTTTCACACGTAATTACCTATAGATATAGCATTTCATTTTGGAATAGAGATTTAGCTTTGAGTGTTTATATACGATTATTATCATTATTATTATTTTTATCATTATTATTATTATTGTTATTATTATTGTTATTATTATTATTATTATTATTATTATTATTATTATTATTATTATTATTATTTGCATCTCGATTTTTTTTGTGTTTTTTTTTACAGCAAAGGAAATCAATTTAATAATCCCACCAATTTGTTATAATTCAAATGAAATTTTCACTTCATTCATGGAAGGAAGGCACTGAATAGTTTACAAAACCCACGCCCTCTATACGTTAAAAATGTTTTTTTTAATAGTGACATTATTATTTAGAAATTAGTTCGTAAAAATGGGAGGAAGCGTTATTAAATATTTTATTCTTCCATCATTTTTTTTTATTTTGCCTTTCAATCTTCGACTATTTTCAACTGTTTATGAAAACTTGCAAATATCATAAAGCATGCTATACACTAACGACGAACTGCTACAATCTAAATAAATCTTTGTTGTCGTAAATTCTCAAGGAACACATTTGAGAAAAATATACACAAAAATAAGCAGGGCTCACGTAATAATTTTAAAATTTACAAAAACACAACAAATCTCTAATTAAGTATTTATAAATTTTAAAAGAATCGGAATCGGAATCGGGAATCGTATCGGATCTGAAAATGTAGAATGGAATCGGTAATTGTATTGGAATCAGGAAAAATTTTGGAATCATTCCATCGCTAATATATATATATATATATATATATATATATATATATATATATATATATATATATATATATATATACGATTTTATTAAATTGCCTGACGAGGAATTCTGGTTTTAACTGACCATATGTTCGAAACATTAGCATGTCTAGTGTCGCGACCATGTAAATTTGCTTATATTAATAATATTATACTTTGCTCTTCTTTTCTTTTCTTTTCTTTTTTAACGAGGTTATTCTTAATAACCTCGTTAAATTCATTAGTAATTATTCTTCAATAGATTTAAACTTACACACACACACACACACACACACACACACACACACATATATATATATATATATATATAAATATATATATTCTTGTATAGTCTTAGTCTTGGACTTCCGGTTCGTTGACTGTCATGGCTCTTGTGGGCTGCGACGCTGTTTAGTTGTGGAATTTATATATATATATATATATATATATATATATTGTGTACAGAAAGTTGTTAGATGAGACAAATCATTGGTACCGTCGGTTTCAAGCTCGATAATAAGGACCGTTTAAGGTATCCTTATCAAGCTCTCTTCAACCAATATTCGTCTATTTTATAACCGTAAGTGTGAAATATATATACCTCGCGAGTTCACGTTTAAATCTCGTTTTGCTACCCCCCCACCTTTATTTATCGGACGATGATGATTTCATTAACTTTAAACTTTGAATTATTTAAATTTAAAATCTAATTTCGAAAAAAACAAATTTCCCTTATATAAATCGATTTTAATTTGAACCCAAATTAATTTAAAAATCTAATTTTTCTTATGTATAAAAAACCTTAAAATTTATATTGGTATCGGTTAAAAACTTAAAATTTCTTTTAATTATATCGAATTACGTTTAAAAATTTCGAAATACGTTTAAAATTAAAAAAAAAAGTCCAAATCTTTCAAGGTTTGGGGAAGTGATAAGTGATTTTCCTAGTATATTAACATTATTATATTTTTTCTATAGTTTTAATTCGAATTTATATATAATACATTAATTTAAAATCTATAATATAATTACGATTAAAATCCAAGTTTACCGACTAATCATTTTAGTATTTACAATTTTTTTTCTATTATATATATATATATATATATATATATATATATATATATATATATATATATTTTTTTTTTTTTTCTGCATTACAGAGCGAGCATTGACTTAATTCCGAGACGTATGCTGGTTTGTGCTCTATTTTTCTCCATTTTATGGAAAAAGGTGTATTTTTTTTCGTTAAGCTCCCACACCCGGGTAGCTAATGCTGAATTCATCCTTGTTTTAGCTCTAAAGGAGCTCATATGTGTGTAGTATCTTTGTTTAAATTGGCCTTTTGTCATACCTATATATATTTCCGGTATATTTGTGGATTGGTCCGTTATTGTGGCCTCATATACAAGGGATTCAGCTTTACAATTACCCTCCAATGGACAGCTATTTTTTGTCCTGCAAGAGCAGCCTGCGTTATCTATCTTTTTTGGTTCCTTAGATATGATCGACTTAATTGATGGAGCTGTTGAGTAACTAACTTTCACAGTTTTGCTATTAAAATTTTATGCAGTTTGTGTTTTTCTGGAAAATGCTTGTTTAGAAGACTGAGAAAAAATGCCCTACTCCAGTTTTTGCATTTAATGAGAATGGAGGTAAGAACCAGATTATCTTCCGTTTCCTCTTTGTTTTTTTTATTTTCTCTATTATCCTGGGTTTGTTGAAATTTTAAGTTTTCTTTGAACCCACTTAGATGCAGTGCTTCATTATAATATGCTGCTGCTTGCTCGAACACTTCAGCGTTCGAAGAAAGTCGTGAAATTCTTTGGCTAATGTTAGCTACCATATTTTTAAACACTGTGGGTGGGTGGCATATATATATATATATATATATATATATGTGTGTGTGTGTGTGTGTGTGTGTATGTGTGTGTGTATAAATATATACATGTAAAACATTTATAGAAGTATATATATTTATACATACATAGAAATGTATATACATGTATGTATAAATATATATACTTCTATAAAAATGTTGTTTTTTTGCGTATTGATATATCAAAAATCTTTTTTCTATTTCTTTTTTAAGAGAATGCAACTTTGTTATATAGGAGCAATTGAATTGCTTTTATCTGCAAAAGATGTGCCTAATTTGCATATGCTTTTAAACATTCATAATAAATAATTCTCTATGACTTTTTTCGTTTTTCTAATGGGATGATCATCTTTAGTTAACTATTATGTGTAATTATATTCATGCAGATATTCTACATGATTTATACTTAAAAAGAGTATAGTAAACACAATAATGTTTCTATATATATTTATGTATGCGTATATATATTTGTTTTTACAAAATTTGCCTACCAATCTCCGCTGCTAGTTCTTGGTCTACCGACATAAAACTTAATATATAAGGTATTCGAACACATGCGAAACTTTATATTTAGGTTTTAGCCGAGGAAAATCAGTGCAAAATGTAAAAATTAAAGAAACGGAATTTGCCAGGTGAAGGTCGAATGACGGCATCCCGAATATTCATGCGGAATATTAAGCTATTAGTTCATTGCATCAAGCATCATATTTTTTCTAATTTAAAAATCATTACTATATATTGTGTCCAATATAATATAATAATAAGTACGAAATTTGTATTAATCAAATTATCATATTTAAACGAATTTTAAGACCGGCCACTGCGTGGACTGATAGTGTGTATATATATATATATATATATATATATATATATGTATATATATATATATATAAAGAGTATTTCTTCTAAACTCCGCGGATTAAGCACTATCCACTTATCCTGTGCTTCCTTTTTTAAAATTAAATATGTTTTAAACTCTTTTTCAAGATGTCTTTTAACATGTTTTATTAATCATTTGTTCATATATATATATATATATATATATATATATATATATATATATGTATATATATATATATATATATGTATATATATATTCATCCCTATACAGTAATGTTTCGCTGTTTCACGGCTCATCAGTGCGGCTAGACAAGCAACTATCTCAAGCCAAGATCGAAACCAGACCGCCCATGTGACCGTGCCATTGCGCTAATCGGCTGCTGCTTTGCTGGCAGTGAATTAACAATGTTTTGACATTGTCCAAATAACTAAGCTCAATTTGTTTACACAATACGCTAATGCTAATTTGTATATCACTTCCCAATATGATCAACTCAAGGTAGGGAGCATTATAGTCATCCACACATAGTACTGTTTCGCTGTGTCACAGCTCATCAGTGCGGCTAGACAAGCAACTACCTCAAACTAGAATCGAAACCCGACCGCTCATATGTTAGTCGAAGCTTCTAATCGTTTCGCTATATATATATACATGTGTGAATAGTAGAGTTGGCAGAAATGGCACACACACACACACGCGCTCGCGCTCGCGCGTGTGTGTGATAAATATGAAGAAAAAGTGAGGATAATTCAATTTGCGAGTGTACTGTATTTATGTATGTGTGTATGTATATAAGTGTGTGCATGCCTCTTTCGCGCATTGGTGTATGTATGACATTGGATACTAATGTGTTCGCGTTTGTGGAGGAAACAACATATAGGTGCGTCAAACCACACGAATACCAAAGAGGGGAACCCTGGTTTTCCCATTGATGGAAAACCAAAGGGCGTGTACATCACCAACGTACTGACTTGTAGTATTTTAATATGATGGAATGGCACGCAAACACACGTGATAGGGTGTAACGTAGTATATTAATGCCTGTTTGTTGGTTTGCTTGTGGTGGGTGTGATAGTGGCAGGGAGGGTTTGTGTTTGGAAGTATGCAAGCATGTATAGGTTAATGCGTGTATGTCTGTCCTTCTGTATATACGAGGCAATGCGTTTGTGCGTAGAGCCACGTGCGGACAGAAAATGCAAATGTGTTTTTCCATCAATGGAAAAACTAAGAGAGGGATGTGTGTTGTCTTTTATGCGTTACCGCGAAGTGTGTCCGCCATAGCACGGATCATAATACGGCAGCAATTGAAGCGGATATAGAGATAAAAGAGTTGTAGAAGGAAATGTTGATGGAAAAGAGGCGAACAAGGCTTGTGTGTATGTGTGTGAATACGTGCGTGTGTGTATGTGTGTGTATGTGCTCGTGTGTGTACGCGTGTGTGCATGTGTGCGTGTGTATGTGTGTGGAAAGAGGAGGGCGAAAAGAATGGTTTTCGGAGAACACGGTGGGTAAGGAAGGTGTTTCTTTGGCATCAGAAAATCGATAGCTCAGCACCAAATGACAGTACAACCGATGGAGAAAGAATGGGAGAAAGAGAGCGAGAGAGAGAGAGAGAGAGAGAGAGAGAGAGAGAGAGGAGTGAGGCTGGTTATGGTTGGAAGTTTCAAAGCGAAGTTTTGAATCAGTTTGGAATGACCTACATTCGGTAAAAGAAGAAGAAGAGAGAGAAGAACGAGAAGAGAGCTACAGAAGCTAGAGAGAAAAAGACAGAGAACGTAGAAAATTAGAAGGGATAAAGATAAAGCATTATAGAAAACAAAGATAAACAGAAAGGAAGATAGAGATAAATACACACACACAAACACACACACACATACATACACACATATATTTATTTATACATGTATATATATATATATATATTTAAATTGTCTTTACATAAGCAGTCGTTTGTTGCTACACAGTCATGAGCATGTTTATCATAACTGTGTAGTAACAAACTACTGCTTATGTAAAGACAAATTTAAAATGTAACTTGCTCTACTGCTGTATTGAGCTCTCTTGTATAAACCTCGTTATATCTCAGTGGTTACCCTACCTTGAAAAATAGCAACCTCAAATTATATATATATATATATATATATATATATATATATATATATATATATATGTAGATATATTGCCAAACTTTCGCAAAACAACACTCGACTAGCTACAACTACTATATATGAGAGCCCCCACTCTCTATCTGTTAGTTGTTAAAACTGGAATATATAAAAGTGAACGTGTCTGTGTGTGTGTCTGTGTGTGTGTGTGTGTGTGTGTCTGTGTACATTTTCCTACGCTGTAACTCTGTCAATTTCCAGTCTATAGACTCGAAATTAGATATACAGACTATCCAGGCTGTTAAGGGGTCAAAGTTCAACGATTTGACCTTTCAGAACTCTACAAAACTCCTCCGACAATTTTGGGCCTAAACACTTGAAATTTTAGATATAGGTAACTTGGACGTGGATCTAACTTAATAACTTGATTTCAGCCAAAAACAATAAATATTAAGGGGTTATAATAGGGGTCAAAGTTAAAAAAAAATTGACCTCTGCGGTCTCTTCCAAATTACTCAGACAATTTCTTTTTTAAATTTGACATAAAAGGTATTCAGAGATAAGGCAAGCTTTTTAATCGGTTTGGGTCGCAAATGTTTAGTTATCAATATATAAATGTATGTATATATGTATGTTTGCATGTCTGCCTAAAACTTTCGACAGAGGCGACGGACTTTACCAAGATCAGTATCGTTTTGAAGTTCGACCTTTCTAGCGACAAATATCGAAAAATTGGCTAACAACATTAATATCTTCACCTTCAACTGGGCACTTTTCAACGGGGGGGAGCGCTTTTTTTAAAAGTCATCCTCTCCTTTTCCTCTTCTTTCGATTGTCTAGCGTTAATTTAAACATAAGTCACTTCCTGTTTGGCGGTGGTTGGAACAGCAAAAACGTCAGGTTTTTTCCCCATTCTTTTCCTCCTTCGCATACACATCCAAACACCCGGGCAACGCCGGGCTGAAATGCTAGTATATATATATATATATATATATATATATATATATATATATATATATATATATATATATATATATATATATATATACTAGCTGAACACCCGGGGATGCCGGTTCATACAATACGCTTAAACATGATATTTAAATTGATACAGATTGCGTATGTATTATCTTAGAATCAATCTTATATTGAATATTATATATTACGAGGTATAATTTGCCCGGTAAACTAATTTGCAAATAAATAAATAAGATAAAATAAATAATAAAATAATAAATAAATAATAATGATAATGTTGTTTATCAAGTTCCGTGTGTGTTTGTTTAAAACATCACGTCAGCTGATATTTTGACTTGACGATCAATGGCTTAGAAAAGTCACTTTTGATTAATGTTTAGTTTTAAAATATGCAAATGTAGAAATGATTTGCGGCGATTTTTAATAGTACCTCTTCTTTAATGGTAAATTAGACTCATTAATAAATAAATAAAATGGTGAGGTATACCAGGGCTTAACTGGGGGAGGGGGGTCATTCGACTTGTGGTCGAATGTTCCACAACTGACCTATATCTCCAGATTTCAATAATTCTGTTTTTTATTTAAGAAGAAATGATTTGCTAAGATTTTATTATCTCCCTTGGCTAAGCTATGCTCCTGTAAAAACTATTCTTTTTTATATATAAGAAAGAAATACGATTTATATGATCGAACTTTTATGCTTTTATGTATAAAATATATCTAAGAACACTTCCAGATAGATAAATTAGCTTTGTGTGAAATTTGCAAAAGATATGCTCACACACACACACACACACACACACACGCACACACACACACACACACACGCACACAAAGCGACTTTTATATAATAGTGTGTGTGATCGGGTTGATCACTTATTAAGCTCAACTTAAATTCAGTTAAATATAAAAAAGCAGAAAAAAATCCAAAATTAGTCACTTTACGCTTTCATTCACATAATATATTTTATATCTTATTAAATTTAATACAAGCAAAAAGAAGAGAGAGTGTGACGGAAGCAAGAGTGATAAATAATGTATAATACAAAAGGAGAGAGAACATACCGTGGGGAAGTGAGAGGTTTATAGAAACGTACTTAGAAACGGCTTAATTTATTAGTCAATTGCAATTAACGATATATTAAAACAATTAAAATGGAAGTTTCTCAAATATAACTCAATCCCAAAACAGAGAAATATTTTAGCATATGTGAAGAGAATATAAATATAAATATTTATATAGTAACACAACAAAAAAAAAAAAAATGTTCAATACAACCAAAATAGGAGATAGAGCATGTAGAGGCACACAATTTATGACTGTAAATTATAAATTACAAGAATTTATTGTTCGACGTAATACTCAAAAAGAGATATTACGAATTCTTTAATCCGCGGTGTTTCAAATAACTTATTAATGGCTTAAGGAATTCTTTATATTTCCTTTTGGGTATCTTGTAGAGTAATAAATTCTTGTAAATAAAACTTTACAGTCTTTAATTATATATATATATATATATATATATATATATATATATATATATATATATATATATATATATATATATATATATACGAGCAAACAGTTAATAAAACATGTTAAAAACATTTTGAAAAAGAGTTAAAAACATATTTAATCTGAAAAGGAAACACTTGATAAGCGGATAGTTCTTAATCCGCGGAGTTTCGAATAAATACTTTCCTTCTCATCAGAGGGTAGGAATTAGCAAAATGCGGGATCGGATTTTGCATACAAAAGTATTTGATGAAGCAACAAGTAAGTCAAAGATCTTACTTGATAACAAAAAAAGTGAAGCAGAGGGAATATGGTGAAGAAAAAGGTGATTACACGTGAATGGATAGTCTGGTGAAAGATAAATAATCCAGTGACGGTAAAATCCATAAATATAACTTCAAGAAAGTTAATTGAATTTTGTACAAGTAAAATCCAAGGAAATCCCGTAATTGGAAGATTGTCTAAAATAATTCAAAGGCCGAAATCCATGGAATAATTAACAAATATGTACAAGGGAAAAGGGGAAAAATTCCAATAATGTTAATAAAAGAAAAATTAGAAAAGCTTTTCACACTGCTGCCGAGACATAAATATAAATAAGAAAGATCAGGGAAGAAGAAGAAGAAAAAAATAAATGGTGATTTTATTATATATATATATATATATATATATATATATATATATATATATATATATATATATATATATATATATATATATATATATATTGACGACAAACCTGTCTGGATAGAGAAATATGAAAAAAAAGAAAATACTTGATTGTTTTCACAAAAGTTTGTAAAAATTTATTCAAACAAAAACATGTCTGTATAACATAAAACGTTTTTGCTTGCCCTGATACAAAATTTAATTTTGAACGTATATAAAATTAAATGTTTATGTCCACCTGTCAGCACTATTTTTTTTTAACAATTTTTAAAAAATATTAGCGACTAGTAATTGAGTTAAAACATCTCCGTGTTGTGTGTGGGTGAGTGTGTGTAAAAAGAATGTTAAAAAAAAGAATATTCATTGTGCCAAAAACGCTTTGTGTGTAATAAAATTTTTCTTTGTCCTGATACAAAATTCTAATTATAATTTGAACGTTTACAATATTGAACGTTCACATCCACTTGTGTCGTCACGAGTGGTTATAGAAACTGAAAATTGTTTTCGAAGGTTTTATTTCAGAAAGGAACATTTTTGGCAGTGGTGGTAGGTAGACGAGTCTTTGTTGCGGATGTGTTACATGCGAGTGGACTATCAGTATAGTAATTGTCATCGGTTGAAATAAATAGAGATCGCTGCAATTCCATACTTACTAAAGACGAGCCTCCTCTAATCGGATTAATTTCTATCACATATCGATAATTACTTGACTTGACTTTGCAATTAGTTGTGATGAAAAACGCATGTTCCACCGATACGACGGACGATTGGGCGAGGCTCAAATTAATTGAAACTGAAACGTCTCACATAACGCGCATCAAATCTCGTCATCTTCTGAAGGGTATTTCGTTTATAATAATTTCTTAGCAATAAAATATCAACTAGAAATTTCGTTAAATTTTTTTTCTTTTCTGTAACAGAATATGTTAAAAATGTTCTCTCCCGGTGTGTTAAAATGTTCTTTTGTGTGAAATGCACGTTAGATGCGATAAGCGTTCGAAACGTAATGCGTCCTATTTTTTATTCCGCTAAAGTGGAACGAAAGGGCCTGCAAATTGCGTTCATGAACTGAATCTTTCATCCCTCTTATGCAGACATTAACGCGCGAGATGCCAAGAAACAACACCTGCCATAGACGTACGTTAAAAGCGGAAATGCCCCATTGAAGTCCACGCAAATGTGTGTTGAAATTAGTGGTTACTATGTAAAAAATTAATTCTGGGCGTAAAATGTCGCACGTTTTTACGGTACAAGTGCATTTCTAGATATGCACTTTTGCCATACAAAAAATAGGAGTCATTTCTGGTGGGACAAAATGCGTGTGTGATATACATGTATATGCATATATATATATATATATATATATACATTTATAAATATATATATATATATATATATATATATATATATGTTCTATTATTGCCTGCTTTAGTTGAGGACCCACCGCGATGCAACGGGAGGAAGTTTCACGACTCTCCCCGCAGTGAGTTTGTCCTCCAAATATTGTAGTCTACGTTGCACTGTAGAAACCATACCTTACATGTTAGAAAATTACTTTTTATATAAAACTAGCGGGGGTCCCCGGCGTTGATCGAGTGTGGAGAGGTTTTATTATAAAGGTACTGAGGAACGGAGAGAAAACAAATACATTTAAATAACTAACCCTCTAAAAAATGTACATGGCAGCGAGTACCTGTGCGAACGCAAAAAGGAAGTAAAATAAAATAAATAGTCGCAGTTGCCAAGCTCAAACCTATAACGCTAAGAGGAAATGTGAGTGAAAAAAAAAAGCCAATGGTTTAGCCGCCGCGTTCAACGCGACTTACGACGTCGCACCTTTCAAAATAAGCTTAGCCATTGCAAAGTGTATGATGATTAGGGCTATGACAAAATATTCTTATCATTGTTTTGAGTCTCGAGTATATATCCGACACATTAATCAACCGAGAACCACATAACTCTATATAAAAGCGTATAAGATGTCAATGGGTACAAACTCGAGTCAAAACAATGAAAAGCATATGCTGTTGTTCTAGCCCTAATAATGATATTGCAAAAATGTCGACAGAAAAACTGAACTCTTCTTGCAAAGGACGGCTTAACTGACCAGCAAAGAAATTATGCTTTTGTCCAATTTTTGAATGTTGGTTGTTCGAGAGTCCGATCGTTCTAACAATACCGATTTTGTCAGTGTTTTGTCAGTGTTTGTCCCGCGTGTCGAAAGTTTTTGACAAACATACAACCGCATACACATATACATTTTGCCTTTATATTATAGACAAGCGGGATACCTGGTGTTGCCCGGGTGAGGAGAGGTGGTGTAGTAAGGATATTGAAAAACAAATTAGACGCAGTAGGCAGCCCGGGTGGAGAGAGACGTGGAAAAAAAATAGTAGGCTCGAACCTGTAACGCGAAGGTAGAAAAGAAGGTTAAAAAAAGCCAACTGCTTAGACCTCGCACCCACAGCGACGTCGTCGGCGTTCGAAATAAGCTTAGTCAATGCAATGCGTATGATGGCTTTGCAAAAATATCGACGTAAAAACTGACTCCCTCCTTGTAAAAAAAAAAAACCCGGCTCAGTTGACGGTCAGAGAATTAATCTTTTTGGCCAATTATTGGATATTTGTCGTCCGAGAGATAGACATTTCAAACGATGCCAAAGTTGTCAGTGTTCGTTGCGTTTGTCAAAAGTTTTAGGTAGATATACAATCACACACACATATTTTCGCGTTTATATATATTATAGGAAGATGCCAGAACGAACAAGTGGACACAAAGAAATAAAAAAAAACCCTGCTGACATGAGAATCCTCTCGTTTAATCGTCTCTCTATCCTGAATAGTGAGCACACGTGTTTTTATGTAAGACACTTAACTGCCTAAAACAACAATGTGGCGATCAAATGTTTCTATAGTTATATAGAGCTACGAAAGCGATTCAATAATTCTTAACTATGAAGAATAAGGGCCACAAATCGCATAAGTTTTTGTATAATTCTCCTTTTATTTAAACAAACGGCAATAAGATTTCAGACAAGTTGGTAGATTTATGTGTATTGCTGTCTGTAGAGGCAGTCGCAAAAGCCAATAATAATGTCAACACAATTTTTTTTGGTGAAAAAAAAAGGTATTAATTTTGTCATTTTCGGTGACCAAAACAACTATTCACAATCGGTGGTCCCAGAAACTCATTTGTAATCGCCAATACTACAGCGACCAGTTTTACAAAATTCGAATTTTCTTAGGAGTGCCGAGAGAGAGAAAGAGAGAGAGAGAGAGAGAGAGAGAGAGAGAGAGAGAGAGAGCGAGAGAAGACTTACACGTTCGCCGATCTTTACTGGCCAACTGACAGCAGGGGGTTCTTTTCCTACTACGTTCTCTCCCTCTCTTCTTTCTTTTTTTTTGCCTCGCTTCAACTCTTTTCTCGATACCCATCCCTATATACATTCATACCATACCATGCATATATATATATATATATATATATATATATATATATATATATATATATATATATATATATATATATATGGTATAAATGAATGTATATAGGGATGGATATCGAGAAAAGAGTTGAAGCGAGGCAAAATTAGCAAATTTCTTTGTTATTTTGCATCGAATCCACGTGTTGCTTTTTTTTTCAACCAAACCTATGTTTCCGTCAATTTGCAAGGATGTTCTCCCCCCACCATAATAATTCTATTATTTATTTAAATGTAGTTGCAATGCGCACTACGTTGGGAGAACATCGCAAAGATTAGATTTCCGTTTGAAACAACATGTACCATCAAAGATTCGTTATGCAAATTTTTCACCCTCGGATGTTCTGAATAATACGTATGGTTCTGCGATTTGAGACCACCTTGTAAATAACCATGCGCGTGCCACGAATTTCAGTGCTGACATGTTTACGATCTCGAGTAAGTCGCACTTGCCCTTTCATTTAAAAATTCTAGAGACTATTTTTATTAAGTCTTTGAGACCTTCTCTTTGCAACCAAACCAAAAAGAAAATCTTTTAGGTCTTACTTTAGTCTCTATGTAATTTTTCCTCCTTTTATTTTTCGCCGCCCCCCTCCGCCATATTTATGACTATTTTTAAAAATCGTATTTTCTTCGATTTAGCCCGTTGAGCGATGAACAAACCCTGGTTAGCTAACCTTTATTTTTATTTTTTATTTTTAAAAATCATTATGTTTATTGGTCTGTATTTAGCCATTATAAAATTTTGTACCCCCCCCCGAAAAATTTTCATTTGGGAAGTGAAATACAAATTACCATTAGCGTATGAAACGATGATCTTTGTGTAAACAAATTGAGCTTAGTTATTTGGACAATGTCAAAACATTGTTAATTCACTGCCCGCATAGCAGCAGTATAGCGCAACAGTTAGTACCTTCGACTGTTGTTTGGGCGATCGGGTTTCGGTCCTAGCTTAAGGTAGTTGCTTGTCTAGCCGCACTGATTAGCTGTGAAACAGCGAAATAGTACAATATGTGGAGACTATATATATATATATATATATATATATATATGTGTGTGTGTGTGTGTGTGTGTGTGTGTGTGTGTGCGCGTGTGTGTGTGTGTGTGTGTGTGTGATGGACTCTCCCGTCGATTTTGACGTATAAGGTTCCGCCACATATATGTGCTGAGCCGGTGACGTTATGCTTAAGCTATGCCCTGAAATGTTACTGCGCGTATGTTTCATATACACAGGGTGGGCCAAAAGTGATCGACCCATTTTATTTTTAAATAACTCTTTCATTTCTAAGTATTTTTTAATTTCTTAATATTCTTTTTTTTCAGATCCTGACAATTAATTATGGAAAAATTCAGTATCGTCCAACGTACAAAAATTGTACAATTTTACTATCAAAATCAAGGCACAATAATTCAAATCCAAAGACATTTCAATGTGAGAGATGCACCTATTGTGGGCATATCTAAAGCAAAAGGCTTTTGTCAACAAGCCCCAATCTTTAATAGAGCTAAAAGAAAACGTCACTTGAGAAATAAGAGGAATAAGGCCAGAGAGAAACAGAGAGCAGGGGGATTTCAAAGTAAAACGGTTCGAGGAAAGCAATTATTATTGGAAAAGGTTATGGCAGAGGTAATCAAAAGCGCTCAAACTTGTGAAACAGAACATGCAGGATGTTATTTTTTCACATTTAACAATACAAGTTTCTCAAGTTTACTGAGGTAAAATAAAGTTTATCGCCTTTATTTTGATGATGCTATAATTTAATGCATATAACTGTTAAAATAAAAATAAACGATATTAGAAATTAAAGTGTGTCAGTGACTTTTGGCCCACCCTGTACTTATAGAAGCGTCCACGTTGATTTTCTTTTTTTTTTTTCTTGATGTGAAGTTGTTTTTATGGAATATTAAAATTCTGCCTCGTATCGAATGTGTATCCGCCTTAGCAGAGATGATGTTAACGACGTGTCTTTTTGCACTTTTTTTGACAGAAGTGTTACAATCCTCTAACATGCACTAGTTGGTCTTATCAAGTCGTCACCTTATGTACGTTTGAAATAAAGTTGAAAACACGTTTGAGGAAGGGAATTCTTCCCGAAATATTATCTAATACGAACTTTCATCGAACAGAATTGACGGTAGTTAATATTATAATAAAAATGTATATTGATGAAAGGTGGGAACGTCAAAACTAGTTCCTCCAGTAGATATCTTTATTTGTTTTAGTGCGTGCTTATCCGTTACACATCTGCATTGCATTGCTTTTATTTTAAATATATATTTATCTTTTCTTTACTTTTATTTAATCCAAATATCACTATTGCGATCAAAATGTAAAAGGCTACTGTGACGTGAAGCCAGATTTATAGACACCAGCCCATGTGTTAAGTTATTAAAGAAGGTGTTTATACACTTACATCTAAATTTCTGGTACAATCTGAGAAACAGAGAGCAGGGGGATTTCAAAGTAAAACGCGCCGAGGAAATAAGTTATTATAATAAAAAGGTTTTTGGCGTCTGGGGACATTTCGCTTTTAGTTGGGTTGGTACGGGTGTTTACATTGAGGGAATTACAAGGACAGTAAATTAAGGTAAGCACATTCCACGGAAGTACTTGCGCAACGTTGATTCTCCATCTTTAGTTTGTCTCTGATGTATCGTTATTTTCATGGAAAGTGTTCGACTGAGCTTCAGTCTATGTTCCCCCTCGCCTAACTTTCACAAGAAACACTCGTCTAGCTGAAAACACTATCAATAATTCCCCCCACTCTTTATCTGTGCCTAAACCTAAACGTAGATTCCATGAACAAAGCTTCTTTCTTAGAACTGCACGCCTGTGGAATTGTCTTCCGTTTTCCTGCTTTCCGGCTGACTACAATATGGTTGTGTTCAAGTCTAACGTAAATAAGTTCTTGATGAACCGTTCCATATAAGTTATCAAATTTACCGAATTTTCATTACTAATGATTACTATATTGTCCAATTTCTACTGTACACTCTTTAACCCTTATCCTTGAGTGGCCTCTTGGCCTTGATAATGTGATGATGCCTATGTAAAAAAAAAAAAAACACGTTGTAGACTCCGTCGCAAAAGAATGCCAAGATAAAGAATAAATCGACTCCTTTTTATTTCCGCTGGAACAGCGACATTTATTTCCTGGTACATTCTCCGAATAAAACGTGATCATCGGTCTGCAGACCCGTTATTCTTTTTTTTTATATCTTTTCTTTTTCTTCCTTGCCGTGACGTCACTTCACACACAGCTCGGCATTTGCACACAGCCGCCATACGCGCGTCCGCGCTCTGTTACACTTGTAAAGCAAGAGCATGGATGCAACATTGTTACGATAGGACAGGAGACGGATCTTGGTATACAGTGCGGAATCTATTAGGTTGGGAAGCATTCCTTTTTAGACTCTGGTGCAGATGGAGACAATAGTAGTTAATGCACCGGTCTAAATGCGGCAACAAAATTCTATACGCGATACTGACCAAGCTCAGCATCACTCGGATCTATAAAAAAAAATCACAGATTAGCTCGATGACCTAAAGTTCATTGAACATTCTGAAACCAACTGGATTCCAACTTGTTACATCGATGACGTCGGTCATTGTAGTTATCAATTTCATCGCCGGGACCCCTCTTCTATGCATGTTGGGAAGAAGTAAAATATAATCGCATAAAACATTGTGGCATGAGAATCCGTTAATTATAAAGTTGTATTTTTACTGACGCCATATTTGATAATACTAGAAACGAATACTGTTTATTTAAAAAAACAAAAAAACAATTTATGCTCTTAAATTAAGTTCCAGTTTTTTTTTTTTTATTATAGCCATATGGATATACACCAAACCGGCATTATATAAGCATATGGCGTCTTGTTACGCATTTTTTGCCAACCACATTTAACATCTGTATAAGCACGGGAGATTCACTTCCTAATTTCATCGCGTCGCAATTTTGCGGATGTGTTTTTTTTTGTAAATTTTCATTCTATGTTGTCTAGTTATCGATTTCCAAACAAAGTAGAATTTGTATTTTTTTTTTGCGCGCGATATAATTTTCTCAAGCTGTTTTCTTTATTAGATAAAGACGTCGATTTCTGATGTAAACTTTGTCGATTTATTATTGTTAGCAAATCAAATAACATTTGTCGAATTCTTTGCGATTTTTTTTTCTTTTTGGCTTCTTCTTATCATTTTCTTGTCATGGTAGCAAACGGGCGGTGTTTACAAGTCTTCTTTCCATGGCTTCCTGGAAATTGAATTCTTCAGTGCAATATCCAAAGACAAGGACGATTATTTTGACATTCTGATTTCGGTAACGTTTATGGCTGAAGGTGTAAACCTAGACAAAACTTCGGTTCCGCGAAATATAAATGAAAATCTCCTAAGACAATTATTTTTATTATAAGTCTTTTAAATCTTCTTAAAAAAATCTTATCAGTTTGTTCACGCTGGGGATGGGGCATCTTACCGGATGTTCAGCGTTTATCCACTGTCTCATACATTCTAACTCAGAGATATTTTTAAGATTCTGATCGCCCTTTTAAGTAGAATCGTTTGAATCTCACTTGCAAGTGGTTCACCAAGTATATTTGTCTGGTTGTTTTTTGAAATTATTTTTCATGAATCCAATTGCTCATATATACACTGGAATGATAGAGATCTTCCTAAGATTCCAGTTTCTTTTTATATAATGCCTTGATATTTCGTTATATTTTCTCTGTTAAACCCATTCGACTGGGGTCGCCTTTTTCCACTTCTTGTCCTATATCACAATGCCAGGTTTTATGATCTGTTTTCTACGTACGCAGCTGTACGTATTGCAAAATAATAGTGCGTGAGGTATGACTCATTTCAACTGTTAAGAGATGATAGTGCTATGCCTAGCTTTAAAGGGGCCACACAGATGAAACGATCTAAAAGATGGACTAATCTTTACACACACACACACACACACACACACACACACACACACACACACACACACACACACACACACATATATATATATATATATATGTATATATAAAGTGTAACCCTAATATAAAAGACTTCTTCTCCTGCTCCCACAGCCCTCTTATATCTGGGTTACATTTATATCTGATATTCTTATATTAGGGTTATACTGTACATTAACACAGGCTCTAATTTGGGAAAATCTCTCTCTCTGTCTCTCTCTGTCTCTCTCTCTCTCTATATATATATATATACATACATATATATACATATATATATATATATATATACATATATATACATACATACATACATACATGATGATTGCAACGTCTTGTCAGACGAGTGCCACTCCCTCAGACATTTAAAATCCATGAGCCCAAGTGCCTGAGGGAGTATCTATACAAAGATGATGTTACAGAGTTTTAGCTTTGTACGACAGCTCAGTCTCTCTCTCGGTTCAAAATGTTGAGATCCAGCAACAAGCAAGAGCAAGATAGCCAGCAACAAATTAAACTGCAGACCAGCTTAATGCGGGTACTGGTCTCCCGCTTTATGGTTTTTTAAATCAGAGATTTGCTTCTCCTAGAAAGGTTGCCTTCACCACGGCTTACAGGAGCCCTCTCCACCCCAATACACATACACACACACAAATATACACGGTGCGAGTTGGCCGTTGACCCAGAAAAAGGGTTCATTCATACATACATACATACATACATCCATACACACATATAAATATACTTACATTTATATATGCAGGGACACCCAGCGTTTCCCGGTCGTAAAATACGCTTAAGTATGATATTTCAATTGACGCAGATATCGTATTTATTTTCATATAGTAAATTCCATATTGATTATTTTATATTATATTGTACCCAATATATAGTCATATACCATGAGCTAGAATTGAAACCGAAACTTAAATTGATAATAGGACCTTGAAAACATTATAACGATTAATAAAAAAAGAAAGTAAAAATTATAAATACGGAGTTGCATATAATAATATATAAAAGGGTAATATATATAACTATAATTCTTCCCATCTTGGGTTTAGCGCATTGGGAAGTGATATACAAACTGCCATTAGCGTATTAAGCGATGCTCTTTGTGCAAATAAATCGAGCGGAAACATCTTGAAGATGTCAAAACATCGTTTATTCATTACCCACACTGCAGCAGCCGTAGAGCGTAATGGTGAGAAGCCTTGACTGTGATTTGGGCGGTCGGGTTTCGATCCTGGCTTAAGGCAGTTGCCTGTCTAGACGCACCGATGACCTGCGAAACAGTACTGTATGTGGATGACTATATATTATATATATATATATATATGTAAATGTTGGTTTTAGCGATATGTTTCAATTATTTACGAAAGCGCATTTTTAACTAAACGCGAGCTGGGAATAATTTTCCCTTTAACCAATTTGGTACCCCCACATGGGGAGCGGTATATATATTATTTTTAAAATATAATTATCCATTGAGACGTGTTTCATCTCGCTATATTCAGCCACTCTGATGAGTCGTAGACGACACACGTGTCAGTGGATAATTACATTTTAAAAATAATATAAATATGTACATATATATATTTATGTATATATATATGTACATATATATGTATGTGCGTGTATATATATATATATATATATATATATATATATATATATATATATATATATATATATCTACAATTATATAAATGCAACTCTCTCTCTCTTTCTGCGTGAGTCCTTTCTTTATAGACTCCGAAGCGGCTGAACAGATTTTCTTTAAAATTTACAAAATTTATTGTGTAAGTCTGAGAGTGTATATCATCGGTAAAGCCATTTTATTCCATATCGTCGCTTAATAACAAGGACAAAACAACATGGCCGCGAAAATATTTATATGTATGGTGGTTAAGGAAGCCTATTATATAGAAATGCATTACCGTACATATTAACACTTTTTAATATATACATATGCACGTAAAGTTATAAACAGTACAGAGGGCCCGAACAAAGCCGGGCGGAACTGCTAGTATTAAAAGAAAAGACGATTTAAAACTTAGCCTCATTCTGCACCCTTTCTGTCTTTATCTACCCCCCTCTAAAATATATGATACATAGTTTACAATTGTTCTTTTATAAGCAAAGAGAATATTAGCGTAGACAGTCATACCATTTGGCACGGAGTTAATGAGAGAGAGAGAGAGAGAGAGAGAGAGAGAGAGAGAGAGAGAGAGAGAGAGAGAGAGAGAGAGAGAGAGAGAGAGTAATTTTGAAAGTTTCTTTTAATTTTTAAATATCAAACATGCTTTGCAAACACTTTTTTCCGATTCAAAGAAGTTACCCAAGCTCAGTGAGAAACCAAACATCTCCGCTTATCTCGCAAACATAAAAGGCAACCTTTTGGGGAAGGGTGGGGGATAAGAATTAATAATTTGTATTATTCAGATTCCAGAGTCCGACGAGACTCACCTGAAAAAAGGTCGTAGGTTACAACTGCCGAAATGTCGTGAGAATAACATTCAATATGGAAACCGTAGTTCAAATGACACAACATCTAATGATGACGTTTTACTTTATTTTTACCTGGTTATAAATTGAAAATTAAAAAAAAAAGGACCTGAAAAAAAAAAAGGATAAAAATAATTATATCGGGTTCAGGAATTGGAGCAGAAATACACCATGATCAAAATTAATTCCCAGGAAACGCTAAATGTGTTTACTAACATAAACAAAGTATAAAAATAATAAAATACGCCTGAAGAATTGCAAACATCGTTTGGTGTTTAAGGAAGTTTCAGATGGGAACAAATGAAAAATAAACACTGTTGATCAACTAACGCCGGCCATTAACTTCAGCTTACACACCTAACAAATAAGAAATGAAATAAACGATAAAGAAATAATAAATAAAAACAGGACGTCACAAATGATAAAAGCAAACTTGCCACAAGCGATCATGATTTCTACAAATCCATCATTTTGTTTTTTTGTTTTTATTTCGTATTATATGTTTCTTTTGATTTAACGCTTCCTGTGTCCAGTTAGTCTTCGTTATTTTTTTTTACACCATTTTACAAGGTTGCGTCTATGTATCTCTGTACGAGGTTCTGTCTGTGTTGCTATAAAAAAAATTCTTATAATAAAACAAGCAGATAGAGGTAGACATATCTTAAGAATACTCCTGTTTTGGTTTGATTTCGTGTTTCCTTTTATTTAATTCCTTGCATCCAAACGTCTCTAAAAAATGCTCTCTGTGTTGGTTGGTCTCTCGCGCTTAAGGTCGAAATTGAATTTCCTGATTTGTTGCACTTAAGTCTGACGCGACATTTTATAGGCGCAAATTCAATGGACGCATCTCGCCTAAGATTACCTTTATGAGAAGCCCTTCTAATCTGTCAGTCTTAGGTTTGAAGCAACATTTTCATCTCCAAGCTAGAGGATTCGTTGGACGCATCTTATTTCAATGTATTTAGATCTGTAATGTTGAGGATTGGAGTTGTAGTTTCGTAACTAAAGACGTTGTGAAGAATTTGACTAGTCCTCTCCCACCGTAAGAGATTGGACACCAGGGTCGAAAAGTGGGATTGAAGCCAGTGCTGCAAAGGAGTTACCGTCTTATTCTGGAAGAGATGCCTGTATAGCTCTGTTGGTATTCTCGGCAGGGCGCCTTAGGTTATTAGCAATAAACTAATCTCTTCTCAAAAAGAGAATGTAAAGCCTGGGAGGATGGATCTCTTAGAATTGCAGAGAACCAGCATTACACCCCAATCAACAAGAACTATGAGATTACAGGAATGGTCTAATCTCTGTTGATTCTGGGAGCCAAGGATAAAAATACAGTGAAGAGACATTAACTACTTACATACATTGTTCTCCGTCGTCTTTAATATCTCTGCACACGGGTTTTTCAGGATACCATGAATTAACATTAAAGATCATTTTTAAACTCAAAGCAGATATCCTCGACATGTCTAGGCAGTGGATCATGCGAGGAATATTGCATCTTTTTTTTTGTATTGTATTTTTATCTCCAAACAAGGCACAGCGCCACTTTGATGTAGGGGCTACTATCTGGCACATAATTTGTAGGGATACTATGTGGGGAGCTGAGCAGCAAGATGTCTGTTTACATTACACTTTAACTTCTGCATGTCAGCACAGTCGAGGAAACAGGAACCCGGAAGGGAATTCCAAAGTCTAGCAATCCTACGGAAAGAAACTATTAGAATAGAAAGCTTTTGTGTACGGGTGGGGTTTTGCTGCTTGCCAGGTTTGCCGAGGGTATTTACGTTGAGGTGATACTAGGGCTTGTAATAATAATAAAATACGCCTAAAGAATTGCAAACATTGTTTGGTGTTTTAAGAAGTTTAAGATGGAAACAAATGAAAAATAAACACTGTTGATCAACTAACGCCGGCCATTAACTTCCGCATACGCACCTAACAAATGAGAGATGAAATAAACGATTAAAAAAGGATGTCACAAATGAAAAAAGCAAACTTGCAACAAGGGATCATGATTTCTACATATCCGCCGGCTTATTTGTTTTTTTTATTCGGAACATCTACCACTAAACTTCTTGTAAAAAAGGCAGAGGGATTCAACATTTCGTCGACGGGACAGCGGTTGAAGCCTAGCTGATAGCGCGGAACCTATCAGGTTGGCGACTCTCTTTTGAACCCAGTTTTTTTGAAACTCAAGTATTTAGCTTGATACTCCCCCATATCAGATTAATTGTTGTTCTGAAACCCGACAATATCAGGAAAGGTCGCATTAAATATATATTAGTATATTTGCCATGACGTTAGACACGACATTAGGTGAATGTTTGAGAGAAAGTGATAGAATGAACTAGATTCTAACTTGGACCACCAAGATCACACAGACGTTGCGAGCCTGTCTCTGCTTTATCGTTATTTCCATGGCAAGTACTCGTCTGAGCTCCAATCTATGCCCTCCCGCCGAACTTTCACGAAAAAACACCAGTCTAGCTGAAACCACTGACCATAATTTTCCCCACTCTTTATCTGTGCCTAAACCGAAATGTACATTCCATGAACAAAGTTTCTTTCTTAGAACTGTACGCCCGTGGAACTCTGTTCCGTCTGCCTGTTTTCCAGCTGACTACAATTTGGATCGTCTTCAAGTCCAACGTAAACAAATTCTTGATGAGCCGTTCCCCTTAAACAATCCAATTTACCAAATTTACACTACTAACGATTACTATGATATTGTCTTTATGACTACTGTACACTCTTTAACCCTTATCCTCGAGTGGCCTCTGGGCCTTGATAAATGGTGACTCGTATGTAAAAAAAACAACTTCTTCATAACATTTACGTAAATACTTCACGATAGATAACTGATTGGTTGATTGATTGGTTGGTTGGTTGATTTTTTTACGGCATATCAACCCTTTTTCATGTTATTTAATGCTGAATACAGTGATTTTAAAGAACAATTTGTTAGTAGAATATATATATTTTCAAGTCGGTTTCTATTTAACCTATAGTTGGGAACCTAACATGTACTATACTCTGGGTCAAAGTGGACCTGAGAGCAATGGAAATTAAAGGGTGGCTTCGCACTCCCCAAAGGCCGCAAGCTAGGGACTCACCATCGGATAGAGTTTAAGGTCATATCCAGAACCGGATAGATAACTGAACTATTATATATTAAAATTCATATTAACGGAAACGCTGGTAATAATGATATCGCAATGGTTTTCATATTAACGGAAACGCTGGTAATAATGATATCGTAATGGTTTTTAACTCAAATAGTTTTGTATTATTTGGATTCTGAACACTCCTCTCATGTTTAGGGTCGCTTAAGATAAGATCAGTAGTCCCGTGAATCCAAATAATACAGATAAATACGGATAAAGAGTGGGGAAAGTTTCACAAGGAAGACTATAGATTGGAGCTCAGACGAGCACTTGCTATGAAAATAACGATAAAGCAGAGACAGGCTGGTAACGTTTCTTCTGAGAGAATAATATTGCAGGGAAGAGAAAATGGCATTCCTACTAGGCCACGAAGTCTATTTTGAACTCTGTCAAGATAGGACAGGCTGCTTCTAGCAGTTCCTGCCTAGATGTGGCAATAATACTCCATCCTTGGACGCACTTGGTTCTTATATTGATAGAGAATTGCATCAGCAGTGAGATATCTATGGCTAGATAAAAGGATCCCACTATTTTTCCAGCGACCTTGGCAACAGATTTGATGTACATGTTCTATTTCAGATCAGAAGTGAAGGTCAATCCCAGAAGCTTGTCAAAACATGGAGCCTCCCACAGACGAGAGCCATTCATTTAAATTGATGCCGGATGGAGATAAGAGCGTTGATGATGTAAGATAGAAGCTTGGTTTTAGATGCATTTAAAGTAACTAGCCACTTCTTTTCCGTTGTACTATGTGCTCAAGATCAGAGGAGAGAGAGGACCAAAGAGAACTTGGTCGTTTACGGCCTTTCATGTGTTGCCATAGATGGTAGTCTCATTACATTCCTTACACTCTGTGTCGTAATCCATTGGGGAAACGGTATATTATTTTATTGTGGACTCTTACTATTGTAAAATGAAATGCCATACACTCTTTAAATGACCATACATCCAACATTTATTATAAGAAAGAAAAAAAAAACATTTCATACATCAAAATACCGTGAACAAATATAAAAACCAGCTAATGATGTACATGTTCTATTTCAGATCAGGAGTGAAGGTCAATCCCAGAAGCTTGTCAAAACATGGAGCCTCCCACAGACGAGAGCCATTCATTTAAATTGATGCCGGAAATCGAAAGTGTTCAAATTATTAACTATTGTGGTCGATGAACAGCTGACAACGCTCACTGATTGGATTGAAAACGGTCCTAATCAGTTCAATTGGTATGTGCACACATTTTGTTTCAATGGTTGCTTTCAATTCATTCATTGTAGCTTGTTTTGTGGCGTGAACCCTGTGTATAACATGCCCCCCACATCGCCCCCCAAAAAGAAAAATATCCAGTGAGTGTAGACAGTACTCGTTACTTCCTCTTCGTCCTATCTATCTGTTTCGCAGGTGACTATCAAGATATGTTCTTACGTCATGATGATAGTGAAGACGTGCTCCATCCTGTGGGAAGTGCCGTTCTTTATTCCGAAACATATCTTGGGAACGTGGTATAGCGTATTCATGTAGCAAGTTGAGATAATTTAAAGAGTGCATACATTTTCTTGGGACGCCCTGTACATTATGTATCCATGGAAACTAGTAAGAATGATATGATGATGCCTTTTAACGTTAAATAGTCTTACAAATGCACGCCTTTTAATCTCGAACATAAAATACATCAACTTAGTTTTCAGCTGTGTTATAAATTATCGACTAGCCAACAAAACGGAAATCAAAACATTGATTTAAAAGTGTCGCTTGATTGAAAGTGCTTAGCATTGAACGTTTGAGTAGAAAAGAAAAGTTATTAACGCGGTATGTCAAAACGAGACAAGGAAATCAAGATGGCGTCGCAAAGGAGAAAAAGAAGAGAGAGAAAAAGAAGGTAGAAAAAAAGGAGGCGGTATGTTGTTGCATAGTGAATGTTACTGGAAAATAAACGAGAAAAAGCAAGTATAAATGCGTGGTTTATGGAAGAATTTGCGAATACACCATGATTTAAATAAGGTTGAATTTGAATGATGGAGCAAATTTCAAGAGGAGATAATGTACAAAAAGGGAAGAAACCGGAAGAAGAAAAACCGGAAGAAGAAAAATACATGAAGGAAGAGAACGGATGAAAGAAACAGAAAAGAGAAGAGAATTGAAAGAAAAAATGGAAGTAAAATGAGAAATACATTTATTTATAATATAAACCTCACCTGCCTGTTTAAATGTATGTAATTTCAACAAAAACGTAACAGCCAGCCATGGTTCTCCCAAGAATGTGCTGCTGCCATCGCGCACAGAAATCACTTTTTCCATAGCCACCAATGTAATAGATGCACTGAGACTAAAGCTGCTTTCAGGACTGCCAGCAACCACTGTAAAAGATTAATAAAAATGCAACAAAGCTATATGCTCAGTCCTTTAAATCCAAAGTAGCTGAGCAGCGGCTTGGTTACCACTAGTTTTGGTGAATAGCAAACAGGATCCTGAACAGAAGCGTGCGTTCTATCCCAACCATCATCAATGAACCCGAGGTCATCTCGTCAGCATCAGACAAGGCCAGACTATTTGCCAAGAACATTGCAGCTAACTCTACCCTATGCGACCAAGGCAATCAACTCCCCATATTTCCTCCTATAACAGACAACACGCTATACAACATACAAATATCTGTGCGTGAGGTCGTTTTGCTAATCTAGAATCTTGACTCCAGTAAAGCAACTGGCCCTGATGGCATTCCAATTATAGTGTTGAAAAAGCTTCAACCAGAACTTGCCCCCATACTCACAAAACCGTTTAAGCGTTGCCTTAAGGAAAAGTGCTTCCAAACACGTTGGAAAACTTCATCAGTATGCCCTGTATTTAAGAATTCAGGTGACAGGTCATCTCCCCATCAGTACAGACAAATAAGTCTCCTGTGCGTTATGAGTAAGTTGCTGGAATCCGTATTAAATAAAGTAGTAGCCAACCACCTCAGCAGAAATAATCTTTTTAGTGACATGCGATTTGGTTTCCGTTCTGTCAGATCTACAGCAGATAACGGTCATATCTCATAGGAATAGTGAATCTCTCGACAAAGGCTTCCGGTCTAGGGCAATTGCTCTTGACATGTCAAAGGCGTTCGATAAGGTATGGCATAAGTGCCTACTTCACAAGGTTTCCAGCTACGGTATAACTGGAAATGGTTTCTCAATCGTTAAATCATTTCTCTCTGATAGGCTCATAAGAGTAGTAGTAGAGGGAGAGAAATGAAAGGCCAAGTGAAAATGCATGTATGCGTGTGTGAGGAGAACTCCCAACCCATATACTCAACAAATTTTTAATCCACAGACTTTAAATTGGGGATATAAGGTTATCAGACATGCGGAAAATTTTAATCGTTTTGACCCCCCCCCAAAGGTTGCTAAGAGGTCAGAATTGAAAACAAAAATGATATTTGAGATGTCATCAGATCTTTATCTATAAACTGTTTCACGACTGCACATGCGCAGATCGTTCGGCTGCCTTATGTTAAGAATAAGCGGGTTTGAAAATACTAATCAAAGAACATGGAAAGCTGACCTAATGGTTATTGTACTTAGCTCACTGAGTTTAGGTTTTGGTTTCGTCTCAGCTCGAATATTTTTTTTTACTTACAAGAAGTGAACCGTTTAGAAAAATACTCGCGTGCATGTTTTTCTTTTGTTTAATATTTTTTAATCATCGTTACGTTTAATACCGGGCGACGCCTGGTACATCTGCCAGTATATATATACGAGAAGAAAAGAAGAAAGAAATAGATAAAAGAAATCGAAGAAAAACTAAAAAAAAAATAAGGACTGTTATTCTTGACGGAAGCTTGCCATCTTTTCAGGCTGATATCGGGCGTCAATATGTACGTATGTGGCACTTTTTGCCTAGCTACACTTTTGCATAATCGTTCATAGATATGGCAGAGGAATTTGCCAGTATGATGACACTTGTAGGGACTATTTTTTCATTTTTTTTTTCTTTTAAGATAATAATGTTGGGTAAGGGGCAGCCAAACCACCTGCTAACATTCCCCTGCTTTTTATTGATACGAGCCGATAGCTCTTTTTAGTATCCTCGTTATTCCCTTAACGCTACCAGACCTGAACTACTGAACCTAATTTGCCCCTGTGCCTGGCCCCCTGAGCAAAATTCTGAATCCAGATCTGGAGCTCCAAAAATGTGACTCCATCCCTCATCACCCACACCAGAATCTCCCCTATCACCTGGTTGAGTGACCGCCCCCTACCTTGAACACCGTATTTTGATCTAGGCTCACTGACATCATCAGAATTATCATCACTTTCTCCTTCATCGATATATTCATTATCACTAGCGTTACTTGATTCAGAAACTCCTGATCAAATTCGTCTTCGTCTGAATCAGAATTTGTCACTTTATCCAACACTTGTTGCATCGTGAAACTCCTTGGTCTCGCTGGTCTTGTTCTGTCGAAGTGTTTGGTTCGTTACTAGCTCGATTTATGGCTACTTTAGTCTACAAAACAACTCACAACCCCTGTCAAAACAAAGGAAGACATTTGCAGAACGTAAGGCTTGCGTTAAATTGAGGCTAAGTAGCGATCGGGTAGCTATTTTTAGCTCCTTGACAACACAAAAATACGTGGTCGGAAAAATACTGGTTTAGCGGTAACTCGGTATATAGCATTTTCGGAAATTACCAGTATATCGGTAACTCGGTCTGGTAGGGTTAAGTGCAATTATCTGGATTTCTTTTGCACTTGGTTCACCAGGAATATTAGTTAGGTAGGACTATGCACCTACGTGTGTCGTGTCAAACCGCTTGAACATTTACAGACTAGTCAACATATATTATAATACTTGGATGGTCTGGGTGGCAGCACACCCTCATGAAATTGTTTGTCTTGTCTAACCCTGTATGACTTCACGCTCTTCACCAAACCAGCTTTAGTCAAAAGAAATCTGACACGGATTGCACATTTCAGCTCTTGTTGAAAGTCGGCAGAAAGTGCAGGTTTATACTGCTTTCTGGGGGCATGTTTCGATACTGCATGTCCAACACGCTGTTCCCCAAAATTTGAGATATAAAAATAGATAGCTACATACATAATAGTAGTAGTAGTAGTAGTAGTAATAGTAGTAGTAGTAATATATGATTTTGAACGCTTGTGATAAACTAGGCGTTCCAATAGCTTGTTTAGTTTAGTGCAATTTTGTCTAATACATTTGACAGAACTACTTGCGTATTTATATTAGTAGTATTATGTTTGATAACATCTAATAACATTTTAGTATTGTCAACAACAGCAGTAGTAACAGTAATAGTAGTAGTAGTAGTAATTATATTATTATCTTGAAGGCCTGTGATACACTCTAGAAAGAAGAGTAGTAGCACATCATTTAAGACGTTTATGTTTCAAGAGCTTCTACTTTTCAGCTTATATAATAATAACAAATGTATTTGGAGGTTAGAGTGCCTATTATTATTAGTAGTATTATAGTTACCCGAAACAATATTAGTAGTAATAGAAAGATTAGCAGTAGTATATTATTTAGGTCGTTTGTGTTCCAAGAGCTACTACTACTTGACTTTATATGAATACTAGTCTGGGTGCCCGGCGTTGCTCGGGTGTTTGGAGGTGTGTGTTGAGAGAAAAAAAGTGGTAGCATGCAGGCAGGATCGAACCCATACCGCAGTGGAAGAAAAGAACGTACCCCCCCCCCAAAAAAAACAGTGAGGTCTTTGCCGTTGCGCCCATCGCCAAACCGGAAGTGACACGGTTTAAATTAAGGCTAACTAATCGAAAAGAGAGGATGACTTTTGAAAATATCGGCGAACCCCCCCCCCCCCGACCCCTCCATGTTGAAAAGTACCCAGTTGAGGGCGAAGGAATGAATGTTTTTGGCCAATTTTTCGATATTCAAGACGATACCAATCTCGTGAAAATCCGTCGCCTCTGTCGAAATTTATAGGCAGAAATACAAACATACATATATAAATAAAAGGCGTCTTTCATTCTTGACAGACTATAGATACCAACGGTAAGGGTGCCTGCGTGTGACATTTTTGTGGCAAGAGTTGCGCAATCGCCAACCACACCTCTTCTGAGTCGACATTGTCGAATAACAGTGGCAAGTGGAGGTTCAGGATGACTGGAAACAATGCCGAGATAAGCGGAAAGCACATACAGCGCCTAGAATTCCCAAATGGTCACCCATCTGGTACTAGCCAGGCTCAACCTTGCTTAACTTCGGTGATCTGACGAGAACCGGCGTGTCAACGTGATTATGCCGTATAAACATACATACATACATATATACATACATACATTAAACAAACAAGTGAATTTTTTTATTATTGATACCTAATGAATTTAGAAGATGTAAGTGCCTATTAATATTATTAGTATTATTAATCTTAGTAGTAGTAGGAGGAGGAGGAGAAGGTAGAGAAGGAGGAGGAGGAGTCACAGGAGTACTTGTAGTAGTAGTTGTAGTAGTTCTTCTATCCTATATGACACACTCGAAATCTGTTACTCACTAAATCTAGGTGGCTATTTTGTTATCTCTTCCTCCTGGTAAACTGGACGTGACATTTCTATTTAAACTTTTATTCCTCTGTTTCTCTCCTTCTCAATTTCATTCCCCCCTCCCTTTCTTCTACTTTCAGCTAATTCCAATCTCTAATAGACACACACTTTCATAAATTTCTTTCTGGAATATTGGCCCTCACCTGGACAAAATCTGCGCAAGTTTAAGGTAAAACAATGAATGTTGTTTGCTAAAATTTAGATATTGTTCCTTCGGGGCAAGGCCGATCAATGCAATATCAACTTTATGGTTATTTGCTAGGTCGTTTTTCTTTTAGTTTAAGGCACACATATATATATAAGACTACCCATTTATTATCGACTATCAGGGCTACCAGGCGTTGCCTGGTTCATACAAAAGCAAAAAATAACTGAATCCCGGGCGACGCTGGGAAGGTACAACCAGGATAGGATAAATACAAGAATAGCAAATTGACTACCTGTTAATTTGTTCTCCGATGAACATACGCATTAGAAACGATTCTTTTATTTCACATAAAGCTTTCTGACATAAACCATAACAGACTTAACATTACCACAGACCTTTTTGCTGATGATCTGATGCTGACAACCGGAAGTAGGCTGTTCAGCAGCCCGCAGCAAATGGCAGTTCAGCTTTTGATAGGTTGTAAATATGGTGGATTGATGTCTTAGAACATACATCAAGCGTATTTCTTTTGCAACCTGATGAATTTATCACAATCGTTTGATGTTAGAGTTGTACAAGTTTTTCTAGTAATGTAACTTCCTAAGATTATGCCGTTTGATGAAGGAGAACGACTATACTAAAAGCCAATAAGGAATATATATATATATATATATATATATATATATATATATATATATATAAATATATATATATATATAAGAGAGAGACGACTAATATATATATATACATAGATATGTGTAGACACATATATACATATATATATGTATACATAAATATACATATATGTACATATATGTAATATGTACACATATTTACGCACACACACACACACACACACACACACACACACACACACATATATATATATATGTATATAGCCCGGCACAATTACGTCGACACACCGGTACTCGTCAGGTCACCGAAGTTAAGCAAGGTTGAACCTGGCCAGATTGGTTACAATTTAGAAAGGCTAGGCGCTCTATGTATCTTCTGGGAAGGTTGGACTTGGGGCCCAGCATCCTCACCTTGAAAAAGGAACTCCTTGCTACAAAAACATCATCAATATATATATATATATATATATATATATATATATATATATATATATATATATATATATATATATATATATATATTACATGGGGATCACTACTTACCAAGGTCTGTAAGCCATTCGGGGATAAGGGTTATTTTGTGTACAATAATCAATGGGATAATATCGTAGTAATAGTTGGTATTGGAGATTTGATAAAGTGTCTTACTTAAGGGGGCGATTAATCAGGAATTTGTTTATGTTGGACTTGAAGACGCCCTAGTTGTAGTCAGGTGGGAAACAGGCAAACGGAAGAGAATTCCACAGGCGTGCACTTCTCAGAAAAAAAGCTATGTTACTGGAATCTACGTTTTGATTTAGACACAGATAAAGAGTGGGGAAATTACTGACAGTGGTTTTAGCTAGACGGGTGTTTATCGTGAAGGATTGGCGAGGGGGGCAGAGATTGGAGCTCGCACGAGCACTTGCCATGGGAATAACGATAAAACAAAGACAGGCTCGCTACGTCTCTTCTGTGGGAGAGAGGCTGCAGGGAAGAGAAGAGAGCACCCCCCACTAAGCCACGAAGTCTATTTTGTACTCTGTCAAGGCAGGATAGGCTGTTTTTATCAGCTCTTGCCCCGATATGGAAGCAGTATTCCATCTTTTGACGTACTTGGCTTTTATAGAGATAAAGAACTGCATCAGTTGTGAGATATCTTCTGGAGCGGTAGAAGGATCCTATCATTTTCCCAGCGGCCCGGGCAACAGCCTTTATATACGTGTTCCGTTTCAGATCAGGAGTAAAGGTCAAATCCAGGAGCTTGTCAAAACATGAAGCCTCCCCAAGACGAGAGCCATCCATTTCAATTGATGTTAGATGAGGAACAGAGCGTTGATGATATAAAGTTAGGAGCTTGGTTTTAGATGCATTAAAAGTAACCAGGCATCTCTTCCTCCACTGAAACACGCGCTCAAGATCAGAGGAGAGGGAATCAGAAAGAGCTTTATCATTTACGGCCTTTGATGTGTTGCTGTAGATGGTCGTGTTATCAGCATAGATGTCAACGAATAAATTAAGTATGTGTTTTGGGAGATCATTGATGCAGATCAGGAAGAGAGTTGGGCCCAAGATGGGCCCCTGGGGGACTCCAGCATTAATAATGTGGGCCTTTGATTGCTGCCCATCAACCACTACTCTTATGAGCCTATCAGAGAGAAATGATTTAATTATTGAGAAAACATTTACAGTTATACAGTAGATGGAAATCTTGTGAAGTAGGCCCTTATGCCAAATCTTATCGAAGGCCTTTGATATGTCAAGAGCAATTGCTCTAGAAAGGAAGCCTTTGTCGAGATATTCACTAATCCTATGGGATATAACTGTAAGCACATCAGCTGTAGATCTAGCAGAACGGAAACCATATTGCATATCACTAAGGAGGTTATCTCTGCTGAGGTTGTTGACTACTTCTTTATTTAATATGGATTCCAACAACTTACTCATGACACACCAGAGACTTATTGGTCTGTACTGAGAGGGGGATGACTTATCACCTGAATTACTAAATACAGGCTATACTGACGAGGTTTTCCAGGGTGTTGGTATGCACTTTTCCTTAAGACAACGCTTAAACAGTTTTGTCAGTATGGGAGGCAAGTTCTGGTCGAAGCCTTTTCAACACTATAATTGGAATGCCGTCAGGGCCAGTTGCTTTACTGGAATCAAGGTTCTTGATTAGTTTGGCGACCTAGTGCACAGATATTTGTATGTTGGATAAGGTGTTGTCTGTGTTAGGAGGAAATACAGGGAGTTGATGCCCTTCGTCGCATAGGGTAGAGTTAGCTGCAAAGTTCTTGGCAAATAGTTTGGCCTTGTCTGATGCTGATGAGAGGATCTCAGGTCCATGTATGATGGTTGGGATAGAACGCACGCATCTGTTCAGGATTCTGTTTGCTATTTGCCAAAACTGGTGGTAACCAAGCCGCTGCTCAGCTACTTTGGATTTGACGGACTGAGCATATAGCTCTATTGCATTTTTATTAATCCTTTACAGTGGTTGCTGGCAGTCCTGAAAGCAGCTTTAGTTTCAGTGCATCTATTACATTGGTGGCTATGGAAAAAGTGATTTCTGTGTGCAATGGCAGCGGCACATTCTGGGGAGAACCATGGCTGGCTGTTAGGTTTTTGTTGGAATTTTTTGGATGGTATCAATCCGTCTATGCCTACAATTAACCATTCGGTAAGGTCTGATACTATAGAGTATACATCCTTTTTAAACATGGAATGCAGAGGTAGATCAGATATGAATGTACGGAAGCTATCCCAGTCAACCATAGATTATCGATTTACAGTACGGTGGAGAGGTACATCTGAAGACTTATTGAATTTCATTTTTATGTTAACTGATACAACTGTGTGATCGGAGGATCCCAGGGGAGATAGAACGGAACATAAACATGAACATATATATATATATATATTATTATTATTATTATTATTATTATTATTGTTGTTATTATTATTAATGAAATAGCATTTTTTTTACCAGTTTCAGAATCTTACCATTAGTTTCGTATCAAAAGCTTCGGAAACGTTGGCAATGCTGAGCTGCGAGTAGTGTGAAAATTTCGTACTGTTCCGAAAAAGCAATTGCTGGATCCACGGTATTTGAGGTGTGTCAAATTATTAACAGGGAAATTTGTTTCGTCAATACAATGGGCCGTAAAGGTGGTTTGAGTAGTTCTGAACAGAATACTATTACAGAACATTTATCATAAGGTAAAATTACCCTCGAAATATCAAAAATGATAGGAAGGTACCATCAAACTGTGAAGAACTTTGTCAAACACCCTACAAAGATACGTAAGAGATCTGATGAAGGTAAATCTAGAGTTGTTTCACTCCGTTCTCTACTCCAAATTAAACGTAAAGTTGTTAAGAATCCTGAGCAGACAAGTCGAGAAGTCTTTGATCAAGCCGGATTGAAGAATGTCTCAAAAAGTACTCGACGTCGCCATCTGAAAGAAGTGGTAAAGACTGTTAAGCCTGTGACAAAGCCTCTATTAAAGCAACATCACATACAAAACCGCTGGAAATGAGCAGAGGACACCATGAAAACGGATTTTTCCAAAGTTTTGTTCGCAGATGAAGTGCGTGTCACTCTTGATAGCCCAGATAGCTGGAGAAAGGGATGGATCCTAGATGGACGACATCGTCATCAGAGTTTAAGGCGCCAACATGGTGGTGGGATAATGATTTGGTCTGGGATTATTAAGTTCCAGAAGGCTTAGAAATGACATCAAATGCTTACATAGCTTTTCTGAAGGAGCACTTTGAACCATGGCTGAAGAAGACAAGGCTGACGTTTAGAAGAACCATTATTTTTATGCAGGATAATGCCCCCCTCGCATGCAGCAAACAAAAGCAAAGAGTATTTGCAACAACTGGGGTTCTCTGTGCTACGGAAGATAGAGTAGTCTGCGAGTTCACCAGATTTGAACCCAATTGAGAACCTTTGGAGTATCATGAAGCGACGCCTCTATGCACGTGGGCGCCAATTTAAGAGCAAAGATTGGTTCTGGGATACGCCCCAAGAGGTATCGCGAGGAATAACTGTTGACGACATCACAAATTGGACTAATTCTGTAGACCAACGTCTTTCAAAAAAAGAATCGCAATTATTTCAACGTAGAAATTGCTATGTTGTTATTGTGCTCTAGTTAATGTTTGAAAATTATTTTAATAAACAAGTTATGGGTTATTGTGCTTTTTTCTTTACCTCGTTGACACTGAAATATTCCTATATTTTGCCATAGTTTCGCTAATAGTGCTTTAATTACTTTAAATTCTGACTGGAGTATCTGAATAGTATGGTAAGCACTTTCTCAAAGTTTCATAGATTTTTATTCTCTCGGTCCTTAAATATTTAAAAAAAAATTAAACTCGTTAATAATTTGATACGCCGTATATATATATATATATATATATATATATATAGTTTTTGAAGTTTTTAGCCTTTAAAACTATACAAAAAATATTTTTTTTATCATTCGTTAGAAAAACCATCTAGCCAGTAAGTTATTTAATCACCTGCAATCACTGCATCAACTCGCTCTCGAATTTACTATAGTACCAATAATTTATTTTTCAGGGGATCATCAGTTGTTTACCATGAAACACTGTTTCGGGGATTTAAAAACAAAACAGTATATTACATCATGGCTCCCCAGCAGTGATGATCAAACACTACCACCCTTAATCTAAGGAAGAAGACATGTTACAAACATTTGATCCAATTTCCTATTCTTAATTGCAGTTACTAACTTTTTCATACTATAAAAATGAATTTCTTACCTGTGTGATTCATCTATTTCCACATTTAAAATGGATATATTTTTTAATTTATCAGTCTTGTATATATATATATATATATATATATATATATATATATATATATATATATATATATATATATACTAGCAAAAGTACGTGTCGTTGATTGGTTTCAAAAACAGCCTACAGAAAATGGGCTCTGATTTATGAAAGTATGATAGGTTATGAAAAGGAAGGGTTGTAAAAAGATAGCTTCGAATTTGGTGGTATCAAAACCAAAGCAAAATATGATGAAAGTAAAAATAAAATAGATAAACCCCATAATTTATTATACCATACCTGTTCACACTGAAACACTTATCACAATATTCTGTGGATCTATATTAAAAAGCCTTGTTAAACTTTGTGACATATTTCCATTCTATGGAGGTCAGGTGCGAACGAACACCCCATAATTTTATTATACCATATTTCTTCAAACTTAAACATAATTATCAAAGTATACTTACGCAGATAGATATGAAAAGTCTTTATTAAAGTTTGTGCCTATTTCAATTCTATGGAGGCCAGGGGCGAACGCACACCCCACAATTTTATCATACCATCCCTATTTAAGTTAAAACATACTTATCAAAGTATTCTTATGTACATCTATATCAAAAACACTTGTAAGCATTTTTTTTTTAATTTTTATATTTTTTATTTCCATACTTTGTGGACCAGGCGCGAACGCAGACCCCACAATATTAATGAACCACCGTTCTGCTAGATCAAACATACCCATTCCTGTGTCTCAATACATCTTCTATCATTATATGTAATCAGTGTTTTAAAATAGTCAACCATATAGGAGCCTATTCCTGACCAGGCACACACTCACATACACACAGAGGCATTCAGCTCATATCAGGTCATAATAAGCGTCAAAGTTAAAAATAAATTGACCTCTGCGGTCTTTTCCAAATTACTGGTCTAAACATTTGAAATTTGACATAAAGGATATTCAGAGATAGAGCAAGCTTTTTAATCGGTTTGGGTCGAAAACTTTTAGTTACCAATATAGTTATTTATCTATGTATGTATGTTTGCATGTGTGCCTAAAACATTTGACAGAGGCGACAGATTTTACCAAGATCAGTATAGTTTTAAAGGTCGACCTTTCAGACGACAAATATCGAAAAATTGGCAAAAAAAATTAATACCTTCACTTTCAACTGGGCGGTTTTCTACAGGGAGGGGTCGCTTTTTTCGCCGATATTTTCGAAAGTCATCCTCTCCTTTCGATTGTCAAGCCTTAATTTAGACATTAGTGACTTCCGGTTTGGCGGTGGTCGTAACAGCAAAGACGTCAGGGGTTTTCCCCGTTCTTTTCCTTCTTCGCGGTAGGGATTCGAGCCTGCCTTCCTACTACCACTTTTTTTTTGTTGCTCAACATACACACCCAAACACCTGGGCAACGCCGGGCTGAAATGCTAGTAAAAGAAGACAATTAAAAGAATCGCTTTTGGTATCGGAAAATAGGCACAACATTTTCCCATTCTGATACCGATTCTGACACCCTAAAGTCTGACTTTTTCGATTCCTGATTCTGATTCTAATTAATCGTTCAAACACATATGTATATGTGTGTATGTATGTGTATATATATGTGTGTATGTATTTATATAAATGTATTTATATGCAGGTATGTATAATAAACCCATTAAGCAAAACACTCCGTGCTGTTTAACAATAGTTGTCTGAATGAAAACATGCTGCCTTAATACAATATATATATATATATATATATATATATATATATATATATATATATATATATATATATATATATATAGTAATTTATAAAATATATATGCGCATAAGCCTGAAGAGTCCTAGAGTGGATGAAACGCGGAATATTCAGTGTAGCTTAATCGCCATATATATTTTATAAATTACTAACTAATTCTACCTACGTATGGAGCACTTTTGAACGCATAAATCTATACTTTCGTATATTAATTTTATGTGAGTAAATCAAGTAGTTATATATATATATATGTATATATATATATATATATATATATTGTTATTGTTGTTTTTTCAAGCGATACATACGGTTAATATTGGCTCCGCCTCGAAGCTCATTTTTTTTAATTTACCTCGAAAGTCGCCCTTTTTTATTTGTTTGGATGTATATAACATTTTTATTTATTTATTATTTTTATTTTTTTTTTTTTAAAACAGTAATCTACGTACACGCGTGTTTCGAGGTCGTTACCTCTCGTCGTTACTTCTAAGGCACCGGACTGTGGTAAACATGGTCTGAGGTTCGATCCCTAGAAACAGTTGAACTACGCTGATGAGAGGTAAAGACCTCGAAACATGCGTGTACGTAGATTACTGTTTAAAAAAAAATGTTATATATATATATATAAATATATGTATGTATATATATATATATATATATATATATATATATATATATATATATATATATATAGACAGATTCCCGAAAAGAATGAAACACTAGTTTCCGTAGGTATTAAAACATCATTATATACATGTATGCCTATATATATATATATATACATATATATATATATATGTATATATATATATATATATATAGAGAGAGAGAGAGAGGGAGAGAGATAGAGAGAGAGAGAAAGAGAGAGAGTGTGGGGAGAGTGTTTTGTTTTTTCTTTAGATTACACTAGAAACTTGTGATATAAAGGCGTATTTTTTTCGAGAACGTCAAAAATACATCTGTGCATGTGATGTGTAAATTTTAATTTTGTGTCTGAGATTAAAATCAACAAATATTTCTTTCTTTACGGAAAGTAGTTATGAGTACTACAATATACATATGGAAAAAGTCGAAAGTCACGCTAGTTTGCACTGTGTACTCCTGAATACCATGCCTCTCGCTCACACTGCATTATAAAAAAAATACACATTTATTATATCTTCACACACACACACACACACACACACACACACACACACACACACACACACACACACACACACACACACACACACACATGCCATTTTTTCCAGCCTGAACAGATCAGTTGCAGATTTCAAATTGCATTGCTATGATCTCCGTGACCTGAAGGCTTTATATCTCTGTTACACATATTTTCGGTGTGAAAAAAGCAACTCTTGTCATAGACGTGCGTCAGAAGCAAAGTTGTGTCATTACGTTCCTTAGCAGAAGTGCATTAAGAATTGTGGTAATTATGTAGACGAATTAAGCCTGGAGCACAAAAAAGGTTGTCTGTTTTAATGGCACTACTCAAGCCTTCATAGCCCTTCAACTTTCTGAATAAGAAAATAGGAAGATTTATCTAAGCACTTATCCTTGTGTGTGTGTGAGTATATATATATATATATATATATATATATATATATATATATATATATATATATATATATAGCTTAATTAAAAAGGAAAAGAGAAAGTTCAATTCTACAAAGGAGACTTATCCGGATAATGCCAAGCTCAACAATAATTATATATTGGTAGATATAGAATGGATCATTTATTGAATAATGGAACAATGGAAGGGACTTCTATCCCCCAAATTTTTTCTGTATTCCATTAATCAATAAATAATCAATTCTATATCTACCAATATATAGTTTTGTGTCTTTATTTCATTGTTGTCCTATTGTATATATATATATATATATATATATATATATATATATATATATATATATATATATATATATATATATATAAGAGCAGATAGTTAATAAAACATGTTAAAAACCACTTTGAAAAAGAGTTAAGAACATATTTAATTTGAAAAGGAAACACTAAATAAGTGGATAGTCCTTAATCCGCGGTGTTTCGAAGAAATACTTTCCTTCTCATCAGAGAGTAGGAGTTAGCAAAATGCGGGATCGGATTTTGCATGCAAAAGTATTTGACGAAACTGCAAGTAAGTCAAAGATCTTACTTGATAACAAAAAGTGAAGCCTAGGGAATAGGGCGAAGAAAAAGGTGATTTCATGTGAATTGATAGTCTGTTGAAGGGTAAAGTATCCAATGACGGCAAAATCCAAAAATGCAGAATCCAAGAAAGTTAGTTAAATTTTCATTCGCACAAGTAAAATCCAAGGAAATCGCGATGGTTCAAAATAATCCAAAAGGTTGAAATCCAAATAGGGATAAGGAAAAGGGGAAAGAATTCAAATAATATTATTAAAAGAAAAATAAGATATGCGTTATCTCGGCTGCCGAGACAAGGTGTAATTAAAAAAAAAACTATATATATATATATATATATATATATATATATATATATATATATATATAAAGCTGATAATTTGACCTTTGAGAACTCTACTAAACTAACCCGCCAATTTTCAGTCTAAACACTTGAAATTTTAGATATAGATTCCTTGGACATAGATCTAACTTAATAACTTGATTTGAGCCCAAAACAATAAATGTTAAGGGGTCATAATAGGGGTCAAAATTAAAAAAAATGACCGCTTTCTTTGCTCAACATATACCTCCAAACATCCGGGAAACGCCTGGCTTATATGCTAGTATATATATATTTCTTCAATTCTCCCATTTCAGAAGAAAACGATTTCAGTGATACACAAACTTTATTACGTCGCCTGACGAGGACTTTTGGTCCTTACCAACCAATTGTCTGAAACATTAGCATGTTTAGTGTAGCGACTATTCCATATTATATATATATATATATATATATATATATATATATATATATATATATATATATATATATATATATATAAATGTAACTCTTGGTTCGTTCGTAATTGATAGTCTAAATAACTAAATAAATAGATGCTTCGACATTTTGGTATAATATTTTTACTGTACCCATGCGTGTTTTTATATATCTCTTTTTAATTATAATATTATACTTAATTTTTCTATAATAAATAGGTGGTTTTCTTTGTACCGATAGGCCATTTTTTTTATTTATGGATAATTATTTATCATCTCTTGCCGTCACGTGACCAGTGTTTTCAATTTAGCGGTTTTCCCGCTATATCTGGAGATTTCGTTTGCAATCTAGCGGGGAATTCTAGAAAATCTGGAAATATTTCGCACACACACACACCCGCAATTTTAGATTCAAAAATAAAGAAAAGCGCTTGAAAATACTTTAAAACATAAAATAAACTCATTCATGTAAGTAAAAAAAGTGGCATTTATTGGCTTTGGTAACAATTATTTATTGATTATTTGTTTTGTTTTTCACTTTTTTTTTTCGACTAAGCATTCTTAAATCTCGCTATAAAATCGATTTTTCCAAGTACATTTTAGGGGGGGCATCCAACCTCCGGAGTTTAGTTTAAAATACGATCTAAGCAACCCCCTTAGTCAAAAATTCTAAAAAGCAAGAAACAACAGCAAAAAAAAACTTATACCAAACACAGTAGAATTTAATGATCTACCAACCTAAATACTTTTAACATGCTAAAACAAAGTTTTTTTGTTTTTTTTTAATTTTCTAATTTCCAAATATGTTGTTAAAAGTCGATTTTACACACTGAATAAAAAAAAATAATAAACAAATGTCCGCTAATCGCTTAAGGAGTAAGGGGGCTTAATTTCTCAATAATTGTTAACAAATGACTAGGTGTATCAGAATTTTTGTATGAATTTTTTATACCCTTTACACGAAACTGCGAATAAAATATTAAAAAAAACTCGTAATTTATCTTTTAAAAGTGGGTTGTTTATTTTCCAAAATAAACTATTAAAGTTGTATAAAACGTAATAGAAATATTATTTTTTATTTAAAATAAACAGTAGTGAAATCAATTGAATTTTACGAGCTAAGTAATTTTAAATTTTTAAACTTTAAAAATCTATCAAAATGTTTCTATTGATTCAATTTTTACGATATTTTCAGGGTCAATGTGAAATTTTATGCTCGGTCCAATAAACCGAATATAATATTTTAGACAAACTTTTTTTAAATTCTAGCCCCCCCCCCCAATTTTCAAATGTCTATTAAAAAGTAAATAATTAATTTACTCACCAAAATTTTATATATCACAAATTAAAGATGAAAGATCAATAAATAAGATAATCAAATTTAAAACAAAAAAAGTAGTATTTTTTAGAAATTTTCCTGTAAAGTCCGAAGTTTAGAACCCTTTTTTTTAAACATTTTTTTTAATGAAACCTTGGTCCTTGCTTCTTTAATTGAAAAAAAATTAGGGTTTGAATTATATTTTTCGAGTAGTTATAAGCTTCGAAAGACAGGGGGCCGAATTAATTCACGCCTCCCATTTTGAAATGTCTATTAAAAAGTAAATAATTAATTTACTCACCAAAGTGTTATATATCACAAATTGAAGATAAAAGATTAATACATAATATAATCAAATTTAAAACAAAAATGTAATGTTTTTTAGAAATTTACCTGTAAAGTCTGAAGTTTAAAACCTTTTTGTTTTTTAAAAACACGTCGTTTTTTTTTGTTTTTTTTTTTAAATGAAACCCTGGTCCTTGCTCCTTTAATTGAAAAAAATTAGGGTTTGAATTGCATTTTTCGAGGAGTTATAAGCTTGGAAAACGGGGTGGAATTATTCAATATTTTTCAAGAAATTTCTGACACATCTAACAAATAACTTATCTACCACTAACCCTAAGTTCGAGTTGCACTCCCAAATTTAGAGTTAGTGATAGTCATAGATTTTTCTTCCAAGAGTGAAGTCCCCAATGGTTAAACGACATGCAACCAGTTAATTGTTGGAAAGACAACTTTTGATAAAAGAAATGAAATAAAAATTACTTAAAAACAGTTTCAGCACGTATAAAAGATACTTGAATTTTATTGCATTTGGTATCAGGTATTTTTGTTATTGTTTACAATTTCTCGAATATTAATTATTTTACACAAATGATTGTGTTGTTCATACTTACTTGCCCCCCAAGAGCCGTCATTCATGAATTTACTTATTTTTACTAATTTTTAAACGTTTATTTTATCTAATTATCAGCATGAACCAACTTTTTAAGATGCAGCATATGCTAACACTTCAGCGAAGTTTACTGTATTTATTTTTTAGCAAATATTAATAACAGAAAGTTTTCCACTTTATTCACTTTTTTGCATAATTAATGATGGAAGTATGTTTTCTGTTTTTCTTAACATCTGTCGAAAAAAATAATGTTCCAGTCTCTTGAAAAAAAATCAAACTTTTCTCTACTTTCACCTAACTATTTACAATGTTCATATAAAGCATTAATCTGTTCTTTTTATAATACAAATTCCGTTTTCCAAAAAGAAAACGTTTACTGCCAAATTTCTTTTAAAAAAAGTGCAAGTTTCCTGAAAAAAACAAAAAAATTTCACCTAACAATTTATGGTAAAAAAATAATTTTTTGGATGAAGAAAAACAACTTTTATTGATAAAAAAATTGCAAAAAATAATAAAAGTAAATAAACGAAAAAAAATGCAATTTTTCTTGAGTAATGTGTTCCATTTTAACAAACTGAGCCACAGCAACGCATGGCCGGGTA
>NC_136488.1:128237973-128282973 GCF_053919585.1 Euprymna scolopes
CATAGATTAAACAAAAAATATTTTGCAGGGATTAAAGGGCGATTAATATGGACACAAAGACGCATTTGAAAATTGAAATATGTGATAGACAGATAGAATTTAATTCGTGCTAATTGTAGAAACCAATTAAGCAAGATTCTCTGAATATTAATTTCTACTTTAGACATCTTCAATTAATCCTTAAACTTTAGACAATTTAAAAAAATGAAAATCATGTAATACATCATGATAAAATTAGCATAACGATTTAAGACGTAAGTTTTAGTCTCATTATATCTTGAATTTTTATCTTTCTAAGAAGAGTGGTCTAAAATTAGTATCGAGGATTGTCAAGAACTGATTCGTTCTTGTAGTTGAAGATGTGCAGCTGTCATTGAGAGCAAGGTCTCATTTACTAAATATTGATTGTACATGTATTTTTATTGCTTTTTTTTGGCTGTTTAACATTGTTTTTCTAAATTTTGTCCCTTACTTTTGGACGTTCCTATTTTGAAATTAAATAAATGCTTGTTATGATTCTTTTTCTATCCTTTGCAAATGATTCAAATTTTAGTATGTTATTATGGATGATAACGACTACCAGTTGTCAAAAGTTCAGCTTTTCACAATTGTTATTTCTAATAAATATTAGGTTTTAAAATTTTGTCCCTTGATTTTGGACGCTACTGGGTATATATATATATATATATATATATATATACATGACATTAAACATTTATTTTTCATGATTACAGATGCTACTGTTTCATTCCTTACCAATCATCAATGCAAGAAGTCACGATTGCCGTTGAACATGGGATTCACCCCCAGCAAGGTACTCTGTCGACCACAAGAAGAGTTTAGTGAAATTTAACATTTATAAAATCAAATACCGGTATAAACGTTATTAAGAGCGATCTGCAGCGATCAAGTGACCGGTGAGCGTGATCTCGCACGTGTTGAGATGCATCTTTGGTTTAGTATGCTTTCTTTCGATATATATATATATATATATATATATATATATATATATATATATATATATATATATATATATACTAGCATGGGTGCCCGGAGTTGCCCGGATGTTTGGAAGTGTGTATTAAGCAAAAAAAAAAAAAAGTGGTAGTCGGAAGGCAGGCTCGAACCCGTACCGTGAAGGAGGAAAAGAACGGGGGAAAACCGTGATGTCTTTGCTGTTACAACCACCGCCAAACCGGACGTAGGTTTAAATTAAGGCTAGACAATCGAAAAGAGGGGATGACTTTCGAAAATATCGGTGAAAAAAACCGACCCCTTCCTGTAGAAAGGTGCCCTGTTAAGGTGGAAAAATTAATGTTTTAGCAACTGTTTCGCTATTTGTCGTCTGAAGGATTGAGCTTCAAAACGATACTGATCTTGTGAAAAATCGTCGCCTCTGTTGAAAGTTTTAGGCAGACCTGCAAACATACATACATACATTTATATATTCGTAGCTCAAAAGTTTTTTTGAGTTCAGACGAGCACCTGCCATGGAAATAACGATAAAACAAGGATAGGCTCGCAATGTCTCTTCTGTGGGAGAGAGGTTGCAGGGTAGAGAAAAGGGCATCCCCCACTAAGCCACGAAGTCTATTTTGTACTCTGTCAAGGAAGGATAGGTTGTTTTTAGCAGCTCCTGCCCAGATATGGCAACAGTACTACATCCTTGGACGTACTTGGCTTTTATATAGATAGAGAATTGCATCAGTAGTGAGATATCTTCTGGAGCGGTAGAAGGATCCCACCATCTTTCCAGCGACCTTGGCAACAGACTTGATGTATGTGTTCCATTTCAGATCAGGAGTAAAGGTCAAACCCAGAAGCTTGTCAAAACACGGGGCCTCACCCAGACGAGAGCCATCCATCACAATTGATGCCAGATGGGGATCAGAGCGTTGATATATACACACACACACACACACACACACACACACACACACACACACACACACACACACATATATATATATATGTGTGTGTGTGTGTGTATGTACATATGTGTGTGTGTACATATATATATATAATATATATATATATATATATATAAATTTTGATATATTTTTATGTATAGGAGTCATTCCTTTACTGATTACAAGATCATTACATATTTTACATTGAATAATGTGGGATATATTTAGTTCAGTATGGGAGTAATTACTGAGGGGGTGGTTGTTAAAATTGAAATGCCTTTCGAATTTTAACAATATCTATTAGCCATATTTCCCAAATCTCACTTTCTTTAGCGAATATGAAGTGCTTTTGGCGGGTATAAGATATGGACGCTATTTGTATTTTCCACACTAAAAAAAATGTTAGAGTTGCATGGACTTTGATTCATAGTCGTTATTCAGTATTTCTTTTTAAGACTTTTTAATGTTTCGATTTGAAACATTTTTTTAGACTCAAGACGACGTGAAGAATTTGCATTCATATTGGAATACGGCATATAGACAGAGGGTTAGGTATCATTATATCTTGGCTTAAATTTTTTGTAAGGTGTAAGGGTGGGGTTTTTATATATGTCAAACTATTATATGAATTCGGTTAATTAGTTTTGCCCGTACTGGAGCAGGTATCCTTGTAGTGCAATTCAACAGCACGGAACACAAACGTGGAATCGAAGTGTTAATCATTCTAAAATAATCGACTATTTCATTTCCAATTTATTTTGGACCAGGTGTTACATAAATGTTGAAGTGTTTCCTGCATTGATTCCCCGTTACTTTCCCCCCGTGTTTATTCAGCTGTCTTCAAGGAAAAGAAAGTTGACCGTATTAAACGAGCGAAAGGAAGATTCGAGAAACTCTAGATAAACAGAGAAAAAGCAAAACCATGACCCCCCCCCCATCTTCCCAAAAAACGAAATCGATTGTCGTCAAATGACTTTATCGACAACCAGTCATTATTAGATGTTTCTCGATACAGTTGAGTTCGGACTTGTCCAGTTAAAGAAAAGAAACGAAGCAATAATGCTTAAACTTGATTTCCACGACTTATAGACATGTTTGAAAAATACTACTTGTGAAACTGCCTAAATTAACCACCAGAGAGCACGGATGTATATATCTCTATTCATCCCTATCTCTATAGCAGGTGCATCTGTTAAACCTCCCATTTGTCTCCACGACCCTATCTATTAACCTCTTTATATATATATATATATATATATATATATATATATATATATATATATATATATAGTGGAGATGGTAATTAATAAAAACTGAAGAAAGTGCTCAATACTGTTGTAGAGCAAATATGCGTCTTATTTTTATTACCGTATCTTTCTGTTAAGTTACATTATTGTTTCAGCTACACGGCCGTTTTTTTGGCCGTCTGTAGCGTCCTCAGACGGCCAACAAAACGGCTGTGTAGCCGAAACAATAATGTAACTTAACAGAAAGATACGGTAATAAAAAATAAAACGTATATATATATATATATATATATATATATATATATATATATATATATATATATACAGTGAATGAATAAATTTGCATATACGAAACTAAAAAAAAATGCAACCACGCAAATATGTGTAATAGATTATAATTATTGATATTCTTCTCGTAAATATAGATACATTAATTATAATTAATAAATTTACTAATTATTAAATAGAACATTTTTGGCAGAATATACCAAAATTAATAGAACGTGTTAGTACGAATGGATGGGCTTAGTGACTTTATTTCTAAATTCAAAATGACGTAATGGAAATGGTATTATAAGGTATTTACAGCTTCTTTTCCAATTTTCAGATTTTAATCATGTCAAATCGCATTTTATTTCCTTTTGATTGATTGATTGATTATTGCTATTTCTTCTGATGAGTTAAGGGCAAAATAGATTAACTACTTGATATAATAATTACGTGATTGATTTTGTGCTACGAAACACGCACTGTAAGGAATTGTAAATGCAAACAGAATTAAAGGAATAAATTAGAGGATGGTCAGCACCATAAACTTTGGAATATAAACTTTTGTCATTCATTTAATATATTGCTCTGTAATTACCTTGAGCTTCTTAAATAAGGATTGGTATATATTATAAGGAAATAAAGTTGATTTCCACACACACACACACACACACACACACACACACACACACACACATACACACACACATATATATATATATATATATATATATATATATATGTGTGTCTGTGTGTGTACATATGTATATACGTGTGTGTTTTTGTCAGGTCATGTCATATGCTACTGGTACCATGTAACCCAGTACTACCTGCCTCATGGTCGGATCACCGGCGACTAAACTGGTTCCCCCACCAGACTTGTTTGGTGAGGAGGGCGGCTAGTCTCCCTGAAGGATTAAAAACAACACCTTCCAAAGGGCGAATGAGCTCTTTTTCTGGGTCAACGGCTAACTAGCACCATGTATATTTGTGTGTGTGTGTATATGTGTGTTGGGGTGGAGAGGGCTCCCGTAAGCCGCGGTGAAGGCAACCTTTCTAGGAGACGCAAATCTCTGATTTAAAAAACATAAAGCGGAAGACCAGTACCCGCATTAAGCTGGTCTGCAGTTTAACTTGTTGCTGGCTATCTTGCTCTTGCTTGTTGCTGAATCTCAACATTTTGAACCGAGAGAGAGAGAGACTTAGCTGTCGTACAAAACTAAGACTCTGTAACATCATATTTGTATAGATACTCCCACAGACATTTTGGCTCATAGATTTTAAATGTCTGAGGGAGTGGCACTCGTCTGACAAGACGTTGCAATCACCATCACGTGTGTGTGTATGCATATGAATGTTATATGTACATATATATCTATACTCCTACAACTTTTTTTATTTTTGTATATTTCTAATCATATTTAAAACCATTTTTTCTATTTATTCAAAAAGGAAATACAACTTTGTTATATATGGACCGTGGAATTGCATTCAGCTACAAAATATCTACCTTATTTTGATATTATTTTAAACAATCATTTTAATTAATCTCCGATTATTTTTTTTCAGTTTTCTCATGAGATGATCACCTTTAGTTAACTATTGCGCGTGATTATTTTCATGCAGATATTCTATATTATTTATACTTGCGTAATATTGGCGTAAAAAAGCTTATAGTAAATACAAAACTCTTTCTATATATATGCATGTATGCATATATATATATTTGTTAAAAAAAATTGCCTACCAAGCTCCTCTGTCGATTTTTGGTCTACACACATGAAACTTAATAAAGTTTCAAACCTATGCGAAACTTTATATTTAGGGTTTAGCCGAGGAAAATCCGTGTAAGTGTGAAAATTAAAAAAAAAAGAAGGAATTTGCCAGGTGAAGGTCGAACGATGGCATTACGAATATGTATGCGTAACGTAATAGCTACTGGTTCATACTTTAACTTTTAGCTTTTGCAGCAAACATGTCTTCATAGCTCAGACATTAACGTCAAAGGAAAAAGTAAATCGTAAGCTAAACGTTTTGGTTTAGGTTCAATCTATTTTTGTATATTATAAAGTTGCGATTTAAAAATAAAGAAAATATATCCATATGGATTGGGTGCATTAGCTTGAATCGAAACCGAAATAAAAACTTATGAATATATATATATATATATATATATATATATATATATATAACTTTAGTTTCTTTAGGCATAATCGAAACCGAAACCAAAACTTATGAAGAATTCTCGATAAAATTATTTATGACAAGAAATGGAAGTACATAAGAAATAAACGACCCGGATGTAAGCGTGATACAGAAAATACCACACACGCCATCGTATTAATGTATATATATATATATATATATATATATATATATATATATATATATATTATCCTCCCTACACCCAACCCCCATCCATATTAGATGACAATATTCTAATTTTGTAAACGAAATAAGAAAATGTTTTTGTGTCTTGAAATTTCAGTTTTCAAGGGTAATTCTTGGCCTGAAAACGTAATCTCCCCAGTAACGGGTGATTACAGAAACATGTATGCACATATGCAACCATCAATGTTTGTATAAATAAATTTAACATACACACACATATATATATATATATATATATATATATATATATATATAGGTGGTTTTTGTTTGATTTTTTTTTTTAACGATATTAATGTTTATGACTCCGCCTCGGAGTCACAGTGTTTTTCTTAGAAAGTCGCCCATTTTTTATTTGGACGTATTATTTATTTATTTATTATTTTTTAAAAACAGTAATCTACGGACACGCGTGTTTCGGAGCCCTACTACTCTTCAGCGTAGCTTGACTGTTGGTAGGATTCGAACCTTGGACCTTATGTATTTTCAGTCCAGCGCTCTTATCCACTCCGCTATGTTGCCATCGTTTTTATCGTTCATCTGTTTAAGTGGTTTTTGTTTTGATTTTTTTTTTTTTAAACGATAGTAATGTTTATGACTCCGCCTCGGAGAACCGGTGTTTTTCTTAGAAAGTCGCCCAATTTTATTTCGACGTATTATTTATTTATTTATTATTTTTTAAAACAGTAATCTATATAGGGTATATATATATATATATATATATATATATATATATATATATATATATATATATATATATATATATGTGTGTATATATATATATATATTATTATTAATTATATTGTATCTACCTATATGCCTATAGAAGTGAGAATGTGTGTGAGGATTCTTCTCAACTTATATACGCAACAAATTTTTTATCTACATACTTGAAAGGAAGCGTATAGGATATTCATGTATGTGAAAAAATTTAATTAGTTTTTATCTGAAAAAAAAGGGTTGTTAAGTATTCAAAATTGGAGTCATCGGATTTTTATCTGTTTGTAAACTGTTTCACGAATGAGCATAACCTATGTTAAAATAAATAGTTTATAAAGGTCTTCTTAAAGGAGGTGTCACGCAGATCTAATGGCTATCGTACTTGACTCACTGTCTTTAGATTTTGGTTTCAATCTCAGCTCGAGTATCTTTTTTACTTACAAGAAATGAACTGATTAGAAAAATGAATAATACTCGCATGCATATGTCTCAGTTTCTGTATGAACTAACATATAATATTCATGCGTATTCTTACGACCGGGCAACGCCGGACGGCCTGCTAATATATCTATAAAAGTGAGAATGTGTGTGAGGATAATTCTCAACCTATATACTCAGCAAATATTTGGTCTACAGTTTTCAGACATGTGAAAAACATTGTAATCCGTTTTTATCCGAAAAAGGCTGCTAAGGAGACAACATTTTTTTTTTAAATTGCTACGTGGCGGCGGGCAATCAGATTTTTATGTTTGCTAACTGTTTCATGAACGCGCATACGTGAATCGTTCACATTACAGATTGAAAACACTTTTTAAAGAGTGTGTCAGGTTGGGCTAATGGTTACTGTACTAAACTCACTGTCTTTAGGTTTTGGTTTCGATCTTAGCTCAAATATTTTTCTTATTACAAGAAGTCAACTGTTTATAAAAAAATACGCACATGCACATATCTCAGTTTCTGCTTGCTTTATCTCTATTATTATTCATCGGACTACTGTTCTCATTTTGGGTGAGATTTTCATGAAGTTGTGGTCGATGCAACCCCCGACCTTCTTCAGGTGTATCTTGTCGAACTCGGGAATGTTTCTGTCGAACTCGGGAATTTGGACGGAATTTCGAGCGGAACCCTTTATTTACTTCACGGGGTTAGCGTACTCTTGTTCCGTCAGCCATGACTAGATAGAGGTCCTAAGTAATTCGCAATTGTATTTTTTTCGGTCGCCCACACTGAGGATTGAACCTTCAACCTTCAGGAAAATATCACTTTTACAATTGATTTTTCCAAGTACTCTAACCACTGCGCCACGGGTCCTTGAACCAATCCTCATCTAAAAAATTCAGAAACATCTTGCTTTATCTATCTCTATTTTTTGCTCCATCGCTTTCACTCCATTTTCTATTTGCTCCTTCTTCTACATTATGTACTCTCTACATTTTTTTTCCTTGCCTTTTTCAGCCTACATTCGTGCGGCAGGTGATACTTGCCATTCGCTCAAAATACCAAACAATATTATTTTTCATCCTAGTTCATATACCTTACATTTTCTCTCTGCCTATCCCTAAACTTTGACCATCACAAGACAACGTCCTTATTATTTGCCTCCTCCCCAGCCCTCGTAAACTCCTCTACTACTAATTTTCATCTCCTATTCGAACTTCCTTGCCCAAGATACTCTCCGTTCCTATTTAGTGCCACACTCTCCCCGCCTCCTGCTGTAAGTTGAACTCTCCCATCCGACTCATGTCCAAGATTCAACAGCCAGTTTTTCAACCCACATTTAAGCTTCTGTGGAGCTAAATGCATCTCATTTCCAGGCTGGCAAAACGGTAAGAATGGATAAGGTTCGTTTTCATACATTCCGAAGCATTACGCAGATGAAAATGGCAGTTGTAACGCACTGATGGATACGTACGCTAACCATCTCGATGACCCTTGACCCAGTCGATGTGTGCGTCGGTGTGATCCGTTTGTGTCAGTTTATAGAAAAGTCTCCTTTACATCTGGAGAAACATTAGATATTCCTTTGGAAGGCCGCCGGGGTGTTTTCTTTCGTTTTGTCTTCTTTTCGTTCTTTCTTTCTTGCATTTTCTTTCTCTACTTTGTCCTTTCTTTTTTTAAATTCTTTCTTTTATTCATTTTTCTACATCTGTTATTGCTGTATACATTATTTTTTAGACCGTTCTTTTATTTCTTATTCCTTTTTGTCTATCATTTACACATTTTGAGTCTTTATTTCCATTCTTTCCTTCTTTAATATGTGTTTTCCTTTTTTTCCTTTCTATTTTTCTTCAATTCGTTTTTTCATCGTTTCCTCTTTTAGTTCATTCATTCTTTTTATTAGTTTCTTTTGAGTTCTTTATTCCATTAGTTCTTTTTTTATTTTATTTCGTTAAGTCACACTTTCATTCATGTCTATATATACATATATTTATTCAGTTGTATTAAATACAAATGTCTTACTTGTTATGTCTGTGACAAATCCATTATATTTCGGGGAAAATTCCCCTTTTCAAATAGTGGACGTGACAGATCGATTCAAAACATGATGGACCGGAAAATGAATTGAATGGCTATGTGGAGCCTCGGAGCAAATGAAAGGAGAGGGTTATATATACATATATGTGTGTACTTATTGATTTTTAAATCTCCATTTGTTTTCGTCTTCTCTCACCAACACCGACTATATCTCATTCCTCACATTGTGATAGCCTTCTAAATCTCTACTACATACCTATCCCACACAATGCTTCAAGCAAACTACATATCAATTCTCTCTCTCTCTCTCTCTCTCTCTCTCTATATATATATATATATATATATATATATATATATATATATATATATATGTGTGTGTGTATATACATATAACCTTGGAGGTGTTTTAATCTTTAAAAGTATACTACGAAAAAATTCATTTAATTTTAATATTTTTTATAATTTGTTAGAAAACTGCTTAGTCAGTAAGTCATTTAATCTCCTATTATTATAGTAAGTCATTTAATATATTTATACTAGACTACCTGTGACCCGTTGGGTCAGTATGTTATATTAGCTATGGAATTCAGGTATGAGCGTGACACTTGTGACGTAAAGAAAATTGGGATTTTTTTTTTGACATAACAGAAACTTTTCTATGAAAGTATATTAAAATGAAAAATCGCGGACGGATCACTCAAACATGAAAAAAAAAAATCCTCCCTATTTGTGTAAAGTTACTTATTTTCCGAATAATCGCTTAAAAATCGAAAATTAAACATGATTTTCCTACGAATTGAACGCCGACGAAAGTCATTTAGCAGCAAGAACGCACATGAACCTACCGATGAGAAATATAAGAATGAAAAACCCATATTGGAATCCTTCAACCAAGTTATAGAAACTTAAAATCTAAAAAAAGTAATCAATAAAACCTGAAGCAAAAAAAGAAACAACTAAATAAATAAAATAAAATAAAACTAATGTTGAAACAGATTAGTAAATGTGTCAACAAATTCACCGTTCTCACACAACTATTTTTTATCTAGAAATGTAAACAAAAAAAAAAGAAAGGAAGGAAGAAAGGAAAAGGGACGGATAAAAAGTAGTAGCAGCAGTTGTAGTCGTGGCTTTACTGCAATTGTTCTTATGTTTGTCAACGGGTTAAAGTTATTTAGTTGTAAGAAAAAAGCGACAGTACAGTTGTAATAAAGAATAGTTGCAAAACACCCCCACTCTTCCCATGTTAAATAATAACAAGTACTTTATCCACTGCACCACGGGTCCTTGCTAAGTACAAAGTAGTCCGAAGAATGCAAATAATTCGAATCGTTCTCGCTTTCTTGACGTCACATAACTTTTACACTTACGTATGTTTTCATTTTCTTTAGACCATGCTTTGTCTCTGTATAATTTTACAACAAAATATCAAAATCTCATTATTTGTGTAAAATAGATAGCATTGATTAGCTAGATCCGTCTTTTACCAATTTATCTCTAGATGCAATAGGGAAAACGAGTATTTATAATTATCCACATTCTAATTTATTATTAATTCTTAATAAACATATTTTTACACAAGTAACTATAAAGACAATGTATGATGCGTTTTACTATAAATAATCCCATTTATATATTCCTAACGGAACCTGTGGAAATTTCACAGCGGACACTTTCATATATAATATATTGATGTTGGCATTCTTTGGATGTTCAACGTAAATGGAGACGCCCTGATATTATTGCAGCTCTTTTATTAAAAATGCAACAAGATTTATTCAAGCTAGAAGTTTCTTCTGCCTAGCGCGCTCGTAAAATACGCGTAAATATCAAATTTTAATTCATCCAGATTTCGTATATATTATTATAAAGTCAATGTTCTATCGATTCTTATTTCCTATAAAATAAAATGACTCCAGACATCCCCCTCGGTTCGAAACAACAGATGCCACATACAAATTCAATACATCTAGCCGAATGCCCACTATGTTGCTTTCGAACATTATCATAGACTCCTCCTTTCTTGTTAATGAAATGTCGCATTGCATCTGACGAGCAACAAGATCACAATCGCAACATCTTTAGAGGATGAAGTCCTTATTTTTCTGTTTAAATATTTAGTCATACCACCGCTCCTATATATATATATATATATATATATATATATATATATATATATATATATATATATATATAGAGAGAGAGAGAGAGAGAGAGAGAGAAAGACAGAGAGAGAGAGAGAGAAAGAGAGAGATAACATAATCTTTTCTATTTCCGTTTCAGAAATAATAAACTCTCCTTCGCCAAAATCCGTCCATTCTGATGGGCTGAGCTCTGAAAATTCTCATATTCCGGAATTCAATTATTCGCTTTATGAACGAACGCTTAGTAACATTATTATATGGCGTCTCTAGGAGACATATTTTCGACATCTAAGACTTAAAACTAATTTCTTTTCACATAAACACACTGCGCGTCCACTGGTGATGTTTCACAAGTATGCATTACATATGTATTTATACATTGAGAAGTCCAAATATTTATGACTTTTATATTAATTTTTTTCCTAAAAATTAATATAACAAAACGCCATCGTCTTTTAAAGAAATAAAACAAACTTTTTTGCTAACTAAATTGAAGAGGTTAGCTCCCACATATTTGCGTTTTGCTTTATTATGCTGATAAATAAATACGGGAATTTATTGAACAATATAAAACATATATTTTTTTGCTAACAATAGTATTTACGCTGCATATTCCTTTATTAATATTCCTTAATGTTTTTATTTATCGGAACAAATCATTAGCAAATATACTCGATTATTTCTAAACTAAACTTTTCAATATATAACAACGGATTGAAATGTTTTCCACGTGTCTGAATCCCCTATATACCAAATTTCACGTCTTTAGATAAAAAAATCCGTTGAGTATGTAAATTGAGAAATGTTCTCGAACACATAATACTTTATATATCTATATATTAATACAATAGCGTGTCTGTTATTTTCTGTGTCACGCTTACATCCGGGTCGTTAATACTTATATACTTCCATTTCTTGTAATAAACAATTTTACCAAGAATTCTTCATAAGTTTTGGTTTCGGTTCCGATTATAGCTGATGGCACTCAAGTCGTCTATTTGTTTTTTTATAAATAATTTTATTAAGAATTCTTTATAATTTTGGTTTCGGTTTCGATTATAGCTGAGGACACTTAAGTTATCTATTTTTTTTATAAATAATTTACCAAGAATTCCTCATAAGTTTTGGTTTCAGTTATTGCTAATGACACTCCAATAACCTATTTAAAAAAAAAAATTATCAAGAATTTTTCGCAAGTCTTGGTTTTCGTTTCGCTGATGGCACCTTAGAAATATTTTATTTTATAAATAATTTTATCAAGTTTGGATTTCAATTTCGATTATAGGTTAAGGAACTAAAATTATATATATATATATATATATATATATATATATATATATATATATATGTATTCATAAGTTTAGGATTCGGTTTCGATATATATATATATATATGTATTCATAAGTTTAGGATTCGGTTTCGATGCAAACTGATGAACCCAAACCATATCGATATATTTGCTATTTTTCAAATCGGAATTTTATAATATATAAAAATTGATAGAACATTTACTCTATACTAATATATACGAAATCTGCAAGAATTAAAATATCATATTTAGGCGTAATTTACGACCGGGTTACGCCAGGCGTACCTGCTAGCTTAGGTAAATACTTTTGCAGTTTTAACAAAACAGTTACAATAATTTCAAAGCGTCTCCATTTACGCTGAACATCTACAGAATGCCAATATCAATATATTACATATGATTGAGTCCTCTGTGGAATTTCCACAGTTCCCGCTAGTATATATATATATATATATATATATATATATATATATATATATATATATATATATATATATATATTACAAAGCATGCATATATGTATGTGTAATAGATATTAATGACCGAGCGTTAAGAGAATGTCCACCTGTAAATTATTTAGTATGCACATTACAGCGGTAGACTTAAGATTCAGCCAGATATCACATACATTTAATGCGCTTACTATAAAAAGAGAGGGGAACACGAAAAGACGTAAAAAAAAACAAAAAAAAAAACAGAGTAAGATACGAAAGAACGGAAGAGAGTTCGGAGGCAGAAAAGATAAAACCAAAAAAAAACAAAAAAAACAAAAAGGCGAAAAAATAAGTTATGAACGAGGAGAGATTTCCTAAGCTTTTTTTTTTTTTTTTTTTCTGTAAGATATGTGATTTGGAGAGAATTGAGGCCCCATCGCATTACAAATGGATGATACATTTTCACAGAAATGTAAAAGTTCGGTTTAACCATCAAAAAACCCGCATCTAAAATCAGCAGCTTATGTTAACAAACTAAGGATTTTAATAACACTAGAAGATAGCACGAGACAAAAACTTAAAACAATAACGCCAAACTCGATAATGTTCAACAATCAGGTTATCTCCTAAGTAAAAGTGTTTGGAAGGTGGACATAATTCAACTATTCACGGTATACTGTTATATTGTTTACTAAAAATTGTAAACCGTTGGGTCGTCCATTGAGTTCGGGTTAAATTGTTTGAATCTGTAAAACTGGCGACGGGCAATAATAATAGCTGAGAGAGTGGCGTCGTAAGATTGAACAAAGCGATATTTAAATCAGGCAAAAGAGTTAGGGCACATTGTGAACAAGGTCCCTAAATCAAAATATGCTAAGGATGAAAAAAAAAGTGATGAAAAGAACATTCTGTTTCTCACAACGGCAAGGTCTGACACAAGGCCAGTTTAATGTGGGGTCAAGTGCTCACTCTGAAAGAGTACAAAAATAGCTGTGAGTTGACTCGTTGGTATTCGCATGCAGTTGCGCCTCAGGTGACAGGTAGTAACTATCCTTTGATGGAGGAAAAGCCTGGGAGGATGGCTTCTTAAGTACTAATACAACCATACATTATTAAGCATTCTGCCAAAAAAGTTAAAAAAAAAAAACGACTCTTGGAGAAAAAACTGAAATTTTAAAACTTTTTACATTCCTAAATAATTCTTACTGTTATTCTTTTGTTTACCCGGCTACGTTTTTCTGTTCCAGTTTTTTAAAAATATTTTTATTAAATTTTTGAGTATGAAAACCTATCTCTTTATAACCCCCTCCTTTTCATAACCTATGATACTTTCATCAATCACAGTCCATTTTCTCTAGGCTGTTTTTGAACCGAATCAATGACGGGTACTTCTGCTAGTATATATATATATATATATATATATATATATATATATATATATATATATATATATATATATATATATATATTGCAATCATGAAAGGAATACCCGTTTTTATGATCATGATTAACAGTGGAAAATGAGTAAAAAAACAAAAAAAAACAAAAAAAAAAAAACAATTTAATGAGGGATACCAGCTGACCGGTTTCGCCCTCACTTTTCATGAGCTGGATCGAAGGATTTACTTTTTTCCTTTAAACTTTATTAATAAAATCCAATGGAGGAAGATACTTTTAAAATGAAATGGGTGGCGATACGTTTAAAAAAAGAAGTGATATGATGTATTAGAAAAAAAACAAAAAAAAAAAAAACGGGATACACTATATGTCTTAAACACCCAAACATATGAGATCACCTTAAGACTGATCATGTTCAACTCTAAGAAACATATATATATATATATATATATATATATATATATATATATATATATATATATATATATATATATATATATATATATATATGGCTAAATACAGATCAATCAACATGATGATTAAAAAAATAAAAATGAAAATAAAGGTTAGCTAACCAGGTTTCGTTCCTCGCTCAACAGAGCTAAATCGAGGAAAATACGATTATAAAAAATAATCATGAAAAAAAAAAAAAAATGAAAAATAAGCGGGGGCAAAAATTACATAGAAACTAAATTAAGTCCTAAAAGATTTTCTTTTTGCTTGCAAAGAGAAAGTCTCAAAGACTTAATAAAAATAGTTTCTAGAATTTTTAGATGAAAGGATGAGTGCGACTTACTCAAGATCGTAAACATGTCAGCACTGAAATTCGTGGCACACGCATGGTTATTTATGAGGTGCTCGCAAATCGAAGAACCATACGTATTACTAAGTAACACGTATGGTTCTTCGATTATCGAGCACCCAAAAGGAAACAACGCATATATTTTCTATAAACAAATTTATTTGGTTATGACAATATTTCGATGACAAACATGAATGTTTGTTATTTTTTTTCTCGTTTTTCTTGTCCGTATGGTGGAATCTGTGTGTAACACTCATACGTTTATAAGACCTTTAGACTAACACTCTTACACGCGGATTATGAAACAAATTCGATTTGATTTCTAGCCGATGAAATTAGCTGGTAAGGGGGTCACAATTGGAAAAAAAAAATGGAAATTAGCAGCTATAGGTCGGTATACAAAGCTTCTGTGCTATATACATTTTTATGTTAATTTTTTAAGATATTATATCCATACAATAATACATACGAAACTTGCATAAATATAAGTATCATATCTAAGCATATTTTACAATATGGCAATACATTGCAACCTGGTAGTGTGTGTATATATATATATATATATATATATATATATATATATATGTGTGTGTGTGTGTGTGTGTGTGTGTGTGTGTGCGTGCGCGTGCGCGTGTGTGTATGCGTGTGTGTGCGTGCGCGTTTGTGTCTGTGTGTGTGTATATATATATATGTATAAATATGTTGAATATGAAAACTGGTGGCTACACATATGCAAATATGTTTCAGTGACAACCCTTCTAGGGAAAATCACATCATCAGGCCAAGAATATCTCCCGCCAGATACTCTTGGCCTGATGATGTGATTGTCCCTAAAAGGGTGGTCACTGAAACATATTTGCATATGTGTTGCCACTAGTTTTCATATTCAACATAGTCATATTGCTCTGTCTAAACATTGAGTACTCTTTGGTAGACACATTGTGCTTTTTTGTTTAAATGAGTAAACAATACTACCAATAATATATATATATATATATATATATATATATATATATATATATATGCATATATAAACACACTATGTCTATCTGTCTCTCTGTTTCAATATTTTAAAACTCTATCTCTTCAAAATTAAAAGTCGCTATGGGCCTCAAATGATTGGATTTTTATGAACCGTTGTTTTATGGGTCTTTAGCCGTTTAAAATAGTTTTTAATGGTTAAAAAAGCGATCAAATTGAAAAAATCGTTATACATTTTATACATTCTATCTTTCAGTTTGGATTCTAGTTGATGAGTACTTTTTTTTACTTTGGAAATCACGACTCTATAATGAGATATACGAAAGCTGGAGGAATTAAAGTATCATATTAAGCCTATTTTACGACCGAGCAAAGCCCGGCGCATGCTATGCTAGTATATAGATATTTATAGGAACAATATATTACTAAATTATATTTCAGCTTTTATTCTTACCAATTCTTTAATTTATGAAGCTATGTAACTAGAGCGCATATATAAATAATTTTCAATAAGTCTATATTTCAAACTCTAAGACGTTGCCCATCTTACTGTTTATTTCTTTCAGCATGTTAAAATGTTGAAGTCTTGACAGCATCTGCTTCGTAGCACGGAACCATTCATATAATTATTATGTCAATTTTTAAATATTTTCTACTATGACTGACCACAAGAATAAGATCTTATCAACTTTAAAAGAAAAAAAAATATATATATGGGCATGATTACATAAATCCGAAAAATTCTAAAGAATTGTTGGAATTATATATACATAATTATGTATATATATAAATATATATATATATACATAATTATATATATATATATATATATATATATATATATATATATATATATATATATATATATATAGGATTTATTGTTTCCAACCTTCACGTGTGTATGTGTGTTTGAAATTGGGTGTGCGTGTGCGTGTGTGTGCGTGTTTGTGTTTAGTTTTTGTGTGCCTGTGTGTGTCTTTTTCCGTGTCTGCGTGAGTTTGTGTGTGTGTGTGTGTGTGTGTGTGTGCGTCCGTGTGTTTTTGCGCACGCGCGTGCGTGTGCGTGCGTGTTTGTGTTTTTTTTTTGTATGTGCGTGCGTATGTTTTTCTAATGGTCTAATCTCTGTTGATTTAGGGACCACCCTTTATAAATGTTGTGCTATGGACCCGACAAGATCAGAAACACGGCATATTAGACCGTAGCGGTACCAGCTACATCGCTTTCACCTACAAATGCTAAGTAAACCCACAGGATATTAATAATCCATGATCGCGTTGACAATGCTCCACTAGCCCCGCTTATAAGACATTGCTTGAATAGGGGCCGTTCTTACCTATTCCACAGAGGTTTTGGTTCACTTCAGTTCTCCGTGAACCGCTTTCCCAAGCTTTACCTTCTTTCTTTGATAAGGGGTTTATTCTTGTTTATTTTCTCTCCACAAAGAAAAAAAATTGGCAGAGGTTGGTTTTCAATGTGGGAAAAATCTAGCTCCTTATTGAGGGGTGCTTAAGATCGCAACAAAAATAAGACTTACCTCAGTATAAAAGGATTTCTGCTTCACTGACTGAGGACAGAATAGATTAAGCGTCGCCTCAGAACCGATACTACACTGTGTTTCTTGCCATAATACCAATGATGTTTTATAAGTAGATAGTTAATCGTCTGCGGGGCATCTACTGAAAAATATCGAAGGGCTACTCAGTCATTTTTTGTAAGGCAGGTTTATTTCGCCTTGTGCGTTGGCTTCTGGAAACATTACCAGAAAGAGCGCCTGACTTCGTTCCAAGGAGGTAAATAAACCCCACTACCCCCTCCCCACCTATTACAAACATAGTAAAGATTTAACATTATTTCCAGATGTTGGTAAAGTTTTCAGAAAAATTTATTGGTTTCAAATCTCGAGGTCAATTGATTTTGCCAACCCCTGAAATAGACTGGGTTATCCCTTTCTGTAGCCGTGATCAAAGTAAATCCACAGAAGCTCGTGTGGCCGCAATCATGCGAAATGAAAGTTAATCGAACCGTCGTGAATTTTTACTTTTAATAAACACCGCTGCTAAGTACGTTCGTTCGGTTTTTCTATGTCAGCTCTTCTGCGTTCCGTTTATTTTCGATGTTGTTAAGATCGCAGTTAATTCGAGAAGCTACGCCATGATATTTCGTGGTGCCCAATTATAGCACGCTACATAAACATCGAAAATTGCCTATTTTAGATTTTAGTTCGGTTAAAAGTGCATGTGTTCTCAGGTATAGTTTTGCATTTGCTGATGTTCCGGAAGGACGCAAGCACTTTGCGCTGATACGTAAGTTCTATTTCGGTTTCCGCTTTTGTCTTCTCTACGACTGGATCTTTACAGCCTTTCTCTTTATCATATCTGTTCTCTTCCCCATATCTTCTCTCTCTTTCTCTCGTAGGTAAAATACGGGAGCAAAGCAAAAGAAATAAAAAAGAGACTGGTCACATTTATTTACCTTTTCGTCAGGAGGTAAGACGCAAGGCCAGGTGTGATTTCGAAAAAAAAGAAGCATACACGAATGAGCAAAATTTTCCCTTCAGAAACAGCAGATCAGCTACGTCATTCTTAAGGCGGTTAGCAATAAACTAAACCCTTTATCACAGAGGAGGTAAGGCCGGGGAAGTTTGAATTGCTAGGACAGAAAGGTATCATCAATGTACCCCACAGCATCCAAGCGGATTGATCAGAGAGACAATAAATGTGGGACGAAATCTCGCATACGAAGAAACACATACATTTAGTTGACGTCCCTTTATTACTCTGCATGTTTTTTGGGTTGGCAACTAATTTCCCGCCGTTTTAATTTTCCTTTCATAATCAATTGCGTTTAAAAAATTTTGTAATCAATTTTTTTTTCTCGAAAATTCTTGTTTTTATAATAATGTTGTAATCGTTTTTTTTTCTCTCGAGATATTCTAAGTTAATTTTTATTTATTGTCAGCTCATTAACATGGAAGATCTTGCTAAACTAAAATGAACATTTGATGAAGTTTTATGTTGCATTGTGTGACTTAAAATAGATATCGACTGGCAATAGCTGTAAACAATTCTAATAGTTATAAGTACACTCTCTTATGATTTTCAAATTATTTAAATCGTATATATATATGCACACACACACACACACACACACACACACACACACACACACACACACACACACACACATATATATATGCTGCATTTTGTGTGTGGCTGTCTGTGTGTAAGTTCGTTCCGTATAGACTCCGAAACGGCTGAGCTGATTTTTGGAAACTGCACACAAATGTACTTTTTTGTGTCTCTTATTGTTCTTCTGATATGTTTTGTATCGGAATGCGTCCGATAAGCCTCGAAAATCGATAATCGAAAAAAAAATCTGATTAAAAAAGAAATAGTCCCATTTTTACTAAAAATTAACGCCATTATACAGGGTCACATCGCAAGTGCATTTGAGAAGTTTTACCCCCCCCCCGTAAAAAAAAACAATCAACAATAGGTTGTTTGATATGACAGACTAGTTCAAAATAAATGCTTCGGTTTAGTAGATAAAAATCAAACCATGATACTTGACTTTTCCATTTGAAACTTTAATTCAAGTTATTATATAACTTTATAAAATTAACACTAGATTCTCCACAGTGCAATGTAGACTACAATGTATTATGGACTAAGTCACTGCAGGGAGTTATGTGAAGCTTCCTATTGGTGAACCACAGTATGTTCCGGACTAGAGCAGGCAATCAATGGGTTTGATTGAAATATAGGTGATTTCACTGAATTTGATGACAATAATTGGAAATGTAGAATATACGTTGACCCTCATTTAATCGCGGGTTCTTTTCTAGTATATATATATATATATATATATATATATATATATATATATATATATATATATATATATATATATAATTTAAAGGAGATTAGAACAATAGTCTAAAGAGCTGAGTGTATTTTAATGTAACAGTGAAATTACTAGTTTAATTAAAATACAGGAAATAGAAAGTGCTCGTTGTAATTTAGATATATAATAAGCTCGATAGTTAAATGTCCTAGAGCTAATTCAATATTAAGTAATGTGATTTACAATTAAAAATTTAAAAATCAAATTTTAATTAAATTAAAAATCCGTTTCATAAGAAGGAACAACAACAAAATCAATTATCTGTACGATCGTTTCGGAAAACAATGCTTTTTATTGTGGTATACATCAAGTTATGTAGAATAATTATATATAGTTTTTTGGTAAGCAAGGTCTCCTCATCAGCAAATTTTGGAGGGTTTTTATTGAATTTAAAAGACACCATAAATAAACCTAGCATTAAAAGTAAGGCAGATGAATCTGAAAAATTGAAATAAAAGGTCTGGATTTAAAATTCATAAGAAAATTAATATGGGTTAGAGATAGAAATAAGTAGAGAAAAATATATATTTTTGAATTTACATAATAAATTTGCTTTAAAAATATATAGAGATATTTACCTTTTAATTTTTCTTTTTTTGAAATCAGGAAGTGTGCTTAAAGTAGTCATTTAGATGTTTGCTATAGCTTTTTATCTTATTGAATGATGAATTTTAAAAAGGGGGGGACGCTCGTGCAATAAATTGTTTCCGTTAGCGTATTTTTGATTTAAAGACGCTATGGTTTATATATAGAGAATATTGTTATTACATGCTTTAAGGGGAGATAATTGTCATGTTTTCTTGACTTTATTTATTATTTATTTGACGGGTGTAAGGGAGGTAATTAGTCTAACTTAATTTATTAAAAAAAAATAATAATAATTGTAATCTATTTTTACTAATAAGTAATTTTTAATGATTTAAGGTGGTTTATATTTATTAGATTTAAACCAACGTTTATGACTACATGTCATAAGCTCCTGTCTTGAATTTAATAGTTTGGTTGTACTTTTTATATCTTCATATTTTAAAATGTTTAGGGTCTCTTTTGTACATAGTGCACAAAATTTATCTCCTGGTTTATATGATTTGCAAGTCTCAATTATTTGCCATTTTAAGTTGAAAGAAATATTGCTGTTTTTTAGTTGCCAAATATAGTTGAATAGAGTAGTTTGGTTTGACAGAGAGTTATTTTTAAAAGAATGTTTGTGCGTTGAAATTCTATGTTTTATTAGGCCAGATGTGGAACCAAAATATATTACCTCTTGCTTGTTGTTATTATTTTCCGTTGGGTCTATTGTTGGATTATTATATGGTGGGTTGATTAGTAATTGATCGGTAGATTGGTTTAAGTTGGTGTTATTATTTAATCTGGTAGTTGAGTTATGGCTGTTAATAGGTTCATGTAGATTTGGAGTTTTTGATACTGTGCAGCTATAGATAAATCATTCACTTACTATATGGTTTATCGTTTCGTATCTTTGTCCACAGCGCCTGCATTTGCTGTTCTCTTGTGTTTTATCGATCGTTGCTTTGATATGGTTGGTTCTTATCGCGTTATCTTGTGTTGCAGTTATTAGAGATCCAGTTTCTCGGTTTATATGTCCTTTTCGCATCCATGTCCAGGTGTTTTCGTTATTCTCCTCGTTTGTAATTCTTATGACTCTTCCGTGGAGTTGTTTCTCTTCCCATTTCTCCTTTCCCGTTTTGTCGTTTGTCTCTCTGTTTTTTGTTTTGTTGGGGGTTTCAGTGTCTCTTGCTGCCATAATTATCCTTTCAGTGTTTGCATTATGTATTTTTCTAATTCTTTTTTTGTGTCCTTCACACAGTCTTCTATACAGATCAGTCCCCTCCCGCCGTCTTTCTTTTTCACGTAGAGTCTGTGAAAATCGTTATTTGGGTTTCCTTTGGGGTTTTTTTTTTTAATCCTTCAGGGTTTCCTTTTGGGTTTTTTTAATCCTTCAGGGAGACTAATCACCTTTCTGTTCCTTGGGGATGTTTTGGGGCATCCTTTCTGTCTCAGTTCTTCTTTTGTCCACCCTAAAAACGGTCCTGAGTATCTTACTAGTGATACTGCTCATGTATTATGTTAGGTTTCTGCTATATAATTTAGTGTCCAGGAGTTTTCTTATTCTCCTGAGGTATTCCTTTCAAATTTTGTATTTAATTTCTGTTGCTTTGATGGCGTCCGCTTCCAGAATTCCAAGTGTTTATAGCCACCTTCGTTCCCTAGTTCCCTCATTTCTGTTTAGTTAAGTAGTTCCATGCCTTCAGTCGTTTCCAGTTTTCCCTTTCTTATAACTAGTAGTGCGTACTTTTCCATTCCAAATTCCATTTGGATATCCTGACTGAAGATTCTGATAGTGTTAATTAGTGTCTCCAGCTCCTCTTCGGTCCTTGCATAAAGTTTCAAATCGTCCATGTACATCAGGTGGTTCATTTTTTCCTCTGTATTAGAAAACTTGTATTCGGTTTAGCACTTTCTCAGAATACTATTCAAGGGCATCATGGCTATGATGAACAGTAATGCTGACAGGGAGTCTCCTGGGAAGATGCATCTTTGTATGTTAATTTCTGTTATGTGTTGTCCATCAGCTGTCAATTCCAGTCTCCTTGTTTTCATTGCATTTTCTATTATGTTGGTGATCCCGCTTGGTATTTTATAAATTTTCAGGCATTCTATTATCCATGCTTGGTGGATCCTGTTGTACGCTTTTTAGTAGTCGATCCATGCCAGGGCTAAATTCTTTCTCCTTCTTTTTACCTCCTTTAGGATCTTCTGATCTATATATAGCATGTGTTCCTCTTTTTCCTTTTTGACATCCTTTCTGTTCCTTGGGGATGTTTATTATTATTATTATTATTATTATTATTATTATTATTATTATTATTATTATTGTTGTTGTTATTGTTGTTGTTGTTGTTGTTATCGTGCAGTTGAATTAGATTTGTTTAAAGAAAAAAGGCAGTTCAAGGACAAATATGGTTAAATGATGATTTAGGAATTTAAATTTACTAGATTCTACAAACAATAACAAGAAGTAATTTTAGATAAAAATCTGACTTGGAGGTAACTTAAGATGATGTGGATCTAAAGAGAAAGAGAGAGAAAGAGAGAGAGAGGAAGAGAGAGAGCTTGAAAAGACCATGTATCAGTTAGACAAAAGTTTTTAGGTTGGTTCAAATATAGTCGTTTTCTTATAAGATATATATAGGTAAAAAACGACATTATTTTTGTACCAACCTTATAAAAGTCAGTTGCAGAAGTCAGTCGAAATAGTCAGGCGAGAGTCATGAAAGCTGGTGAAGTGTAGATCAAAATGTGAAGTCAAAATGTGAAGTCACCGAAAATGTTGACACGGTGAATGAATAAATGTTATATGAAATATAAATTTGTGCGGTGTCATCTTTTGAATTCATCCCGATTGTTACTGTCATGTCAAATATTTATCAAACTCCTAATGTCGATATGTCCACGTCATTGTTTGACTCTAGCTCAAACAAAACATTGTTCATCGTAAAAGTTGTATAAACCCTGTCTCTAGGTTTATGTATGATGATTGCAACGTCTTATCAGATGAGTGTCACTCCCTCAGACACCAAAAAAATGACTTCTATCGCCACAGGACCATTTTTATAGAAAAATGCCTGAGGGAGTATCTGTACACAGATGATGTTACATAGTCTTAGCTTTGTACGACAATTAAGTCTCTCTCGGTTCAAAATGTTGAGATCCAGCAACAAGCAAGAGCAAGATAGCCAGCAACAAGTTAAACTGCCGACCAGCTTAATGCGGGTAGTGGTCTCCCGCTTTCTGTTTTTTTTTTTTTTTAGAAAGGTTGCCTCCACCATGGCTTACGGGAGCCCTCTCCACACCAACACACACATACACACAAACAGAGACGGTACTAGTTGGCCGTTGACCCCGAAAAAGCGTTCATTCGTCCTTTGGAAGGTCTTTTTTTAATCCTTCAGGGAGTTTAACCACCCTCCCCACCAAACAAGTCTGGTGGGGGAACCAGTTTAATCGCCGGTAACCCGACCATGAGGCAGGTACTGGATTACATGGTACTAGTAGCATATGACATGACCTGACATACATAGGATTTACATACATATATACATATATATATATATTTATATATAAATGCATATATATATATACGTATATATACATATATATGTGTATATATATATGTATATATATGCATATATGTACATATATATGCATATATATATATTCATATATGTATATACATATGTATATATATATACATATATACATATATACATATGAATAACAACATTTATTCATTGATTATTTGTTACCCTGCTACCCAACACAATTAGACTTTTTTCAAAATGCATAATGATTGGCTTCTGAGTTTAGGAGTGAATCCTATGCACACCAATATATAAAGCTATACATGTACATAACTTTATATAGATCGAGATGTTTATGTGGGTATTTGCAGGTACTGTGACTTTAAAGATTCTGATCAAATCGCTTATCCATATCAGACGTGTTCCTGGTGTGATATCGATTGCTCCACCTATTTATTTGCAACACACATCTGTGTTTCAAGAACAAGTCTTTATTGTTAGTTTCAGTTTAAGTATTAGCAAAATGGTTCCTTCCAAAAGCGGATAAGGTAGATTTTACAAACTCAGGTGACTGGAAGCATTTTTCTTCCAAGGACCACTTAGGTGCGTAAAGTTTTCTGAAATTGGTTCTGATCCGCGAGCTATTCTGGATATTTCAGTCAGGGAATTTTTCTCGTGCGTATGGAGCGTACTACGCCATTAAACATGATATTGTATAACGCATATACGTAGGTACAGTAAACTGAGACTTCAGAGAAAGTACTCCGGTGCTAGTATGGAACTGATCGGGGTGGGCGTTTACTAGACAAACTCAAATACGCCAAAAAGGAAATCTTCTTCTTCTTCTTCTTGGCTGTACTTCGCAAACGAAGATTCTATGAAGGAGGTGGTCCACGTCGACTGCAGGCACAATTGCGGCAGTCGACGTGGACAAAGAGGAAATAAATAACTTAGAATTAAAGGAACCTATTATTTTTGTTTACTTTTAATATTCCTACCCCTATGTATATATATATATATATATATATATATATATATATATATATATTATTCATATATATATATATATATATATATATATATTATTCATATATATATATATATATATATATATATATATGTATAATTCAGAATAATGAAATACAATAAATCTACTAGTGTGCAAATCCAGTGATTATCGGTCTTACAAAATATTATTGAATGTGATATTTTATATAAGACAATCCCAGCTAAATAAAATTGCTCAATATACTAAATAAAGCAAATAAATCATAATTTAGGAATATAAAATTTGTGATTTGAAAAAGTTAAATTTCAAATATATAATGTTATTGTATGCAAGACAAAGAATACATTATAGTAAAATATATTTCCTTAACCCATGTATTTCCTTCACCTATGTAGCAAAAATGATTTAAAAACTTCAAAAAGATTTGATTTAATTTTCTATGTTTATTACCTTTTAGCAAATTAGGGGCAAACATTTTATAATATTTGCTAATATTTTCCTCCTTCGAGATGTATAAACATCGAAACCTCATGGGTTAAGGAAATATATTTTACTATATTGTATTCTGTGTCTTGCATACAATAATATTTCTATATTTGAAGTTCAACTTTTTCAAATCACAAATGTTAAATTCCTAAATAATGATGTATATATATATATATATATATATATATATATATGTACATATATATGTATATATATATATATATATATATATATATATATATATATATATATATATATATAATCAGAACAATATTTGTACCATTGGGATCTTAATGAGAGTAACAATATTGTTTTGACCTTTAATAAGGATATAAAATATATTGCAGAGGTATATTTTTTAAATTAATAATAAAGTAGTCTGATAGGATTCTCTCTCATTGGTCTCCTATATATATATATATATATATATATATATATATATATATATATATATATATATATATATGTATACTTCATTTAATCACATAAACTAATAAACTAAACCGAAACGAAGATTCTATGATCAAAGCTTTTTTCTTAGAACTGCACGCCTGTGGCATTGTCTTCCGTTTTCCTGCTTTCCAGCTCAAAAACAGAACAATCGATATCGATTCTTATTCTGATGAGGTGTTTCATACCAGCTCTGTCCTGCATTGAGCACTCTTTAGTAATCACGTGACTTTCATTGGATTTATATCTAGGAAACCAATCGATACAACTATTATATATATATATATATATATATATATATATATATATATATATATACTAGCAAAAGTACCTGTCGTTGACTGGGTTCAAAAACAGCCTACAGAAAATGGACTCTGATTTATGAAAGTATAATAGATTATCAAAAGAAAGGGTTGTAAAGAGATAGCTTCGAATATTGGGGTATCAAAACCAAAGCAAAATATGACGAAAGTAAAAATAAAATAGATAAACCCCATAATTTTTTTATACCATATCTGTTTACACTGAAACACTTATCACAATATTCTGTGGATCTATATTAAAGAACCTTGTTAGACTTTGTGATATATTTCCATTTTATGGAGGTCAGGTGCGAACGAACACCCCATAATTTTATTATACCATATTTCTTCAAACTGAAACATCATTATTAAAGTATACTTACGCAGATAGATATGAAAAGTATTTATCAAAGTTTGTGTCTATTTCCATTCTATGGAGGTCAGGCGCGAACGCAGACCCCACAATTTTATTATACCATCCATATTTAAGTTAAAACATACTTATCAACGTATTCTTATGTACATCTATATCAAAAACATTTGTAAACGTTTTTTTAATTTTTTAATTTTGTATGTCCATACATGTATGGACCAGGCGCGAACGCAGACCCCCACAATTTTAATGAACCACCGTTCTGCTAAATCAAACAGAACCATTCCTGTGTCTCGATACATTTTCTACCATTATATGGCATTAGTTTTTTAAAATTGTCAACCATATAGGAGCAGACACACACACACACACACACACACACACACACATATATATATATATATATATATATATATATATATATATATATATGTATATACTAAAAGAACGGGAGAAACAAATATTTTGTACATAAACTTTTGTCCACTTTAATCACTTAAATGTCCTTTTACAAGTTTAAAAACATGGCGGATATACTAATGAAGACTTTATGTCTAAAATCCTTATCACAACTTTGATCAAAATCACTTACACAATTTTGATTCTAGAAAAGGTCTAACATTTTAGTCATAAGCTTAAGGAATCTTAAGAGGAAATGGAAATGCAAGGAATTTTGTTAATCCTGGTCTTAATTCAATGCAACTCTGATTTGTTTTAATTTTTAAATAGGGTGCTGTACCGACAATGCTTTTTATTTTAACTGTACAATTTCTGAGTTACTACCTATCCGCCTTTCAGATAAAACTATCAACCAAGAAAAATGCATGATGAAGTAGATATCCTTTGTTTATAATATTAGTTATGGAATTCAAGTGATGTTGCGAAACCTAGTATGGACGTGCACTTCAGCTAGTTTTATATATTAGGTCGTAGGTAACATAGGTTTGCACGTACAGCAGAATCCAGTTAAGCTTTAGCAACCTCTTATACAATATGATGCAAGGAGCTACTTGATTTGTATTCATGATTTGCATCGATACTCTGTAATATGCAAAACAAAAACGCAAATATAAAAATCGAGAAATATTCACACGCACACATACTTACATATATATATACTAATGCATGTGTGCTTATGCTAAAATATGCGCAAGTTTATTATCGTCTTGAAGTAATAACCGAAATATTTGCATCGTTTTCGCTACACTGCATACAAATCAGTCTGTTGTTTTTAGTCAATGACTTTTGAAAAGCACTTCTCAAAATACAAATCCGCAAATCGCGTTACGAGCATGCGCGAACCGATTCAAAGATGGCGCTAATCAAACGTGAACTTCGCTCTGGATGAAAGTGCAATAGTTGATAAATATAGGCTTGGGTTCGAGAAGGTGGAGAAAAAATGTGGAGGTACTCTTAGTAAAGCAAAAACAGGCGGACAGGAACAAATGGACGTGAGAGTGAACGGAATTAGTTCGCATGGAAATAGAGGAAGTTGAAAAAAAAGAGAAAGACATGCAAGTTAAGATGATGTGTGTCGAATCATGTCGGTACAAGGTGCCTTCAATAAGTTTCCAGACTTTTTTTCGTATGTGCACTTTTAGTGATAGTTCACACATAAAACTATATTCCCCTTCGAAGTAATCTCCTTCGACTGCAATGCACATATTAAACCGTTCTGTCAACTTCTGGAAGGCTCCATAGAAGTCCTTTTGTACGAGCGTGTCAATCACCCTCGTTACAGTCTCTTTCATCTCCTCAATTATCTCATAACGACAGCCACTAAAGTCACAAGGAGCAATATCTGGACCATAGGGAGGGCGAGGAACTGTCTTGATGTCCATGGTAACGTTTTTCTTTCTAATCTTCTCTGAGCACTCTTGGGACAAACTTCGCCCAAATCTTCCGCATTTTCACTTCCTCGTGAACAATTATGTGTACACTCACTACACTAACATCAAACTGTGCACTTAGTTGCTTTATAAATACACTACGTTCCTTATCCATGAAATTCTTTATTTGGCCAATCAACTTACTCCTTACTCCTCCCGCACCTTATCCATCACATGCGCTCTGCCTTCGTTGAATCTCTTATGCTCGATTTCATGCAAGATGGTCCAAAAGCAGTCTAAAGCATTCCATACGTTTCTGTGGCATTTTTTAACAGCAGAGTTTTATTGCATAACGTTCGTCTTAAGTGTCCTGACGGCCAGATTGCACTTTTGAAATTCACCAGTTCTGACAAGTATGCATTAGTAGGATATATTCGCATTCTTGCTGTAACTGTTCATTTGAATCTGACATCATAAAAATTGGTCAGTCATATCATACGATATATAGCAATTTTCAAGAGTCTACGACAATTTTATATGCATGTCAAAAAGAGAGTACTGAAACTTATTGAAGGCATCTCGTATGTTATATGGGCAGTCATCATCAAAGAGTTTATTTCTGGCATTGGTTTCCACGATATTTATCCAGTCAGACTTCTTTCTAGAAAGTCATAGAGTATTTGTGGGAGGGACTAAGAGAAATATGCTAGCATTCTAAGTAAAAGTAATTTTTGTGGAACAGAATGGATACGAACTTGGGATATCCAGCCTGTACGGCCATATCGTTAGCCACTAGATAACCGTCACTTAAGTACGGTAGACAGATAAATGTTACGTGAATATTACATATGCGCTGCTTTTCAATAAAGCACCGTGTTATATTTGTGCAATCTGTTACCTGGTGAGTGTGTTAACACATTGCATGAACATGATCCGGAATTTTTCTGACGAAGATTGAGATTGTGTATTATTTGCATTCTTCGGACTACTGTTTCATTTTGAATGTTATTCTAACAGCGTTTCGGCCGATGTAACCGCCGACCTTCTTCAGGTTTTTTTTTTCTTGTCGAGCTTGGGAATCTGCATATGATTTCGAACGGAACCTTCACCGTATCCACAGGAGCGGCATGCTTTTGTCCACTCAAACCAGAGAAAAGTCTTAAGAAATTCAGAATTGTATTCTTAGAATCGCCCGAACTAAGAATTGAGCCCTCAACATCAACTTAGAACTTAATTTTACCTAGTACTTCATCTGTAATGCAACTTTCGTTGCGGACAATATAGTGCGTTTCGTTATATCTATCTATATATCTATAAAAGTGAATGTGTCTGTGTGTCTGTCTGTCTGTCTGTCTGTGTACGCAATAACTCTGTCAATTGTCAGTCTACAGACTCGAAATTTAATATACAGTATACTGAGATTTGGGAGCATCGATGTGATTGGTTTTCGGCCAGAAACTTGGCTTTTAAGGGGTCAAAGTTCAACGATTTGACCTTTGAGAACTCTACCGAACTCAACATGGATCTAACTTAATAACTTGATTTTAGCCCAAAATAATAAATGTTAAGGGGTCAGTATTTTGCTCAGCATACACCTGCAAACACTCGGGCAATGCCGGGCACCCATGCCAGTATATATATAAAAGTTTAAAATACTTTCAGATTACATCTTGTACGCTACTGTAAAATAAATGCCCATTAAAGTATTTGTAAAGTCAATGTGTACTATAAAATATCATTAAAGTTTAAAAATATTAATATCAATATTAATAAAACGAACACAATTAGATAAAGTTTCATTATATATATGACGAGAGGTAATGACCTCGAAACATGCGTTAACGTAGATTACTGTTTTAAAAAATAATACATAAATAAAAATGTTATATACGTCCAAACAAATTAAAAGGGCGACTTTCTAAGTAAATAAAAAAAATGAGCTTCGAGGCGGAGCCAATATAAACCGTATGTATCGCTTGAAAAAACAACAATAACAAAATCTATCTATCTATCTACAAGATATGAAAGTGTGGGTAGATTGATATATTAGATGGATAGGAAAGTTTAAAGAATAAAACAGAAAATGCAGAAAAATCTACCCACACTTTCATATCTTGTATGTATATTTACTTAAATTTTACTATATGAATTTACTTACTTTTTTTTCCTGAAATTGCAAATACCGACCATCTTCTCCCCTTAAATAATTTTTATTTATTTATTTTTTTTTATTTATTTATTTTTTATTTTTGTTCTTATTTTATTTTATTTTATATTATATATTATATTTTATATTTTATTTTGTATTATATTTTATTTATTTATTTATTTATTCTTTATTTTCTATTTATTTATTATATATTTATTTATTTATTTTTATTTTCCTTTTAGTGTCGTTTAACAACTCTTGCTTACATTTTTTAAGTGATGACCTGTACATTTCAGTTGACCTATATTATTTTGCCCTATATATATTTTCGCGCCTTTAACATTTCCCGTCTGGGTCATTTTGACTTTTGTTTCCCTTTATTATATATTTTATATTTAACTTTATCATTTTTTTTCTCTTTCTCCTTTCTCTCCCCAGATCTTTTTTTATTTATAGTTATGTCTCGGAAGTAGAGTGAAAAGCACATCTTATTTTTCTTTTATTAATATTATTTTTTTCCTTGTACACATTTTTGTGAATTATTCCATGGATTTCTGCCTTTGGATTATTATGGACCATCTTCTTCCAATTACGGGATTTCCTTGGATTTTACTTGTACAAATGGAAATTCTTTTAACTTTCTTGAAGTTTTACATTTGGATTTTACCGTCACTGGATTTTTTTATCTTCCACCAGACTATCCATTCATGTGTAATCACCTTTTTCTTTACCATATTCCCTCTGCTGAACTTATTTTGATTTCAAGTAAGACCTTTGACTTACTTGTTTCATCTAATACTTCTGCATGCAAAATCCGATCCCGCATTTTGCTAATTCCTACCCTCTGATGAGAAGGAGAGTATTTCTTCGAAACTCCGCGGATTAAGGACTATCCACTTATCTAGTGTTTCCTTTTCAGATTAAATATGTTTTTAACTCATTTCAAAGTGTTTTTTAACATATTTTATTAACTGTTGGCTCATATATATATATATATATGAAGCCTAAGGAAAGCAGATAAGAGGAGGAACAAGAAGTGTTTTCCTTGTAGTGTAACAGAAAGAGAGATAGAAAACTCACAAATTATCAGATAAACGCACGGATAACTTGGCAGCCATAAACGTCATCTAAAATGGCTTCTTTTTTTATTAATGCCTCGTGTTACGATTATTAAACCGTTTATCGATGATAACCTACTTATCTGCGAGGTTTTTTATTGCATTCTTCATAACCGCGAAAGAATATTGCCAGCTTTTTCTTCTAACGACAATGAAGGCATAATTATGTATTCATGTGCTATGTTCTGAAATTGCCCCCATTGTTTGGAACAGAATGATCGGCAAGTTGACGATAGCGAATTAAAACTAACGCCAAAAAATATACGCAAATACCAGAAATGTATGGAAATCCCACGATATACGCACATATCTGTGGCAAAAAGTAAACCACTTCAAGTTATGGACTCATTGCGCATGCGGAAAAGTAATAGAAATATATTAGCAAATGGAAATAGACATTTTACATTACAACTTGCCCACATATTTTTCTACACGTTATTTATTCACCCAAACAAAGGTTCTAGTTGTTATAAAATACCATTAATGTGATTACCATTTACTCTTAATTTCAGTTTATGTCATCAGAAGCTTAAGAGTTTATCAGTTAAATATTTTCACACAGATAAACACACATATACATAATTCTACTGTTATACTTTATAAATAAGAGTATCGATATTACATAGCACATGCACAAAACTGTTATATATATATATATATATATATATATATATATATATATATATATATATATATATATATATATATAGTGACAACCACAGAATTCTGTGGTTGTTTATCGTTTTTAAAAACGCCGAATATTCAGTGTAGCTTAATCGCCATATGGCCCTGTCGGTGGGGCATTAGAATACGCTGACTGCCCCCCTGCAGAGGGTAAAAGTCCCTCAATGGGGGTCCTGGATATGACCTTAAACTATATCCAGTGGTGAGGCCCCAGCTTGTGGGATTTGGGGAGTGTGGAGCTACCCTTTAATTACCATTACTCCCAGGTCCACTCTGACCCGGAGTGGTAGTACCTGTTAGGGTCCCAACTATGGGTTCAATAAAAATCGACGTGAAAACAACAAATATATTCTATTAAAAAAAAATTTCTTCAAAATCTTTGGATTCGGCATTAAATAACCCGAAAGGGTTGATATGCCGTAAAACAACCAACCAACCAACCAACTTAATCGCCATATATATTTTATAAATTACTAACTAGCTCTACCTACGTATTGAGCACTTTTGAAGTAAATACTTAAAGTTCACGCATAAATCTATACTTTCGTATATTAATTTTATGTGAGTAAATTTAGTTATGTATATATATATATATATATATATATATATATATATATATATATATATATATATATATAACAGCGTTGTGCATATTCTATGCATAGATCATCGTATAACGATTAGATCACTGTCTGACTGACGTAAAGAACATTTAAAAAATTAAAATGTTTAAATTCAACGTTATTTCACGCGATTAATGGTAGTCGAATGGATACGGCATTTGCTAATCGAGCCAGAGATGTCTTGTGTTGCAGAGTTCGAATCGTTCGACTGATGTTAATCGTGATACCCCGCACTGGAGATTCCTGAAAGGATGAAACACTAGTGTCTGTAGATATTTAATTATTGTAGTAAAAAAATAATTATATATATATATATATATATATATATATATATATATATATATATATATATATATAAACGCATGTATGTATATATATAGCAGTTTATTTATGAGTAATAACTAGAGCTATGGCAACAGCATGTACTTTTCAATGTTTTTACTCTCGAGTATATATCCGACACAGTTATACACAGTTAATCAACCGAGAACCACATCAGTCTTAATATGAACGGATACCCACTCGAGAGTCAAAACCATGAAGATAATATGCTGTTTTCATAGCCGTAGTGATAACTAATGGGGTTAACGATATTATTAACAGTGCTCAATAAAAGAAGAGTAAGATATGTTTTTATAGCTACAAACAAATTTACATGATCGCGATACTGGACATGCTAATATTTCAGACAAATGGTCAGTTTAAACCACAAGTTCTCGTCATGCAGTTTAATAAAATGCTGTTTTCCACCGACTGTCCAAAACATTAGTATGTTCAGTGTGGCGACCATATTAATTTGTTCATACACACTAATGAGCAAAAAAAAAAAAAAAAAAAAAAAATGGGCCAAGAGAAGAGAAGGAAGAAATCGCTTTTTCAATATTTTTCCAGGAGTTTTTGTAAATTTTAATTGAAAATTTCTATTTTGCAGATCATTATTATTATAGCATATTGTAATAAGTTAAAAAAATTAACCCTAAAAATGGCAAGACTGCATCTTGTCGAATTGATGGATTAAGGCAGTCCAAAATGATTTATAAGCAGATTTTTTATATTTTAAGAAAAGAAAATGTGAAAGCATATTTTTCTGCAGTGAAGCGAATTGGTCAAAGGTTCGAAGTCGAACGCTTGGTAAGAGGGAAATCTGGAAATTAACTGCTTTGAAGGATCGAAAGAAAACTTATGTTGACCATAGCAAAGAATTCAAACAGGGACTGGAAATTCTCTTTCTAGATATACACTATCTAGACGAATGAAAGAAATGGGAGTTTCTTCTATAAAGTGTGCTAAGAAGCCATTTTTATCTAAGAAGAACATCCATGGTAGAAAGAGATTTTTCTCGTGTTATGGCTGGAAAGATACAGACTGGTTCAGGAATGTTTTCTGGTTAAATGAATCAATATTTTGACTTGCTAGTGCTGCTCCCGATCCCCCTGAGCGGTGCAATGAAAGAACTGGAGAAAGATTTTCGCCAAGTTGCATAAAAACGATAGTTAAACACAGGAATGGAGAGATAATGGTATGGGATACTTTTACTGCAGCAGAAGTTGGGGAACTTATTAGATGTGAAAAGCCAATCAATGCAAAGGAATACATTCGAATATTAGAAACAGAACTGTTACTAAGTATTCAGAAGCTGGGAATATCCCAGAACATTATTTTTCAACATGATAATGTCCCTGTTAAAGTCACAGAAAAATGGTTTTCTGATAACTCAATTGATGTGATATTTTGGTCAGGTTGAGAATATTTAGTTCATAATATTTTCTGCATTGGCCAGAAGAACTTTTTTGAACAATGGCAAACTGTGGGAAGTTGTACAAAGCGAATGGAATAGCATTTCCTCTTCAAGGTGTTCCACTTTGGTTGAGAACATGTCTAAAAGGATTGATCTTTTAAAGAAATCAAAAGGGAATGCGATTCCATCATAAGCATTTATTAAAGTAAATGTCTTGTTCTGTGTTATTAGTCTCGTTTAAGTTTCCTTGTTCAATTGTTCTTTGTTCAATATAGTTTTTAATGCAATAAAATGTATAAAATTTGTTTGGCCCATTTTTTTTTTGCTCACGAGTGTATATATATATATATATATATATATATATATATATATATATATATATATATATATTGTCACGACCCGGTTAATGGATGACCGAATTGATTGGCAATCAGATCGAGACACAAAAAATTATTTTATTTTATATCCAATGTCTCATAATTATCTTCAGTTAATCGTCGGATGTCGGATCAACCAGTGAAACATATCATTAAGAGGAATGGAACAACAGAGCAATGAATGACGAAACAAACACTCAATCAAAGTTTAAAATTCAAGGAAGACTTTTATATACAAAAAAGGAAGAAGAAAAAGCTCCAATAAAAAGAATGAGTGAGATAGACGTATTTTAGGAGATGTTTGCCCGATGTATGCGACATGCAATTACAGTACAATATGTATAAAAGTTTTTGGATAAGAAAAGATATTGGCATGAGATAGGCCAAACTTAGCTGTTTTGTCCGTTAGGGTAAACACGGATCATAAGTTTATCCAAGAAAAAAGTTGAGATGGCGAAAGTCTATCTCTTCCTCGAATCTTAGTTCCAAAGAAGAATATATGTGAGTTCAATCGACAATATGATTGTATTTGAATGATAATCCGCAATTTAATTAATTCAAATCTCAATCAGATTAAATGTTGAGTTCGATCGACAATACGATTGTATTTGAATAATAATCCGCAATTCAATTGATTCAAATCTCAATCTTCGATGAGGTTAGCTTCTCGGAGATAATGTTTGTACACCGGGCTGTATCGCTTCTTTTCGCCAACTCCCGTAATCTTCCTATTTTTCAAATTCCCTCGTAGTCCGCTTTTCCCGCCACAAATGTTCGCTGTCTGGTTGCCATGACGACGTATTTCCGCTCGTTACGGCGATATTCGCACCCAACCTCTGTCCCACTACCCTCAGCCAAGTGACTGCCACGCCACATCATTTACAGAGAGAGGGGGTTATCTGGTTGATTAGGTCTTAGGAAGAGAGAGAGAGATAGCGAGATATATATTGAGAGTAAGTAGAGAGATTGAATGTTTGCTTTGCTCTGACGTCACCCCCCCTTAAATGACGTTTTCGGATATAGTACGACTTATTTATAGGCGGGATAATTCATCCGCTACTATGTTCTGTCGGGCTGCGATGTGCCGTATTTTCAAATTAAATTCTTGGGCTAAGAGACACCACGACAACAATCTTCTGTTATTGTTTTTCATGCGATGCAGAAATTGCAATGGATCATGTTCCGTGAATACGACCGTAGAGTCCGCTGACGATGTTAGATAGATTTCAAAGTGCTTCAAACTGTCGATTAGAGCTAAGGCTTCTTTCTCTATCGTTGAATATTTCTGCTGGTGAATATTAAATTTTCTGGAGTGATAACTGACCGGATGTAATTCTCCATCGTCATCCTCTTGTAAAAGCACTGATCCTAAGCCATTATCGCTAGCGTCAGTAGCTAGAGAAAAGGGTTTGTTGAAATTCGGTGCTTGCAGCACTGGTCCAGTACTTAGCTTCCTCTTCATGTTAGAGAAGGCTTCTCTGCATTCGTCTGTCCACAAGAATTTTGTTCTTGTCTTAAGTAATTCGGTCAATGGGTTAGCAAGATCGGAGAAGTTCGGCCAGAACCTTCTGTAATACCTTGCTAGGCCTAAGAATCTCCTGATATCCTTTACGTTCTTCGGTTCAGGGTAATTCATGATTTTGCTAATCTTAGTCTCCTGGGGTGATATCTTTCCATATCCCAGTATATGTCCTAAATATTGCACTGTGGCTTTTCCAAGTTCACTTTTCGCTAGGTTAATCGTTAGATTGGCCTGCTGTAACCTGTGAAAGACTTCTCTTATTGTGTCCATATGGGCCTCCCATGTATCGCTATAGATCACGATGTCGTCTATATAGGTATCCACGCCCTTTACGCCTCTCAAACATTTATCCATCATTCGGACGAATGTTGCCTGGGAGTTTTTAAGTCCAAAGGGCATGACGCGATATTGGAAACTGCCTTCCGGCGTAACAAAGGCTTATATTGCTTTGGCCGCCTCGGACAGAGGTACCGCTCAATATCCTTTGAGTAAATCACATTTCGTTAGATACTTGCCATTTCCTATTCGATCTATACAGTCGTCCATTCTGGGTATGGGATAAGCATCTGTAGCCGTTACTCGATTCACCTTTCTGTAGTCGGTGCAGAATTGCTTCGATCCGTCTGGCTTGTCTACTAGAACGCATGGAGATGCCCAAGCACTATAGCTGGGTTCTATAAGATTATGCTGTAGCATATAATCCGTCTCGGCTTTCATCAGCTAAGCTTTATTCGGATTCATCCGGTAAGGATGTTGCTTGATGGGCTTTGCATCTCCTACATCGATTTCATGTACTGCTATTTTCGATTTGCTAGGCACGTCTCCGAATAAGCATCTGAAACTTTCGATGAGCTTCGATAACTCCTCCCGTTCTGTTGTGCCCAAGTGATCCAATTTCTCCCCCAGCTTTTCCAACATTGCAGAATTCTGAAGTTTAGGTGATTTTTCTTGGAGCACGTCATAATAATCATTACTATCACATGTTTCGCTCTCACTCAACTCCGGTCTGCATGCGGCTATTTTTGCCATTTCTTCATTTCTGCTATGATATGACTTCAGCGTATTTATGTGGCATTTTCGAGTTTTCCTTCTTCTATCCGGTGTTCCGATGATATAGTTTAGGTCACTGACCTTCCTTATAACCTTATAAGGTTCTTGGAACTTGGATTTGAGTGGATGGGTAATCATTGGTAATAGAAGAAGTACTTCGTCCCCCACTTCAAATTCCCGTTGGATCGTCTTTTTGTCATATCTTAATTTCATTTTGGTTTGGGTGTGCTCCAAATGTTCCCTAGCCAAGTCCTTTGCTTCCCTTATCCGTTTTCTCATCTTCAGTACGTATTCCGACAAATTCGGTTGTCTTGAAGTGTCCACCAGCCATTTTTCTTTTATTAGTTTTAATGGTCCCCTGACTGAGTGTCCGTATATCAGCTCGAATGGGCTATATCCGAGTGACTCTTGGGTAGCTTCTCTCGCTGCAAACATAACGAAAGGTAGTCCTTCATCCCATTCTTTTTGACTCTCCGTGCAGTATGCTCGAAGCATGCTTTTCAATGTGGAGTAGAATCGCTCGAGCGCCCCTTGGGATTCAGGGTGATATGCGCTCCGTCGAATCGCTTCGATGCCCAGTTGTTCAATGGCCTGTTGAAAGATCTTGGAAGTGAAGTTTGATCCTTGATCCGATTGTATTTCTTGTGGCAAACCGAATTTTGTAAAAAAGTTCACCAGAGCTCCAACTATTTTCTTAGATGATATGTTTCTTAATGGTATAGCTTCTGGGAATCTGGATGTTGCGCACATAATAGTAAATATATATTTGTTTCCCTGCTTTGTTCGGGGTAGGGGTCCTACGCAGTCTATGATCACTTTGCTGAATGGTTCGCCGGTGATAGGTATGGGTTGTAATGGAGCTGTAGGTATGTTCGAATTAGCCTTTCCCGCTATCTGACACGTATGGCATGTGCTTCAAAACTTTACTACATCTCTTTTTATCCCTGGCCAGTAAAAGTGTCTAGTTATTTTGTCGTAAGATTTATTTATCCCCAAATGTCCCGCTAACGGCATCTCATGTGATGTTTTTAAGATAAGCTCCCGGTAGTCCTGAGGTATTTTTTATTTTCCCAGTCTTCGATATCAGGGGTATTCTTCGGTTTCCATCTTCTCATCAGGATCCCATTGCAGATATGATATTCCGAGGTGCTATTATCTTTTTCAATATTCCCTTCGGCCAAATCGAAATATTTCTTAAGGCTTGGATCCATCTTCTGTTTTTCGATAAGATCTTCCGTAGTGGTTTGATCACGTAAGATGTTGTGTTCGCCATCTTCCTTTCTTGTCGGTAGTTCGAGCCTTTTCTTGATTTTCCCGCAATTTTCTCCTGATTCTCGCACCATCTCCTCTGGCTGCCTATGTTTTTCCTCCTCCACTTCCTCCTCTCTGCTACGTGTTCGAGTTTGTGCGCGCGCACCACTCCCGCCTTTTTCTGATTTGGGTTCGCTTTTGGCGCCCATTTTCTGACCTCCCTCTGTTCTGGTATACCCGTAGCCATTACTCTGGATCCAGCTAAGTCGTTTCCTAAAAGCATACCCACGTCCTCGATCGGTAGAGTTTCGACTACCCCTATTTTTATCGTTTTCGAGATCCATTTCGACTCGAGGTTTATTTGATGGATTGGGACTTTCGTGACTTCTCCGCCTATGCCTTTAATTTCGACATGTTCACCCGTATCGGATCGTCTTCCTTTGGGGAGTCGCCTTCTTAGCAACAGGGACTGTGATGCTCCTGTGTCTCTCAGTATTTTAACTTTCGAGGTGTTCCCACTATCGTTCTTCTGTGACACTAGTCCCATAGCTATGAATGGTTTATAGCCGTCCTCTATTTCTTTTCGCGACACTATCCCCTGGGGTGTGGCTTGACATTTCTCTTCCCGACTGAATTGATTTCTACAATTCCTGGCTATATGGCCGATCTTTCCACAAAGGAAGCAAGTTATCCCCTGCCTTTCTCTGCCTTTTATCGGAGGAGGGTTTCTTGCTGGCACACTCTCGATCGGTGTATAGTGGCTTTTTCCTCGCATGGTTGGTATTCCCGCGTAGCTGTGCTTTGCTTTGAACGTCTTATGTGTCAGGGCATGTTCATCTGCTAAAGTAGCTAATTCGCGTGCAGTTCCAACTCTCCTCTCCTCTACATAAAGCCGCAGTTGGTCACTCAAGCCATTTTTACATTTTTCGATGAGAAATAATTTTTTCAGCTTTTCGCAGTCTCCCTCCGCTCCCTCGGATGCGCTCCATCGGTCGAAGTATGTTTCCTTCTGTCTAAGGAATTCCGTATAGGACTGAGTTTCGTTTTTTCGATAGTTTCGAAACTTTTGCCTGTATGCTTCTGGTAATAGCTCGTATGCCGCCATTATCGCCCTTTTTACCGTCTCGTAGTTTGCACATTCCTCGATCGTCAACGACGCGTATGCTTTTTGCGCCTTGCCGCTTATAATGGTTGTAATAGCATCGTCCACGTGTGATTCGGCCATTCCAGATTGATCGCTGTTTTCTCGCTGGAAATATTCATCGACCTCGTCTTCTTTGAATTTTGGTACTAGCCTGACTTGCTTCGCTAAGTCAAATTCTTTATTGCCTGATCCAAAATTTCTTTCTCGGAGTTCCAGTTCTAATTTCCTGGTTTCCTGTTCTATTCGGGCTTTTTCTATCTCTGCTCTGGCCATTATTTTTGCCCTCTCGAGCTCGATTTGTGCTGATGTCACTTCTTGAGGTTCTACCTGTAATTTGTCCAGTATCTCGTCCTCGAATACATCGTTGTCGACCATGTGTTCTGCAATTATCTTATGAAGATGAGCTTTCCTCATAGATCGTCTGGCATCTAATTGGAGCTGTTGTCCTATTACGAATGCGTCGTCCTTCTTCAATTTTAATAACTGCTCTGCCGATGGGTTTCTTAAGAATTCCTCTACTGTAGACATTTCTACTTCTGTTCGTCTCCCCAATTGACAGATTTCGGATAAAGATAAAAAGTAATGAGAATCCCGGACTGAGCCCCCAAATTATGTCACGACCCGGTTAATGGATGGCCGAATTGATTGGCAATCAGATCGAGACACAAAAATTTATTTTATTTTATATCCAATGTCTCATAATTATCTTCGGTTAATCGTCGGATGTCGGATCAACCAGTGAAACATATCATTAAGGGGAATGGAACAACAGAGCAATGAATGACGAAACAAACACTCAATCAAAGTTTAAAATTCAAGGAAGACTTTTATATACAAAAAAGGAAGAAGAAAAAGCTCCAATAAAAAGAATGAGTGAGATAAACGTATTTTGGGAGATGTTTGCCCGATGTATGCGACATGTAATTACAGTACAATATGTATAAAAGTTTGTGGATAAGAAAAGATATTGGCATGCGATAGGCCAAACTTAGCTGTTTTGTCCGTTAGGGTAAACACGGATCATAAGTTTATCCAAGAAAAAAGTTGAGATGGCGAAAGTCTATCTCTTCCTCGAATCTTAGTTCCAAAGAAAAATATATGTGAGTTCAATCGACAATATGATTGTATTTGAATGATAATTCGCAATTTAATTAATTCAAATCTCAATCAGATTAAATGTTGAGTTCAATCGACAATACGATTGTATTTGAATAATAATCCGCAATTCAATTGATTCAAATCTCAATCTTCGATGAGGGTCAATTCTCGGAGATAATGTTTGTACACCGGGCTGTATCGCTTCTTTTCGCCAACTCCCGTAATCTTCCTATTTTTCAAATTCCCTCGTAGTCCGCTTTTCCCGCCACAAATGTTCGCTGTCTGGTTGCCATGACGACGTATTTCCGCTCGTTACGGCGATATTCGCACCCAACCTCTGTCCCACTACCCTCAGCCAAGTGACTGCCACGCCACATCATTTACAGAGAGAGGGGGTTATCTGGTTGATTAGGTCTTAGGAGGAGAGAGAGAGATAGCGAGATACATATAGAGAGTAAGTAGAGAGATTGAATGTTTGCTTTGCTCTGACGTCACAATATATATATATATATATATATATATATATATATATATATATATATATATATATATATATATATAGGGTGAGCCCCAAAAAATAAAAGCTAAATGGAGGCCATCTAGAACATATGCTGTAGAACGGAGAAAAAAAGGCCAAAGACCCTTGTGTTTTGATGTGATGTTTTGAATATAATAAACTAGTTATGACCAAAGTTTCATTTCATTCGGACAAAACACTAAGAAACGGGACCGAATTAGAGTTGGGGCCGATTTGTTGGGTCACCCTGTATATATATATATATATATATATATATATATATATATATATATATATATATACTAGCAGAAGTACCATCGTTGACTGGGTTCAAAAACAGCCTACAGAAAATGGACTGTGATTGATGGAAGTATGATGGGTTATGAAAAGGTGAGGGTTGTAAAGAGATAGATTTTGATACTTAAAAATTTTACGCTAAGCAAAATATGATGAAAGTGAAGATACTTTTCGCGAAAATACATTTTTTTATATCAACTTTGTTTCCATTCGTAACCAAGAGTGACCAAAAAAAATGATGTTTCCTTACAAAGAGAAAATGTTATATATATAATAATATAAATATACAAGAATTAAATGTTACCATAGTCAATAAAAGTTACTTTTATGGTAGAAAAGTTCATTGGTTTGTATTTTAAAGTAGGTTTTAAAAAAACAGATTTTTTTTTAATTCACGAACCGGTTTAAAAAAATCAAAATGGCAGCGACTTCGAAATGGAGAGCCCCGTTTTCAATTTAAAGGGGGGACACCTGAGCATTCTGTGTTAACAATTTAAGAGAGTTCCGTCAACGTAAGGAATATTTCTAAACATATTTTAATGTTTTCCAGTATTTTGCGCTTGAGGAATATTCGATTATGGCATGTGTAGTTTATATAAAAATTCATTTAAGTAGTTAACAACTCAAATTTCGTTTTAATTTCGGTTTGCTGAAATTATTTCAATTAAAGAGCATTAAAAACTATTTCAAAACAAAAAAAATATGAACTGAACTTTTATTGACTATGGTAACAATGATTTCTTGTATATTTATTTTTTTCGGTAGTCGTTTGTTGGCTTTTCTGCTACACACTCTTACTAAATAATATCGACGAAATATCGAAAATCAAAGAAACAAAAACAGTTTTGAAAAATAATGAAGCTTTACTTACTTTAGTAAAATAATTCGAAAGAGCAAAATGGAATTTTAAAAAAGTAAACACGTAATTACTTTAGTTTTTTAAAGCAAAGAATCGATATAAATATGAATAAGAAGAAAATGGCGCCCTTTTCAAGCAGAACAGCTTCGTTTCAGTTTTACGGTATTTAACGGTGTAGTATTGCGCCGTCGGATTCAGGGTTGTACTATTGTAATGTAAAGAACACGCAGAAAGGGTTGCAATCAACTGAATTCCTTCTAGTACACTGACAAAAAAATCTTAAACAGATATATAAATAAAATAAAGACGTTATGTAAATGTTTTTAAAAAGACACGTAATCATGTGAGCAGGTTTTTTTCCTTCTTTTGACACGATAACAAGTAACGTTCATATTTTTTATTATTTATTTATCTATCTATTTTCTGAAGAGTGTCACTTGCAAGTGGAGAAGAAAAAACAGAGTTATGCAAAATTTGTGTCGAGAATTGTCTAAAGTCCGACATTTTTTTTTTTTTTTTTGGCTTTCACTTAATAAGAACGTGAATTTATGAGGTGAATTTATTCGACACAATATGATTCAACTCAAAAAATAAATAAAAGCTAACGTGAATTAAGATTAAAGTAAAGGTGTTATTGTGGACCTCACCCCTTTTAAAAATCCTTGTTAAACTTTGTGACATATTTCCATTCTATGGAGGTCAGGCGCGAACGAACACCCAATAATTTTATTATACCATATTTCTTCAAACTGAAACATAATTATCAAAGTATACTTTCGCAAATAGATATGAAAAGTCTTTGTTAAAGTTTGTGCCATAATTCCATGGAATTCAGGCGCTAACGCAGACCCCACAATTTTATTATACCATCCCTAATTAAGTTGACACATACTTATCAAAGTATTCTTATGTACATCTATATCAAAAACACTTGTACACGTTTTTATTTTAATTTTTTTTTCCATACTTTGTGGGCCAGGCGCGAACCCAGACCCCATAATTTTTTGAACCACCGTTCTGCTAGATCAAACATACCCATTCCTGATCCTCGATACATCTTCTATCATTATATGTAATCAGTTTTTTTTAAATAGTCAACCATATAGGAGCCTATTCGTGACCAGACACACACACACACACACACACACCCACACACACACACACACACACACACACACACACACACACACACACACACACACACACACACAGACGTTCAGCTTTATATTATAGAGATATATATAGTGAGAGAGAGAAAGAGAGAGAGAGAGGGAGAGAGATAATCTTTTTCTCATAATACTACTAGTACTACCAATAATAATATTATATCTACTGCTTCTACTACTACTAATAATACTAATGATACTACTACTACTAATAATAATTATACTACTAATACTATTTATAATATTATTATAAATAGTATTAGTAGTAGTATATAATAATGCTACTGCAAATAATAATAATACTAATAATAGTAATATCATTAATAATAATTACTAATAACAGTAATATCACTACTACTACTAATAATAATAATAATAATTAATAATATAATAATATTAATACTACTACTATTATAATAATAATAATAGTAGTAGTAGTAGTAGTAGTAGTAGTAACACGACGACGACCATCACCACCACCACCACCACCACTCCACCACGACACAATAGTGGAAGAAGATTCTGACCGAACAAGTATTTTTGGGTGTCCCGACGGCTTTCCCTGATAGAAGCATCTCAGACCACTTGCAATAACTTTACACCTTCTCAAACGGTTAGGAGGTAAAGATTGACTTCCTAGAACTGCACATGACCCTACTTCCGACTGGTCGTACTTGGTTATGGACTTAATTCGCTATCTCTATATCTATGTGTATATATTTGGATATCGAGCTTTTCTGTCTGTCTAGGGAACAGTTTTTACCAAACGAGTCTTCAATTTTTAGTCTACAGACTGGAAAATTGATAGATAGAGAATTTAGAACTGCGAAACAAATTCTCTCCGATTTTTAGCCGGTAAAACTAATTGCTAAAATGC
>NC_136488.1:128287973-128315473 GCF_053919585.1 Euprymna scolopes
AGAATTCGAAATGAGTTCAATAATATAAGAATTGGTACATACCCGGCTATTGGAAGCACAAAAAATATAAAAATATAGATTTATAAAACCAAAAATCCAAATTTGATTGCCCCTTCGGCGCAGAGAACAGAGATGCGGAATATTTACGATTACAGGTGAGCATTGTCTGAAGGTAGCGGTTTCAATCCCACCCAAAGCAGGTCAAAGGATTAGTTGGCCAAACTGTGGTAAGACGACAACAAATATTAAAGGCAGTAATTGCTGTGGATGTATTTGGAGGATTCGACATTTCCCCACCCCCGTCGCGGTCAACCTTCTGACGGAGGCCAGAGGAAAAACAACAATTAGAAGATGAGGATAAGAGTCCCCATAATTAAATAAAATAAATTACAAAACTTGCTCATCTCCATAAGAATTCCAAATTAATTCAATAAAATTCTACTCGTTCAATATTTAATAGAATGCCTTTGGGATCATTCAAGGCGAGCCGGAGAATCGGTTTGTCTTAAATATGCCAATCCTGAAATATTTTAACCTAATAATGAGAAAAGACGCGTTTCTGCATGCTGTCCCCAAAACTAGGACAATCCGCGTGAGGTGGCTGATGTGAAATCTGCTTATATATATATATATATATATATATATATATATATATATATATATATATATATATATATATATATATATATATATATATATATATATATTTATCTCTTTCGTTGTATACACCCATCGGGATATGTGTTCAAATTTAGGGACTCCGACTGATATGAGAACTCCAAGTTAGTTTCAATAAGAACAAAAAAAAAAATAAATAAATATGGGACAATAGAAGTAAACGGCTTACCTTTCGTGTCATATCAAAATCTTTCCATTCCAACCCACCACTTTTGTTAACATCTAAAAATAAAAGCAGAAACAAAACAAAGATTACTAATCAATTTCCTAAATTATCAATGAACTCTACTGAACAAAATGAAATTGAAAATGCAACACGACTTGGAAAAAAGTGACTATGATCATCTAGGTAATAACAAATCCGAAGCGATGTTTGCAAAATGATAGAAATACCTAGCAATATATACCTTATAAAATGGCAGAAGAAGACAAACTTCTTTGGCCAGGTCGAAGTCGTTCCTCCAACTTTTCTAAAACGTTTATCTTCTGTCTATTTTTCCTAAATTGAGTTTCTTGAACAATCCATACTCTCTGTAATTTTACTTCTTCTATCCTTTTTTTATTATGATTTGTTTCCTTTTCCACCGTTTTATCTGTATCCTTCGTTTGTAAGTACGGTACAATTTTGCCTTTCTTAAGTTCAGCCCAAGCGTGAGGAAGGTTGAGCGAATTGTCCGCTAAAATTTTCTGCACGGCTCCCTCAAACAAACCGAAGTGTTTGTCGGGTGCACAGTGGACATATAGGAAAGGATAAATGTAGTAGAACCACTGTAACTATCAGATTTATTATTATTATTATTATTATTATTATTATTATTATTTTTGCTGTTATTGCTATTATTGCTATTATTATTATTATTATTATTATTATTATTATTATTATTATTATTATTATCATTATTATTATTATTGCTATTATTATTATCATTATTATTATTATTATTATTATTATTATTATTATTATTATTATTGATATTGATATTGTTATTATTGGTTAACAAGGAGCTTTCAAACAGGCCATCAAATATCTCTCCTTGAAACCATCCTGTGGTGTTCCCTGAAAGCTGAGTGACAGGTCTCACCAGACTTCCAGTACTCTCCACCTCTTTCGATAACATTTGCAAATAAATTTGCATTACCGCAACAGCTGCCTGCCATTGATTTCTCGTTGGCAGCGGCTATTGGTATTCACTGGAATTCGAGTGACAGTAAGTCTCTCCAAGATCTTAGTTCTTTTCGTAATTATCCAGCTGAGGTCTGCCGAGTGCTCTCTCCCCAGTCTTTTCTTTCTCCTTGACTCTTCTTGGCTATTCGGTCTCACTCTTTTTTTAGGGGGACAGTGAGTGGTAATGGGGGGATGGGGGTTAGCTTAAAGGAACTTATAGATATGCGGCTTCAATGTTCTTGGTTTCATATATCGCTTCATGTTTTGCGTCTGCAGCAGTTTGTCTGGCCCGTGTTTGTGGTTCATGTGTGTTAGTCTCCACATTCAAGGGGTCTCCTTAATATTTCAGCTGTTTTCATTATTGATGTTCGTTGTATTTTTCCAGTCATCCCTCTGATTCCAATTTCTCCCATTCTTTTTTTTTTTAAGTTTTTCGGGATTATTATTATTATTATTATTATTATGAAAATTCCTCGCTCATTTGTGTACAATATTTGCAGCATAAGCATGATGATACCAGATAACCTTGTTAGCTTAGAATAAATTAACTGTTTGAAATCAAATTTTAGTCGACATAAAAGATTATATAAATATAAACTAGAAAGATAATAAAAAAGAAAAAGAACTATATTAAAATAGCTGGACTATTAATGCTAGTTATCTTTTAGCTAGTTTAAATTTATATATATATATATATATATATATATATATATATATATATATATATATATATATTTCTATTTTCCGGTTGGGTATTCTTAAAAGCATTCAAGTACAACCAGGGCTAAGAATTGTCTGGCGATGTCAAAGGTGTAGTTTGACGAATGTAATAAAAAGTGTAATTCACAGTCGCCGTGACGTCATCACAAATGGTAAAATTGCTGATGCAATTCTCTATCTATATAAGAGCCAGGTACGTCCAAGGATGGAGTACTATTGCCACATTTTGGTCAGGGGCTGCTAGAAAGAACCTGCCCTCCCTTGATAAAGTTCAAAATAGACTTCGTAGCCTCGTAGGAGATGTCCTTTTCTCTTCTCTGCAACCTCTATCTCATAGAAGAAATGTTGCGAGTTTGTCTCTGCTTTATTGTTATTTTCATGGCACCCCCCCTCGCCAAACTTTCACTAACACTAGCTGAAAACACTATCAATAATAATTCCCCCCACTCTTTATCACTGCCTAAACCTAAACGTAGATTCCATGAAAAAAGCTTCTTTCTTAGAACTGCACGCCCGTGGAACTGTCTTCCGTTTTCCTGCTTTCCAGCTGATTACAATATGGTTGTCTTCAAGTCCAACGTAAACAAGTTCTTGATGAGCCGTTCCACTTAAGTTTACAAATTTACTGAATTTCCATTGCTAACAATTACTATATTGTTCAACTGACTACTGTACACTCTTTAACCCTTATCCTCGAGTGATCTATGGGCCTTGATAAGAGGTGATGCCTATGTAAAAAAAGAAAAGATTATGCAGATAAATGTAACGCAACTGGCAGCGAATATAGGCGTAAAGTTTCGCGGTCTTAAAAAAATAAACGAAGCATGGTTGCCATTTATCCACACTTTGCAGATAGTTGCTATAAGAAGTCGTCAATTTCTAATTTATGCCGAAGTGTATTTAATCATTTGGAATCTTTGTTCTCATCTTGAGTTTCACAACATTTTTTCTTCAGGTGCATCTTGTCGAACACGGGAATCTTTCTCTTGAACTCGCGATTTTGCACAGACTCCTTTACCAAATCCACGTAGCATATTGTCGTTCCGTCAGCCACGACGGGGTAAAAGTGCTAAGTAATTCACAATTGTAGTTTTGGGTGTCGTCCATTTTGAGGATTGAAATTTCAACGTCTAGAACGTGTAAACTTTTATAATTGAATTTTATCAAGTACCTTATCTACTATGCCATGAAAATATACTTGGCAAAATTCAAAAGAACAGTAGTCCGACTAATCCAAATAATAATCCATATCTTAGAAATTCACGGAGTTTATTTGATTAATTTGAATTAACAATGATTATATTTGCTTTGTTATACATTGAGAAATACCTTGTCATTTTATTCAACGCCCATTATTATTATTTTCAATCGTTAACATAAATGACACGAATACTCATCTTATACGGTTTAATAACGTGTTTTGAACGAATATCTTCCAAAGAAAATGAACACATGGTAGTATACTGAACGCTGTGTAAAAAAAAAAACGAAGTTAAAAGACGTTTGAGGTATACAAACATGTTTTACAAGGGCCGTTTAAAAAGTATTACCTCTTTTTTTTTCTTCCGCCCGATTGGATTAAAGGAGATTGCAAATTGAATCTTTATGATGCCTAAGCTTATGCATTCATCACCTGAATGTTTCATTTCTTTGTCGCAGATATTTATGGTCTTAGAAGTCACCTATGCAGAAAGAATCGAACACTTCACTAATATCTGTTGAACATTTATTAAACTGATAAAGTTGCTGTCAGCAAAGTTAGGAGATGGATTCATCGATTTCAGAGTGGCGACACAGATGTGAATGACAAAGCGCGCTTCGGACGCCCACGCACAGCAACTACCCAACGCTAGCAAAAGTACGTCGAGAATGGTGAAATTTATGTAAAAAAATAATTTTTGAAGCACAAAAGGTTGCTTGTTTCAACAGTGCCACTCCCATCTTTGTAGCTCTTCAACGTTTTAGTTTTGAGTTAAAAATAGGATGCGTTACTTTTGGAGTAACCTTAGTAGTATTATACTGAAATCTGTGTGCAAATAGAACATATAGGATTTCATAGGTATTGAAACGGTTTCATTGTGTGGTGTTGACTCAATCGGAAGGTGATAGAACCCAATCGCCTGACCTTTTCCAATTGTGTTCGGATGTTTAGAACTTGATTTCACGCTGGAAGTGTTTTAGTTTGTATTTCGCGGAAGCCTATTTGGATATGCTATGTGCTATTATGTTTTAGTTAGTATATTGCAGAAGCCTGTTTTGATAGTTTTGGTGCTATTATATTTTGGTGGTTGGAGCTTTGTAAGGCGATTAAGGTTAGTATGTGAGATGGCAAGGCATTGTTGCCCTTTTTATCTCACCGTGCTTTCCCAACACATAGATGATGTTACTAGGTTTTAGTATGTTATTTGTAGATGTCGAATTATGTATTTTTCTAAATCTCTACTCTTATATAAAAGGAACTTGTCTCCGTGTGTGTGTTTGTGTGTGTGTGTGTGTGCGTGAGAGTCTCCCTGCTTGTACACAATAAATAAAGAGTATAGAATTAATGTCAATATCGGATATATGTTTATGGAAGTATAATCTTATTATTAGTTCATGTACTTTACCATAGTAACACATTTAATTAACAATAAAGTAAATTGAAATTTTTATAATATTGTTTTTAGTATTTTTAGTTATGGTGGTTAAGGAGTGTTCAACCTGCTGGTCGACAATATTATTGCTATTGAACACCATTCATTCATTACGTATAAATCAGTTAATTATTGTTCAAAAGTAATGCCTCCTATTTATCATATCAAACAAAACAAACTAATAGAAATATTAAAAAAAACTAAATCGATTATTCAAATTGTTTTAAAAAATTGTAAGTAAAAGTACAAAATAGAAACAACTAGTCCGTCAAACGCAGCTAAACACAACAACTACTTCACGGCGGACCCAGCTATCCTTCACGACACAACGACACCAATTCTAAAAAAAAATCCGGCTTAATTGTACCTTAATTCTCTCCATAACTTAACGACGCATGTTTACAAAAATCCGAATCGAATCGTATTTTCATCGCTCGATTTCACGACGACGACAATTTTCATAAAGTGCGACCCAAATCGTATTTAATCTTTTAATTTCACGCCGATAATTATTTTCATGAAGTTCGACTCTAATCTTATTGTAATCTTATCATTTCACGACGACGACAATTTTCATAAAGTCCGACCCGAATCGTATTGTAATCTCTACATTTTACGACAACTACTATTTTTATAAAATTCGACCCGAATCGTATTGCAATACTTATTTATCGACGACAACAATTTTCATAAAGTTCCTCTTACGGCTTAATCGCATCAACTTCACATTTCCGGTCAAAATACTTTGTAATCTTATTAGTAAAAACATTTTTTTTTACATTCGCCTTGTTCTCTCGGCTGTCAACCACTCGACACCTGTTCGCTTGCATTTGGTCTATTTATAACATCTTTTTAGCGCAGCTAATTCATTGACATGTAAACGAATGCATAGCAAACAATCCTTTTCCGAAAACAACAAATCAAACCACCTCGGTAAATAATTATTAAAATATATGTTTATTCGGAATAAAAATCCAAGCAATAATTGGAATCAGTTAATGTTACATTTTTCGCAATCATTTTCAAATACGCTTCGATTCTTTACATTGTTTTAAATAATTAAAAAAATTAAGGTACAAAATAGTTAACATTCGAAAACTCGTGAATAAAAATATTTATAACGGATTTCTCTTAATGGAAATATTGTATGATTTTTAAATAGTCAAAATTCTCACGAAACGTTTACCCAAGTTAAAACTAGGCGAATTAAGGATTATGTGTTGTATTTTATGCTTTGTATTTTTAAAAATGGATATTCATAGTATACTTGAATGTTGTTTCTTGTTTTCATATACGAGTTCTTGTTTGTTAACTATTCTGTACGTTTGAAATATTTGCATATACACGGTGTCCAAAAAGTCACTGAATGGTTTTAAACTTAAATATATTCTAAATTTTTGATTGCGATTGGGAAATTTAAAAAAATGCTAAATTCAAACAATCTTTATTTATGAAAAATAATGTCTTTATATGTTGCAAATGTTGTGCTCTTTCCAAAACATTATTCATGACAGGTTGCAGAATCTCTGGATTGCGATTTAACTCACTTATTTTGTTCCTCAGGTTTTCCTTCAATTCTGGCAGAGTTTGGGGTTTGTTAACATTGTATTGTGACTTGGGTCATCTCTTACATAAAAATGCCGCCCATAAGCTTTTTGAGTAAAAAAGATTGACCCCTGATTTTGGTAAAACAATTTCACAACTTGCGTACGTTTTTCAATGCCATACTTATGCATAATTAATTTCCAAGTTATCTGCAAACTGTCTGACACAGAGAAAAAAACTATTAATGGTAAAATGACTAAGATTTTAAAACCTTCATTGACATTTTGGACACCCTTGATTTACGAGTTCTTGAGTGTCAGCTATTCTGTATGTTAAAAAAATTCACATATATATTCATAATATATTTGAACGTATTTTCATGTTTGAGATACGAATCCTTGGGTGTTAAGTATTCAGTACTTTTAACATATTAATATATATATATATATATATATATATATATATATATATATATATATATTCGTAGTGCACTTCAATGTACTTACATGTCTTGATTTACGATTTCTTGGGTGTTAACTATTCTGCAATCTTACATATTTCAGTATATATTCATAATTCACTTGAACTTTGTTTCGTGTTTTAATTCACGAGTTCTTGGGTGTAAACTATTTTGTACATTTAACGTATTTAAATATATATAGATTTTATTAGCCTGACGAATTCTCACGAGAATCACACGCAGAATATTCTGTGTATCTAAATAGCGATATATATTTTCATAACTTATAATATATATATACATATATATATATATATATATATATATATATATATATATATATATATATATATATACTAGCGTCCGGTCGTAACATACGCTTAAATATGATACTTTAATTTGTCCAGATTTCGTAAATATTATTATAGAGCCATGATGTCAAAAGTAAAAAAAAAAACAGTTTTTGGGTGCTAGCAACTAGAATCGAAACCGAAAGATAGACTGTAGCATTCAAAGGTGGTGACGTTACCACTGTACCAACATGACACGCATATGATATGATTAAAACTTAAAAATAAACTAAGATGAATGTACTAAATGTTAACGATTTTTAAAAAATATTTTGACCCCCTTAAATCTATTTTAACCGACTAAAGACCTATCAAAGAACAGTCCAGAAAAAATCCGATTATTTGAGACTTATAGTGCCGCTCTGCAGTAGAGATGGAGTTTGAAAATATGGAGACTGACGCACAGACGAACAGATATATATATATATATATATATATATATATATATATATATATGTGTGTGTATGTGTGTGTGTGAAAGACTCTCCCGCCGATTTCGACGTAAGAGCTTCCGCCACAACACTTACGTTGATCGGAAATCCACACATATGATTTGTTTATAGTGGTGAAAGCTTTGTGCAGAACCAGCCATAATTTTTGCTATTACTGCTAACCTTTGTCGGTGCAGATAACTGCCACAGGACAGAGTACACAGTAGACTGCAGGATTTTACACTAGGATTTCCTTCTCCTAGTACGGCACAATCACGTTGACCCACCGGTTGTGGCCAGATCACCGAAGTTAAACAACGTTTAGCCTGGCCAAACCAGATGGGTGACCATTTGGGAAGGCCAGGCGCTGTATGTACCTTTTGGGAAGGTTGGGCGTGGGGACAGCACCCTCACTCTGTAAAATGAACTCCTCGCTACAAAGGCATCTACAAAGTTGTAGATGGCCTATGACCCTCCAGGGGTCAAACGCTATGTGTGCGTGTGTGTGTGTGTGTGTGTGTGTGTGTGTGTGTGTGTGTGTGTGTGTGTGTGTGTGTTGCTTTTCATAGATGCATGCCTTGACGAAGACTTTGGCAGCATCTCTCCCAGTGAATTAATGTGCCCCCAGAAACCAATCTGGAAATTTCTATGACTCGGCGCTTTACATACAGCGCCCAGCTTTCCCAAATGCTCACCATCTGGTATTGGCCAGGCTCAATGTTGCTTAACTTGGGTAGTATGACGAGAACCTCTGTGTCAACGTGATCGTTCCGTGTACATATATATATATATATATATATATATATATATATATATATATATGACTATTCCATTTAATCACATAAATTAATATACGAAAGTATAACTTCATACGTAAACTTTAAGTATTTACTTCAACAGTGCTCAATAAGTAGGTCGATCTAAGTAGTAAAGTATAAATTATATATGGTAATTAAGCTACACAGAATATTCCGTGTTTCATTAATGATTAATCCTAGAGTGGATTAAACGCGGAATATTCTGTGTAGCTTAATTGCCAAAAATATTTTATAACTTACTGTGTGTGTGTGTATATATATATATATATATATATATATATATATATATATATATATAATGCACTAGACTTGATTTTTATGGAAGACTACTTGGATCTATTAAATACAAGATGTTACCTTTCCGACATTTGATCAGAACGTCACCTTCGACGTCAGCGAAACATTAGTGGCTATAATAGGGAAACCGTTGCTGTCCTCTCTCGTTTGATATCTCGTTTAGCACGTCAGGTCAAGTTATCTCGCCAGCTGGTGATGACTCCGTGCGCGAATCACGTGAGATTTTAGTTGCCATTAAGAAACTAGCTGCATAAAAAAGAAGACCCCCGCTAATCTATCTTCATTTCAATGATTGAATCAAATCGAGGCGATCCGTACGAACCACCTGATGTTTTGACTATCAATAAATTAAGCAGTTTATGAAGGGATAAATAAATGACTCGATCAATCAATGGAGGGATCGAATTAACACTATTTAGGCCAGAACGAATACTGGAAACAGAGCGCTTTCCGCGTTGCCGGTGGTAGATGGTGTGGGAGAAACGTTGCTTAGCATCCCGCTGAGTGATGAATAGAGGATCGTAGGAGTTAAGTGCCCTTAGTCGTTTGCTATTGCCTCTTAATCATTACAATTCAGGGTTGTTTGACGGTTACGCGCTTTGAATGCATTTGCTCATAAAAGTTATGTACGCATTCAGGGTTCGAATCGTGATACCGACTGGACCATAATCGTCCACACTATTGATTCCATTAGGGTGTACGCTAATATTTATATTAAATATGATATTTATTATTAAAAAAATACGTACACACACACGCATATATATATATATATATATATATATATATATATATATATATATATATATTAAAACGAATAAAATATACCCAAATCTGACTACATTTGTATATATAGTGACCTGGCAGGTTAGCGTAAGTTTTATAATTTTGGGATGAATTTTGCTTAGGGCATTTTCGTTTTATTGTCTCCTCTGTTACCTTGTTACCTTGTCAGGTCACTAATATATATATATATATATATATATATATATATATATATATATATATATATATACTACCTAGCTCTACCTATGTATTGAGCACTGTTGAAGTAAATACTGAAAACTTACGCATAAAATTATATTTTCATATAGTAAATTATGTGATGAATTAAGTAGTCATATATATATATATATATATATATATATATATATATATATATATATATATATATGGGTGGCCGACGTTGCCCGGGTACTTGGAAGTGTATGTTGAGCAAAAAAAAAAAGCGGTCAATTTATTTAACTTTGATTCCTATCATGGCCCCTTAACATGTATTGTTTTGGGCTCAAATCAAGTTATTAAGTTAAATCCATGTCCAAGGAATCTATATAAAAATTTCAAGTATTTAGACCCAAAATTGTCGGAGGAGTTTGGTAGAGTTCTCAAAGATCTAATCGTTGAACTTTGACCCCTTAATCGCCAAATGTATGGCTGAAAACCGATCACATCGATTTTCCCAAATCTCAATATCCTCTACATCAAATTTCGAGTCTGTGGACTGAAAATTGACAGAGATATTGCGTAGGAAAATGTACACACACAGACAGACACACATATACACAGACAGAGTGATACACAGACACGTTCACTTTTATAAATATATATATATATATATATATATAAATTGAAGACAAACACAATATATATATATGATTTTATAAGTTATTTGTTAGTTCAATAATGGGTAAACGTTATAGATAAAAAGGGGTTATAGAATCTCTATGCCATAGCATTTCGAAGCCTGATGCTTTTCATCAGAAGATGAGAAAGGAGTCACCTTACAAATATAGAGAAATACGACATAAAGAATAAGTTCCCATATAGTATAAATTAATTAAGTACAACTTTTAATACGATATGGGAACCATTAATTGTAAACAACAGATAATATATGCAAGTAATACGTAAAAACATTAATATATATAGATATACGTTCATTATATAGCAATAATTAATAATAACTTGTGATATTAAGAACTAGAAATCATAACAGGTTTAAGGAGCCTAAAAATTCGTACTAGAATTGTCCGCAAGGATCCGTGGCGCAGTGGTTAGAGTACTTGGAAAAATCAATTGTAAAAATTTATATTCTCCTGAAGGTTGAAGGTTCAATCTTTCGGTACCGAAAAATACAATTGCGAATTCCTAGCACCTCTATCTAGTCATGGCTGACGGAACACGTGCACACTAGCCCCGTGAATTAAATAAAGGCGTCGGCTCCAAATCTCGTTCAAATTCTCGAGATCGACAGAAATATTCCCGAGTTCGACAAGTAAAGTAAAGGACTTGTTGTAAAAACTGGAAAAGAAAAGGACAAGGTATTCTAGTAAAAATGAAATAAATTTATAACTTATAATAATGCAGCATTAAGATTGTTTTTAAAATTAAATTTATAACATTATATAATCACTTCTGAATGCTGCAATATTTTAAGTTTATTATATTTTTACTAGAATATCTTGTCCTTTTCTCTCCAGTTTTAACAACTAGTCCTTTACTTTTCCATGTTTAAGCTTAATCATATTACTTTTCATGCTCGCATTTTTCTATTGTAATATAGCAATTATGTAAAAAGTAAAAAATAAAAAAAACAACAAACAAATTACTTGAATTACAAGAATTGAAACCAACACGTTTATCTTACGATTTACTTTTTTCTTTGACGTTAATAACTGTATATGAAGACTGGCCAATTTCATTTTTTTTAATATTGACAATTTTGCATCGATTTTTCCTGGCTAAAACCAAAATATAAAGTTTCTCATGGGTTCAAATACCTTATATATGAAGTTCTATGTATGAAGACCAAAACCTAACGGAGGAGTTTGTTAGGCAACATTTTTATACAAAAATATATACGCATATATATATATATATATATATATATATATATATATATATATATATATATATATATATATAGAACGGGGTTGTGTTTACTACACTCTTTTTTGCGCAGATATCTGCATTAATATAATTACACGTAATAGTAAACTACAGGTGATCATTCCATGAGAAACCGAGAAAACTAATAGGAAATTAATTAAAACGAATGTTTAAAAGAATATGTAAATTAGCTAGATTTTTTGCAGATAAATGCTATTCCACGATCCATATATAACAAAGTTATAAATTTCTTTTTAAATAAATAGAAAAAAAGGGTGTTTAGTATGAATATCCATACACAACAAAAGAAAATATAGGATGATAGTTTATATATATATATATATATATATATATATATATATATATATATATATACATATAAATATATATATATATAAATTACAGTAAATTTACCAAGGTAATCAAAATGGTAAACTTAAAATATATTATAAATGTTAAAGAGTTAATGTTTACAAGTAAAGTAATCTCAACCAGTATATATATATGTATACATATGTATATATATATATATATATATATAATTCCTCCAGCCTTGACAGACGTGTTTTAAATATTCTCTCCAATGCTTTTTCTTTTAATGATTTGGAATTCATTCCATTGGCGATTTTTTCCAAGGAACTCTGCCTTTTGGATCATTTTGGACCATTTGGAATTTACCCATTGGATTGGAAATTTTTAATTCGACCGTTTTGGATTTTACCATTCTTGGATTTTTTACCCTTCACCAGACTATCCATTCATATGAAATCTTTTTATCATTTTTCTTTTACCTCCTATTCCCCTTACCTCACCCTTTTTTTTAACCAAGTAAGATCTGTGACTTACTTGTAGTTTCATTAAATAGTTTTACATGCAAAATCCGATCCCGCATTTTGCTAATTCCTGCCCTCTTATGAGAAGGAGAGTATTTCTTCGAAACTCCGCGGATTAAGGACTATCCATTTATCTTGTGCTTCCTTTTTAAAATTAAATATGTTTTTAACTCTTTTTCAAGATGTCTTTTAACATGTTTTATTAATCATTTGTTCATATATATATATATATATATATATATATATATATATATATATATATATATATGTCAGTATAACTAGGTCCTGGATATGACCTTAAACTATATCCAGTTGTGAGGCCCCAGCTTGCGGGCTTGGGGAATGTGGAGTCACCCTTTAATTACCATTACTCCCAGGTCCACTCTTACCCGGAGTGGTAGTACCTGTCAGGGTTCCAACTATGGGTTAAATAGAAACCGACTTGAAAACAACAAATATATTCTATTAAAAAATTTTTCTTCAAAATCTTTGGATTCGGCATCTAATAACCCGAAAAGGGTTGATATGCCGTAGAACAAAAACAACCAACAAACCAGTATTACTAATTCCATCATGTATAATTTTAGCTTTTATCATAGGTAAGATGTATGCGTAAACATTTTATACAGACTTGCACAAAACCGTTTTACACATGTTAATTTATATTTTAACTGGGGCTCTTGGATTCGATATTGGATGCACCAATTTCTTAAAGTGTATTCAAGCTATTAACATTTTATAGTGATCCAAACACTTTGCAATCGACAACCGCGTTTCTGCGAGGAACGCACATATGAAAATGTACTTGAACTATTGCCATTTTATAGGTAAGCAATACCTATCTACAATTCCCCAAATAACACAACTGCGAAAGTTAATCTAAGTTCATAATGAAGTAAAAACTGTGCATTCCCTAAGCCGCAATACTCTAATAGACACGCTTCTGAAAGGGCATCTGCACGGTTGGTAATTTGTAGCAAAGGAAAGGCTTTTCTAATTCATGAATACTATCCTCCGTGGATCTGCCGCTGTTAGGGTGTATGCGCGAGGAAGAATTGATAATGAAGTACTCTTCATTAAATTTCATGGATATCGCGATCGGTATGTTGTGTAGAATATTCCGTGGGAAACAGAAAAAAACACGTTCAGTAACAAAGAATGCATCTTTACACCTCCACGCTATACATCAATATGTATGAGACGATCAAACGCCATGTAAACATGCAAATATTTATATGCACAGCTTCTTAAATAAGTTTATACGCATTTGTATATATTTGTATTAGCGTCCTTCTGTATGTTGGGGCAATGGTTCATTCTTTGGAAGATGTAGTTATAGTAAAACATCCGCTATCAAATAACACGGGGTCTGAGATCAACGCCAGGGGGTGTGAGTCCCGTTATAGAAGCGTCCTAAAGGGTATTTTTATAACCAGCTGTTGTATTTTGAAATGTCAGAAGGGTGCGTTGGCTACGCGAGATTAACATCAGGAGTGTGAGTTCTTTATTAACTGACCTTTCTTCCTCCAAGTTTACATCATTGCAAGACAGAAGAAGAAAAAGAAAGAAAAAAAGATGTACAAAAGTTTGACTCCGAAATATATTTCAATTATAAATTTCAAGCAAGTAAAATATTTGTTTATTTTTTGTAATATTGCGTTGTAATTTGGATTTAAAGAGCACTTTATGCGTATTTTTTATTTTATTCAAATTAAACTAAATCAACGCTTCTATAACGAGCTTCACACTCCTGATGTTAATCTTGCGTAGCCAACGCACCGTTCCGACATTTCAAATAACAACCGCTAAGAGACAACACTGACGTTTCTTTTTCAACTTTACAACATTGCAAGAAAGAAGGGGAAAAAAGAAAGAAAAGGATTGAGTTTGACTCCGAAATATATTAAAATTATACATTTCAAACAAGTAAAATATTTGTTTCGTATTGCGTTGAAATTTGGCTTTCAAGCACCCATGAAGCGTATTTTATTTTATTCAACATAAAATCAATTTTATTTATACCTAATATAAAGATGAAATCAATACTTTTCTCCTATTGGCTATAGGTGGCATGGAAAAAACACTTGATCCCCAATCCTTGCTAGGGTAAGCATTCTAAGAGAAATAAAAACTCTGAAACGTAGAACCTTGTACGTCTGTATCATTTTCTGGATGAGACAATATGTCCAGCTATCCACATTGCATGATTGATAATAATAATCAAATCCAACAGTGGGCGTTATATAGCGTTTACTGGACACGTATTCATTGAAGCGGAATGAATCATATATTCATATACTAATTAGCCTCCGCTTGTCGAAGTTAAAAGCGACTCCTCTGGTGCTACCTGATCAGGCTGTCTGAAGATATTGGCGACCTGGGACGAAATACACCTACCATCGATGCTTTTTTGTTTTTCTACTTTCTTTTCGGAAAAGAAACTTAATTATGTTCTGCAAAACCAAAAACCAAAAACAACAACCCACCTTTCCCCCCTTTTTCTTGTTCCCATCCCCCCTCTCTTTCTATATCCCCCCACTTGCATACTAGTTTCGTTACTTAAAATATACCAAACATTAATATTGTAACCCTTTTTCATCTCCCATTGCAAAACTCATTCATGTTCTGTAGGGAAGGGAACAAAAACGATAAAATCCACTATATATATATATATATATATATATATATATATATATATATATATATATATATATATAAACACTACAAACTAGCGATTGAAGATACAAAAAGTGTGAAGAATAAAAACCTTCTACAAAATAACTGGATGCAATATGATTACTATTTGCAAAATAACTGGATTCGGAATTAAATAACCCGAAAAAGGGTTGACATGCCGTAAAAGAAAACAACCAAAACAGCTTAAAGCAACTCGTGGATACTCGTGGATCAAGGGAAACATGACTGTCAATTGAATTATTATAAATATTATGAGAGGATTGAAAATAATAAAGGGAAATGGGTATAATTATATAAGATCTAATTATACCCATGATATTTTTTAATTAAATATTAATAACCACATGTGATAAACTGTTGAAAGATATGATCATTGAACAGTTTATAACATGTGTTTATTGACATTTAATTAAAAAAAAAAACGTCATGCTATAGCTAATATGAAAGCAATACTGTTACAACAGATTCTACTAAAGTACATATACAAAATAAAAATATGTAGTAAACCACAGCAGTAATAAAGCTTAATGATTGTGTCTATTTATTATGTTATTTTATCGTAGTGTTATATAATTAACATTGTTAAAAGTTAATTAGTTATTATCGATCTATCTGTCTGTCTATCTATTTATCTATCCATTCGATGATATTCTTAAAATAGTTTATATTGGGAGTTATTTATTGTTTATAGAATAAAGTGTAGCAATGGGTTATAGCTGAGGATATTTACATGAATTAGCTAGGTTAAATGTAAACAAAATAATCTTGGGCAGGCAGACGTGGAAAGGTCACATTAAGGAGACGTGTCTTTTAATTGGTTAGGTCACCGGAACTGAGGTCAGGAGGTCGGGACGTTTAGTAAGTTGAAGAGTCGGAGAAAAGGAGTTTAGTCACGAGAGTGAATAAACGTAATTGAAGCCAGGAAGCGAGGCTGTGACGAATAAGCATGTACATGAAATCCAGACTCTTGTGAGACAACTGAAATAAATTTATATTTTAAAAGTATAAATTTATTTCAGTGGTTTCACAAAAGGAGGAAGAACAGAGGTCTCAATTGGTTATGATTTGTCATTTCATGTTTTATCACGGAGCTCAGCAACTCTCTGTTACAACGTGACTCAGTTTATACATCGATATCATATCCCCTGGCTAGACAAACATACATACAATTAATACGTTTATAACGGGCGATATAAGAACAACATCTACCACTACTCTCAATATAACATATTACTGTTTTAATAAATCCCACCTGACTATATATAACAGTAGTCATGTGGATGATGACGTCTTCTTCATTATTTTTTTTTAAATTGACTTTCTGGCTGCCTTGATGACTAGGAAATCCGATGCGGGATCTACACTACTAGAGGACAGGAAGACAGGATTTGGGGGTTGATAGTTAAATTGCACGAAAATGGTGGCTAGTTGACAGGTCGATTACATTAAATATTCATTCATCAAATTTAAACAATTTGCGAATACTACTTAGTTGTCAGGCTCTTCATGGTGAACTGTCAAAACCATGCTGAAATCAAAATAATCGATAGTTGTCGAATCCACAATTCAAGAAAATACATTTATCAGTTTAAAGTTCGCCGCCTCTTAAAACATCATATATATATATATATATATATATATATGGATTTATCTATCTATTTACATCTATATGTATATATTTATCTTAGCGACTTACACAATTACTACAAACACAGAAAACATATTAAGTTCTTTTGTATAAAATAAAAACAAAGTTAAATTAAATTTTTATGTGTATTTTAATGTTGTTACTACATCTTTAAGACAGTTTAAAATCAAACGAAACAAAACTAAGATAAAAGTATGATAATTCCCAGGCATTTCCGGCTATGCACAGCTAGTAAAAGAAGAAATAACAAATCTTAGAAATATCGTGCAATACTAATTTTTTGATAGCAAATTTGCTTCTTACTGAAATGCTGGAATTTGTGTTAAAGTATGAAATTCATTTTTATAATTTCTTTTTTATTTTGGTTTTTGGTGAAAATCGTTTGTTTCCTTTTCAAATATTTATATCAACAAACACAAACTTCTTAACAACTCTTATATACTTATGAATGTGGAGCTAACGTAGATACTGTGTGTTTTCGTGTGGCAGGTGCGTACTAAGAACAATCGAATTGGTTTTTAAATTTCTGGTTCTTCAAAATATATTAAGCGTCTTTTTTTTTTTTTACACAAAGGCAGAATATCCTCACGTAAAATATTTTATTATAGAAAGTCTAACAACGATAGATAAACATGTACTATCTCCTCGTCGATTTTTCATAGTTAATATGTATTGCAGAGTTTTTTTTTTGTTTTTTTTTCTGTAGGTTTGATATCTATAAGGTGAATCATGGGTTCGCTTCTAATGTCACCAGTAAAAGCTTCCCTTTGTAGATAACAAAAGGAAAATATGAACTGACTTTGTGCTCTAACTTTTGCTGAATTGAAACAAATTATTAGAGAGAAAACCGATGCAATCCCACCTGCGATGATAATATGTCATGGGGAACACCATAGAATTACATCATCAGTGCATTGCCAACAATATCCACCAGTTACTATCCCATATCTGCACTTTGTATGCATAACCTAATTCCACCCTTAACCTATTAGTATACCCTTTAAATCTAACGACCGTACTACTTAGTCCTCCACGGGGGATATGTTTTAACCCTTTTGATTAATCGCCTAATTACTTCTTAGATACACACCAGACGTGTATGCCTGCGGAATTCGCCCACTAATAGATCCTCTAATAATGTTCATAAGTAAGAACGCGACCGGAACTCAGTAAACTTTATTACGATGCCTGAGTGGGCGTATGCCTTTTAAATCTGTATACACGGATTAAAATATTACAAACAACTGATTACGCGACTCAGCTTTTCTGTCAAACGTTTCATTTCTTTTCCCTTTCCACGAAATCGACACAAACGTTTTGTGATTAATATACATTTAAAAGGGAATCCAATTGAAACACATCTACTAAAATGCTGTTTCATTGTAGTTCTTTTGCAACACTACACGATGATGATGTTATTCCGCAATATTACGAGGGTCTTTCAAAAAGTATGGTCTCCTATTTTTTAAACTAAAAAAATTAAAATGTTTAAAAACTACAAACACGGGAGTAGTACCATTAAAACGAGCGGCCTTTTGTACTTTTGTATGTAATTTATTTTTCTATATGATCACCTCCATTCACAATGCACTTTTGTCAGTCTCTTGTTTTGTCGTGATCATAAAGATCAGAGCGCGCTTTATAAATTCACATCTCCGTCGCCACTCTGAAATCGACGATTCCATCTTCTAACTGTGCTGACATCAACGGCATTCGTTATTCAAACCGTACACACTCACACACATACACACATACATACACCTTTAAATAGCGCTCAGATTACCTGCCCTGGTAATCCTCGTTTTGCCCAATAGGTGGCGTTTTCTACTTCTCTTTCTCTCTCTTTCTCCCCGCCTCTCTTTCTCGATCTTTCTCTTTCGATTCGAACCTCGAATATGATCGGACGCAAACCCTTAGATGCAACTCACAGGGGCGTTTTCCTTCTCCAACGTAGGATCCAATACTTGTGTATAATTTAACAAACTCTTACAAACACAATGGACTTCCAACATATACTTCAACGGACACTCGTATACATTCACCTACACATACAGGCAATGAATGTTTATTTTACACGCATGCTAATTCATGCAACCCACAAACACTCTGTTATGTTCTCAACCTTTCTGTGTAAAGAAATATTCCTTGTACATATGTAAATATGTAATTCTGTTTTTGCGTGATTTATTCTGAATCTTCTTTCTTAATCATACCTGGTAAACTCACTCTTTATTCTAGGTTGTATTTCAATGTCTCCCCAACAAGCGAAGCCCTCCGCAGCTTTTCTGAAAGTAAATCCTTTTATTTTAATTTTTTAACTCTGAAAATCGACGAGCTACGAAAACGGAACTGGTGTTATAAAATCGGGTGGCATTTTGTTCCCAAGAATTTATTTCTCTACATAGTCACCGCCATTGTGACTGCACTTTTACCAGTGATGAACAATTCCTGGACGTCCGGAGCGCGCTTTATCATACGATGGTCATTGCAAAAATAAAAGCATCCTATGTTATTTAGCTCAAAAAGTTGAAGAGCTACGAAGAAAGGAGCAGCTCACTAAGACGAGTGACCTTAGGTGTCCAAAATTTATTTTTCTACATAGTCACCACATTCTCAATGCACTTTTGCCAGGAATTCAATGACGCATCTCTGCTTCTGATGCACGTTCATGACAATATTTGCTTTTTTAGAGTACCACACCGTCAATATCTGCAATTTAGAGATGACACTTTCAGGTCATGGAAGCGTAAGTTCAGTCACCAGAATGCATCTTATAATCTCTCTAATCCATCATCCGAGCAGAATAAAAAAAATAGGAGGAATTACCTTTGGAATGGAAATGAGAGGCAATACTTTTGGAAGTGATGTTTTACTTTTATAATTCCCATGATTCAATTAATATTTTTGTTACAATATTGGAAGTTAAATGTATTTCGTGCACTACATGCATAGACTATGTTACCTGTAGGTTTTGCCTAGCTGAAATATTTGCAATGTACAGGGTGTGTCGCGAAAACGGATGTTTTTTTTTAAAGAAAAGCAATTCAAAATCATTAAAACAAAAAATTAACGTAAAAGATAAACAAATAACAACAAACTAAACAGCATCTTAAACAGGTTTAAAGACTACCTTCCTTATCCCTTACTCGTTTTCTGTGACTCACCCTTTTCTCTGTGACTTACCCTGTATAATACAGAATATAACATGTGGCATTTTTGTTTTAAGGGCATTCATCTGCATTTTGACACTTACAAGTATTCTTCTCCTTAGCCTTTGACGATCTTAAGTCAGGAATTGTTTTAGGCTGATTATTATTTCTCTTGGTATGATTCAGTATTTCCATAATTTATACTATCATGGTTTAATTACAATTATTTTTTAAATGTTTGTTGGCGTCTTTCTGTCTCGATGGACGATGGAGAATCGCGCCTGAAGGTTATCATGTTGAGTAGTAGCTTCTGTTGTGACTGAGTAGATCGATGCGGGAGCGGCAGAGTCCGTTGCACTTCGTCATTATGGTACCCTCCGTCAGGCTCTGCCAATGCTGCAACTGATATTACCCTATTGTGCCTGCCTCTCCTTTTCCACCCTCCACACTGTTCATTTCTTCTCTTCTCGCTCAGCTGGACACACTTCTTGACTTTGAGTCACAAGTTTTTATAACTGCAATAATTTATCGGTGCACGTGTGATCCTTTAAACAGAGACTGACTGAAAAGTTTGGGCAGTTATATTTTTGAAACATTTTTCAATTTATTTCGGCTCTAATATAAAATAATCACGTTAGACACACCGGTTCCCGTAAGATCACCGAAGTTAAGCAACGATGGGCCTGGCCAGACCCAGATGGAACTTTCAGGTGCTGTATATGCTCTCGGCTTATCCCGACACTGTTTCCGGTCGTCCTGGATTTCTCCTTGCCACTGAACTCAAATAGTGTCGATTCAGGAGAGGTGTGCTTGGGATTGCGTAACCTTTGCCACATAATTACACACGCAGATTCCCCTAAAGAGGCATCCTTTGTCTTTTGAGACTGAATGTAGGCTCAATAATATAAAATAGTACACATGTTTACATCATGATTTATTTTGTAACCTTCGTTTCAATATAAATCCTCACAATGGCCTTACATACATTATTTTCTCGCATATAATAAAACACAACGTGTGTACCTGTGACTCTTAAACTGGACACACTTTCCTTACTGACTGAAAAACTAATGTATTTAATAGAAAAAAAAAGAAGAATATCCACAAACTTCACAAAAATGTTGTTTTACCTTAGTGTTAGTACTCATATGTTTATTCATTTTCTTGAACGTTGCCTTCCTCTTTTATTCCAATTCATTTATTACTTTGTTTAGCTGGAGGAGTATCCTAACAGATACCAAACATTTACTTACTATCTAATATATTCCAAATGATTTTAATGCTGACTTCTGTATAAGTGCAATTCTTATGTCTTAGTAAACCATATTTTGCAGAAAAAGTATATTCTCACATTTCACAAAATGTGTTTTTTTCCAAATGAGTTCTCATATGTGTCACTAAATGTGATTTTTATAATAAAACAACCAGTTAATAAAAATATGGCTTTTCAAAGTTCAGTTTCTCATCTCAATTTAATTCTAGTTTTCATTATCTTGATTTATTGTAAAATCAAGCCAATAATTCACAAAAACTAATATGGATACCTTTTAAATGTGTTTATATTAAAATTATCCAACTATTTATTTTCATATTTCTATTTCATACATTAACACAATAGCCTTTCATATAACTTTTGTCACATCTAATGAATAAACGGCTAAAGGTCTGTCTGTCGGTCTGTCTATATGTCTGTCTGTCGGTTCTCAAATGATTGGATATTGTACAGACCGTTATTTTATGGGTCTTTAGCCGGTTGAAATTGTTTTTAAGGTGGTCAAAAATAGGTCAAAATTGAGAAAAATCTTTGAACATTTTCTACAATCATCTTAGTTTATTCTTAATTCTTAATTTTTAGTTTCTATTAGTTTATGCGCGTGTCACGTGGTTATAGTGGTAACATAAATAGCGTTTCGGTTTCGATTCTAGCTGATGAGTCTCAAATACTTTTTTTTTACTTTTGAAATCACGACTATAATAATTTATACGAAATCTGGACAAATTAACATATCATATTTAAGTGTATTCTATGCCCGGGCAAAGCCGGGTGCCCTCTCTCGCTAGTGTAATTATGAAAAAAATAAACCATATAAGGTGCGCAAGTGTTAGTCTGCTACAAAGCATTAATTCACAGAACAATATATATATATATATATATATGTGTGTGTGTATTCGTCTGTGTGTGTATTTAGGCAGCGTTGTGAGGACACACCCATGCACAAAATATGAACTTTTCTGATCTGTATAAATAGACCGAGAGGTACCTACTCTCACTGTGACCTGTACACTTTCATAGTAGGCCATCTTGGCACTACGTGCTACGACTGCTGCATGAGAATATATTTTACCTACATCTCATCCTTCCAAAGTTTTTTTTTTCCTCATAAGGAGAATGGATTCCATATTGTTCATTGTTAAAGTGTTTTTTATTCAATACGTCTGACGAAAGGCTATCATTGTGAAAATTTTCAAACGACATAATGTTTAAATTTGTCCGAATAGTCTTGAAACAATTGTAACTAACGATGAAATACACTATTTGTTGCTATCAATGTATTCCTTGATGTCTGGATTTTGTTAAAACAATATATGAATGCTTAATTATGAAATATGATAATTTTGTAGCTTACAGTTTAAGTCATCTCATTTTGACTTAAAACTTATTGGTATATAAACGATTAACGAATTTTCAATTATATAAACCCAGTAAAATTCGGAATACTATAAATAAGGATATATATATATATATATATATATATATATATATATATATATATATATATATATATATATTAAGTAATGTGATTTATAATTTAAAATTTAAAAAATTTTTAAAATTTTAAAATTTAAAAATCAAATTTTAATTAAATTAAAAATCAGTTTCATAAGAAGGAACAACAACAAAATCAATTATCTGTACGATCATTTCGGAAATCCGTGCTTTTTATTGTGGTATACATGAAGTTATGTAGAACAATTATATATAGTTTTTTGGTAAGCAAGGTCTCCTCATCAGCAAATTTAGGAGGGTTTTTATTGAATTTAAAAGACACCATAAATAAACCTAGCATTAAAAGTAAGGCAGATGAATCTTTTAGTTTTTCTTTTTTTAAAATCAGAAACTGTGTTTAAAGTAGTCATTTAGATGTTTGCTATAGCTTTTTATTTTATTTTAAATTATATATATATATATATATATATATATATATATACATATATATATAAACGTAATGTTTGTTTATTTTTGATACAATTATCGAGAAACGGATTATTATAATATATAATGCTTACAATGAGGTACTTATAGATTTAACAGAGGATGAAAGGCAACCCTGTATCCTAGTTTGTCAGATTCTTTGTAATGATTTACATTAGGGGTAGGAAGTATATACGCCCTGTTATATGTTTACTTGTACTACCCGGAAATATAGGCTACGAATAAATTTGAATATAACGAAAAATGATATTGTTCTTTTCGGAATAATCAATTCACTGTCACAGCTACGTGAGCGCGTGTTTGAATAAGTGTTTGTCACGCAAATTGTGGTATGCTTGATTGCATCTTTATTTTCGCTTGAGAAGAAGCCGGACAGAAAACATAAGCTTAATATACAAATCAATGTAATATCAATATGACCCCCGCCCCCACCCAAAAAAAAATAACAAAATAATAGCAAAACACTCCAGCTTCATCTTGTGACAGCTTTATCGACACGGGTGATTAAAGCCCAGCGACGACATTGATGACCGACGTATGCATATGGCGAAGGCGTGACATCAACACCAAAATTTACAGCTACGTTGGATTTCCAAATCTATTTTATTTGTGACAGACAGCACGTATCAGGAATTGGATTAGGGAGACGTATGTGAATGGTTCTAGAGCAGAGGTGAGTTGGCAATTGTCGGTCACGGCAGACAACCACAGAAAGAAGAAGAAGAAGAAGAAGAAGAAGAAGAAGAAGAAGAAGAAGAAGAAGAAGAAGAATTAAAATAAACTTTTGATGCCAGGTGTAAATTGTCGGTTTTCTGATCTTTAACTTCTAACGGACATTTCCACATTTCCACTTCATCTAGCTTAATGTGGAAATTTCATGATGCGGAATGTGGAAGTAAGGATTGATTGCAAACGTGATGTGAGAGAAGGGATAAATTTTAGGTATGATCAGTATGATTATGCCACGGGCAATAGTCAACTAAACCTAAATCTAATATGAAATGAGTGAATAGATTTTTGTGGGTTGTTCCTAAAAAAATATTGACCCATGTTTATTTACAAGAGGCGTTCCAACAGAAATGCCTTCTATTTTTTATTTTGTCCGAGTGAATCAAAGGCGTGTTTGTTAATTGCATTGCTATGATGACTGAACTCATGCATTTATGACCTGAAAGTTTCATCTCTCTGGTGCAGATATTGACAGTTCTTTCTCTTTCTTTTTCTTTCTGTTCACCTCTTTCTCTATCTTTCGTTGATTCTCTCTTTTTTCTCCTCTCTTTTTGTGTTTCACTCCTTTTTCTTTCTCGCTCTTTTTCTCTCTCTTTCTCCCCCTCTTCTCTTTTCTCTCTCTCTCTTTTCTCTCTCTTTTTCTTTTCCCCTCTCGCTTTCTCTTTTTCTCTTCTCTTTCCTTCTCTTTCTCTTCCCCTATTATTTGTGTGACACAGTGGAGACAATATACGAAACACAAATAATAAAACCTATACTATAGGTACTAATGTCCATGCGTTTTTATCATCCATGACGCGGATCCGGTCAGGAAGATAATTTTCCTATAGGAAAATCCACCAGACAGAAGGCTTCACTTCACACTATACAAAACAACCGAATCACGTGATAACAATACAATGCATAAATAATAATAAAAGTATGCTTTTTTAAAAAATTAAAACAATAATAAAACCACATAAAAGCACCGTTTTGCAAACGCACTTATACAGCTTGAGATGGAGAGTGTGGGTTAGATAGTAGGGGACAGTGTTTAACGGGTCTTTGTAAATAACACCAGCTGACGGGAAGACTAAAAATAATAAAAACAATAACAATTTAAATTACTACAATTTATAAAGAGAGAGAGAGAGGCAGAGAGAGAAGGAGAGCGAAAGAGAGAGAGAGAGAGAAGGGGGGAGAAACAAGCAGACAGACAGCCAGAGTGAGACAGAGAGTGGAATACAGGTAGAGAAAGTGAGAGAGAGAGAGAGAGAGAGAGAGAGAGATAGTAGAAAAGAAAGCGAATACATATGTTTAATGCGATATATACAAATCACTTACTCCAATCCAATGTATACACATACGCACAAGGACACTTTAACACTCCCGTTCGATGACATATTGGGAGAGAACTTGAATGCCTACTGGAGAGAAATTGAATGCCCACTAGACATTTTCCTCGAACGTCTAAGGTCTCTTTGTACAGGGGTTTGTCAGGACAACCTGGCATGAGGTTTTTTTTCCATAGAAATAAAACCTGACCAAATATTCAAAATCACTTAGTATTCGCTGCCCAAATAAGATCTCTTCACTATGGTTAACCCACTTTAGCTTTTACGAGGAATGGTGCACCTTCTCCAAGTGATGTTACCTCAAGTAATAGCACGAAGCTGGATACTCCACCAGACAATATAAATTCTTGTCCTGAAATCCAGTAAGACCAAGAGACCGAAACGAAACATATACTACAACATATGAAAATGGTTAATTGGGAGAGAAAAATTATGTTCTCAATTTATTTTCTAACTCAGTGTTTGAGAGATCAAGAACTTTAATGGAACATTCGAATATCTATGTATCTCATATAGAGTTCAAGTGTTAGCCCCAGGTTGTGGGCCCCTTGATTTCTAAAAACTTCGACTGAAGTAAAATAAAACAAAAAAGTGAAAAGAAATTGGAATCTTCGGGAGATACCAGTCGTACTAGTATTTATAGGTGCCAGCGGGCTTATGAAGAAAAGCCTGAAGACCTACCTAACTAATATTCCTAATGAACTAAGTGCAAAAGAGATCCAGACAATTGCACTTAAGGGAACAACGAGGATACTAAAAAGAGCTCTCGGTTGGTTTCAATAAAAAGTAGGGCAATGTTGGCAGCTGGTTTGGCTGCTCCATAACTAACGTTACAATCTTTAAAGATGGAAAGAAACAAAAAGGCAAAATTGTGTTTATTTGCGTCTTAGTAAATACTATTTAGTAGAAAGAAAACTAAATTAATAAGAAAACTTAAAAAAAAAAATCTTTAAAAACTGAAAAATACAAGCATACATATGTGCACTGGGACCTTCGAAAACACTGTCATAACTCCTGATTTAGTAAATACTAGTGATGGGACGATTCAAATATTTCCCCGATTCCGATACAATTACCGATTCCATACTAAATTCCCGATTCCGATACAATTACCGATTCCATACTAAATTCCCGATTCCGATACAATTACCTATTCCATACTAAATTCCCGATTCCGATACAATTACCGATTCCATACTAAATTCCCGATTCCGATACAATTACCGATTCCATACTAAATTCCCGATTCCGATACAATTACCGATTCCATACTAAATTCCCGATTCCGATACAATTACCGATTCCATACAAAATTCCCGATTCCGATACAATTACCGATTCCAATTCCGATTCCAATTTCATTATAAACTCTATGAATATAAAATATATACTGATTAATTTCTTCCAATTATTCTAAAGACACGTTAAATGTGTAAATATTTTCTCAAATGTAAAAATACGTTTGTGGGAGATGATGCATAGGTTTTACTTTTATTTGTTGTTAAAATCTGATGAATATTCGTTATTTCATCATCACTAGCAGCAGTGGAAGATGTTGATTTAAACAAAATCAAATAAAAATACAATCGCAAGAATCGTTTTTGGAATCAGAAAGTAAGCACAACTTTTCCGATTCCGATACCCCCCAAATTTCCGATTTTTTTCGATTCCCGATTCCGATTAATCGTTCTAACACTAGTAAATACCTGGTAGAAGTACCAGTGCACAAACAATTAAAAATAAAGAGATCGAACGACATAATAGCGATATTTTCATCGCAGGCGCTCGACTGAGTTTCAATACCCGCCCCTATAAAACATTCATAACAAACAACTCGTCTAGCAACAGCCACTGCCAATAATTTCTCTTTCTCCCCCTCCTCCTTTATGCTTATAATCAAACGAAACTTCTAT
>NC_136488.1:128320473-128360473 GCF_053919585.1 Euprymna scolopes
CAAGGGCAGAGAATTAGGAGAGAAGTTAAAATTATTTTTCATGTTTTCTTTCAATACGCACCGATTAAAACATTGATAGGTGCTTTTTTTCTGATTAATTACTGGTATGTTTAAGATTTAAGGCGGCTATCACACATGCATGCATACACCTTTCTTTCCAGTCTTCTGTTATCTAATATTCGTTGATTGATATAATAATTAAATGAATTGTAATATAGACAAAATCTTCATATTTGAAATATAGGCCTTTGCAATTTATTTGTTATACAACAATCCCCCATATATATATATATATATATATATATATATATATATATAGTAAGTTATAAAATATATATATGGCGATTAAGCTACACTGAATATTCCGCGTTTTATCCACTCTAGAACTCTTCAGAAGAGTCCTAGAGTGGATGAAACGCGGAATATTCAGTGTAGCTTAATAGCCATATATATTTTATAACTTACTAACTAACTCTACCTACGTATTGAGCACTTTTGAAGTAAATACTAAAAGTTTACGCATAAATTTATACTTTCGTATATTAATTTTATGTGAGTAAATTAAGTATTTATATATATATATTTATTTAATTTATATATATATATATATATATATATATATATATAAAATTAGGACTATCCACTTATTTAATGTTTCCTTTTTAAATTAAATATGTTTTTAACTATTTTTCAAAGTGTTTTTAACATTTTTATTAACTATTTGCTCTTATATATATATATATATATATATATATATATATATATATATATATATATATATATACTAGCGTAATATATCCGGCATTTCCCTGTCGAACCATGTTTTCGAGCAAAAAGTTTAACGTCATACTATTTAAGAGTATTTAATACTCCAACTTGTTACAAAAAGTGATCACATGAGAAGCATAGAACACGCATATATTTTCTATGAAAATTAAATGCGAAATAACTCTCATAACTTAAAAGGAATAAAAGTTTTCCTAGCTTTAATAAATAAGCTTACTTTCGGTTTGAAAGCAACTCTTGTCAGCTCTTAATAATCGTTAATAATCGAAGATAAATTGCATCAAATATAGATTAAACTATATATATTTCATACGTTTTGGTTTCGGTTTCGATTAAAGGTAATGCACCCAAGTTATATGAATATGTATTTTTTATTTTTGAAATCACAACTTTATCGACAGACCATTAACTCTTTAATAATATATATAAAATCTGCAAGGAGTAAACTATCATATTTAAGCCTACTTTACGACCAGGTTACGCCGGGCGTTGTTGCTAGCTTGGATAAATACTTTTGCAGTCTTAAAGAAAAGGGTTATAAAAATACCAGAACGTCTTTCTTTACGCTGAACATCTACAGAATGCCAACATCAATATATTACATAAGAATAGTCCCCTGTGGAATGTCGACAGGCTCCACTAGTAAAAATCAATTTCTGAAACAGTGAGGTATTTGTACACATTTATTAAATTGTAAACTAACAATTCAGATACGTTTTTATATACATGCATATGTCTCTCTCTCTCTCTCTCTCTATATATATATATATATATATATATATAAATATATATATATATATATATATATATATATATATATATATATATATATATATATGGGGCAGTGTACACGTCCCTAAAACTGGGGTTATATTGCATATGTAGAGGAGAAATCTCGAAAATAATAGTTGTACAATTCAACAAACAGATACGATTTTATATACATGCATATATATATATATATATATGTGTGTGTGTGTGTGTGTGTGTGTATCTCTCTCTATATATATATGTATGTATATATCAAAACAGTGAAAAGAATACGCTGTTGTCATAGACTTATTGATAAGACATAAAATTAGAATAAATAAATAAAATATAATACCAAATCTGTTGCAAAGGACGCATATCATCTCTACCGGGCAAAAAACAAAAGTTAACATACTTGCCTATATCTCTATATCTTCATAGATAAGCCATTCGCCTATAGATAGAGTATTATTGCTACATCTGGTCTAGTGCACCAATCACTAATAAATCATTTTGTGACAGGATGCAAAAAATAGTATCTAACCTAATAGACTTTGAGCTGTCATCCAAGTTCTAGACACTGTTCCATAGCCGCTGTGTTGGATTACTGTGCTTATTTTGCAAGTACCTTCACGGAATATGCCGGACGAACTTACTGCACTCGTAAATATCCCCGACTAACCGGACAATCAGAAACAAAATCTTTCACGGAAAGTTTCACCCGATGCCGCAAGATTCTACTCTAATAGCTTTTTTCTTCGAACTGTTTGCATTTGGCATTCCCTCCCTGTTTCCCGTTTATCTGAATGTACCAATACGAAGAAATTTAAATGTAATATGAACAACGACCTTGATAAACAACCGCTTACTCATGTTTTTCTTATAAATCTGGCCTCTAACCACAGATACCTCTTACGCCTTATTGGCAGTATACCTTGTTTAAAGTGAATAAAAATTAAAAAAAAAAACAACAACAGCAACTCTTGGATGCATATAAAAATTCTAATTTAAAGATTAACGTTACAAACACAATGTCGCATCGACCCTGTTATAACTATATACTTAGACGTATAGGAATTAATATTTGTCCATTTAACCTGTATCTTAAATGGTCCAAGTCATATAAACTTAAGCGTGACGGGATTTGTAAGGGCTGACCCCCCTCCTTAAATCTGGAGAATACCAGCTTTACTATTTCTGTACAAAAAAATTAAGGCACGCTAAATGACATCACAGAGCACGATAACTACTATTGCTGATTCTCTATTCGTGTGATATTTAGGCACACCAAATTTAAGCACGACAAATTTAGGCACGAAAGCATGAAAAATTAAGCCACGACAAATTGCATATAAAAACAAAAACAAACAAAAGAGCAAACACCTTTGAAAGCTTGCAAGTAACTTGTATTTTTCTTGAGACTTTGCAGAAACCGTGATGTAATGTTGTGGTCAAGTATTATTCTTTACTTTCTTACTCAGAGGTTAGACACAAGGTCAAGTGTAGGTTTTATGAAAGTGTTTATGTGGAAAGAATTGGATTGGAACTCAAATTTTCAGCCCGTGTTGTTAACTACTTCACCCACCCCAACGGCACTCGCAAGTGTTATCTTGCGTCGTGATAGTAAGATGTCTGGGTACTATCCTTAAATAGGGTTTGTGGATGATATCAGGAAAATGAGTTATTCAAAATGTTTCTTATATTAAACAATATTAAATGAGGAGACATTTTGATTAAAAACTTCATATACACTAGAGAAATGCACGATTAAAATGTGTAAACATTTTTAGCGTGTAAGAATCAAGATGGATGCCATCAGCAATTTCGTAGTGCATGAAGCAGCCTTCACCTTGCAATCAAAACGAATACCGAGGGAAACGGGACGAACCAAGGCAAAGCTGACTAGTCGGAACATGACAATTTAAACAACTTTTATTTTACTTATGTAAAAAAAAAACAAAAAAAAAACACATGAAAAATAACGTAAATAACTTTTAAACGACTTTTGTTTTAAATTATTGATTCTATACTTTAGAATGACACATAATTTAAGCAACTTTTATTTTTTGTAAAATTTAGGTTTCATTTAAAAAGAAAACAATGCCGATAGCTATTAGTCGCGTGCTCTCGCGTAATAAATGAATGCGTGAATGTAGGATTGACATGAAATTCTTAAAGATAAACAAAAATGACTGAAAAATGGGCTGAAATGACTTAAATAAATAAAAAGTAAATGACTCAGAATGACTTTAATGAACTTAAGGATGAATTGAATGACATTAAGAATGACTTGAATGCTTAAAAAGTAACTGGAATCTTTCAAAAACAACTTGAATGATCTGGAGAATGACTTGAATGGCTTTGATACTGACAGGTTGTAAAATGGGTGATCATTTTACATTAAATTAATACAGAAAAGTGATGCCCCACTTTATATCACAAAGTTACAAACATAAGTACAGCATGTAGTAAGAACAGATACTACACTTTGATCTTGGTCAAAAGGCCAAGAAAAGGGTATTTATTTGCTCTCCCACCGAGCAAATTAGGCACAAGGCCGATTTTTAATGTGAGGAATGAAGGGGAAATGGGGACCAACTCCCCGGGGAGTAGGGGAGCTGGATAGTGACAATTGGTATGAAGGTTTGCCCCTACATTGACCAAGGTCTTATATGTGGAGTTGCATCCACATATGGTCTTTGCTTGCCGTATCTGCCGGACAGATGGTGTTTATTTGCTCCCCCACCGAGCAAATTAGGCACAAGGCCGATTTTTAATGTGAGGAGTGAAGGGAGGGGGAAGGGAAAAAGGGGACCAACTCCCGAGAGGTGGGAAATGGGAGCTGGTTAATGGTCAGGCATGTGGGGTTGCCCCCACATCTGGTCTTTGCTAGTCATATCTTGCAGTATCTGCCGGACAGATACTACACTTTGATCTTGTCCAAAAGGCCAAGAAACGCTTAAAAAGCATCTATTAAGAACATGCCTTTGATCTTAACCAAACAGGCCAAGCACAAAACTATTACGAACAGACCGACCGACCAACCGACGGACCGACGGACCGACGGAGTGACTTATAGAGTCTCTTGCACGCGACTAAAGCTAATTTATATAGAATAAATGCTCGTCATGCCGCAAAGGATTTCGCTGAACTTGTTTGTGCCACTCGCTCTCTCCACCTAAACTATTCATAAAGATACGAACTAAACAGATTCACCGGCGATTTTTTTCCGTTTCACTTGATTTTAGTTTTGGATCGCAAGGCCCAGGCTGTTACTTGGTCTACGAAATTGCGAGGGGCAGCCATGTTGGTTTTTTACTCATTCAATTTAATCGTGCATTTCTATATAAACTAGTTATATGGATAAAATAAAGTGACCTTTTACTCGAAACGACTCCTCATGTATTCATGTTTAAGATAAGAACCATTTTGAATTCCTTATTTTTCTAACATCACCCGCAAACTCTATTTAGTGACATTACCGTTTTCTGAGCGCTTTAAAAATTTTGTATCGATCAATTTGCATGATAATAAAACTGGACACATGCTAACAAAGAAAACAGCGAAAATAAAAAAAACTTAGAAAGAACAAAGACAATGCTTACCAAAGAAGGTGTTGAATTCGTGCATAAGTTTTTCCCGTCTGAAGGGCGAAAGTTGGTAATCAGTGTTTCGCCCTGAACTGATCTCATTGCCCATGGCGGATTGAAGCTAACTTTAAAACAATGCGAATAAAGTGACTCCTCGTATAAATTTACTCTGTGCTTGCATTTGGTCCTATCTTCCTCTCCCTCGCTTCCTTTCTGTGTTCGTTTTTACTGTCGCTTTCTTGCTGTTTTTTTTTTTTTTTGCTTTCTTCCTCCGTCTTTATTTTTCTTCTTTTCTTCGTTTGACACGCCGTTCGATTTCTCACCGATATCCAAGCCTCTGATCTACCCGCATAACCACCCCGGTACGTTTTCTTTCTTTCTTTCGTTCGATTTTTGCACAGTGTTCCGAAAAAAGAGTTATTTAAAAGCATTTACTATTTCTTGGGCTTGTTTTTTTTCTTTCTTTTTCTTTTCTTTCTAAAGTCTTTATCGTATTCTTTTCTTCTATATCCATTTGTTTTGCCGTTCATTTTTCTTTGTACAATCTTTATTGCATGTTTTGGTCTTTCTTTCTTTGTTTTTCACATTCTTTTTCCTCTTTTATTCAGTCTTTATTGCATGTTTTTTGTCTTTCTTTCTTTCTTCAATCTTTTTCGCATTCTTTTTTCTCTTATATTCAGTCTTTATTGCATGCTTTTTTGTTATTCTTTCTTTATTTTTTCTCCAGTCTTTTTCGCATTCTTTTTTCTTTCGTTCTTCAGTCTTTATTGCAGTTTTTTTGTCTCTTTTTCTGTCTTCAGTTTTTTTCCCATTCTTTTTTTCTTTCTTTTTTCCTAAGTCTTTAACGTATACATTCTTGTTGTCTTCCTTCTATTTTTTTTCTAAGTCTTTTTTGGCATTCTTTTTTTCTTTAGTTTTTATCGTATGCAATCCTTTGGTTTTCTTTCCTTTTATTCTTCAGTTTTTTTTTTCGCATTCTTCTTTTTCTTTTTTTTCAGTCCTAATCGAATACTTTCTTTTCGTCTTTATTTCATTCTTCAGTCTTTTTCGCATTCTTTCTTTCTTTCTTTCTTCAGTTTTTATCGCATGCTTTTCTGTCTTTGTCTTTCTTTCATCAGTCTTTATTGCATTCTTTTCTCTATCTTTTTAAAATCAAATCCCCGCGGTTTTCCCCTTCTTAATTCCCCCTCTTTTCGGCATTCTTTCTTAATGTTTTTTTGTTGTTTGTTTGTTTACTTTTCTTTCTGTTGTTTTCTTTATTTTATTCTTTTATTTTTTTACGTTTTTTCTCCGGATCCTTCTTTCGCCTCTTTCCTTCTTTTCATGCACTTATTTCTGCTCTTGTGTCTTTCTTTCCCTAATCTCTTTCTTTTTTTTCTTTTGGTTTTTGTTCTTATTCTTTCTTACTCTGTTGCATCATGCGAATATTTTGCGTTTTTTCTTCCGTTGATTTTCGCTTTTTCGTTCTCCTATTTTTTTTTACATTTCCAGTTTTACATTTTTATTTGCATTTTTTATTCTTTTTTCTCACTTCGGTCTTTATTCTTTTTATTCTCTTTCTTTTTCTCTTTCTTTTTTATGCATTACTTTGTTTCTTACTCGTTCAGTTATACAGTGAGGCTTTTCTTTTTCCACTCCCCGGTCTCCCCCTCACTCTTTCTTTCTCTCTAGACCGTGATGAAATAATAATGTTATTATTTGGAAAGCCATTCTTAACATTGTCAGGTTAGGGCGTTTTGTTTACTATTCCATACTATTTTAAATTTACAATTTAATAAACAAAAGCTACCGTAAACATTTTAAATTTAACTTTAAACCCCTAAGGAATAGCACCGTCCGTATTCTCCAGAAATACCGATGTGATATTTTCAGGGGGCATATTATGTATACGTGTATCTTCTAGTTGTTAGATTATATAAGGGTGCAACCATATGCATATCTACGTGTCACGGTCTTCTATATTACGTGTGTTTGTCTTTAACTGTTTACCGTTGTAACCGTCTAATGTAGTCCGTTCTGTATGTATTTGGGCTGTTCACATCTGGCTAATCGGGAACATATCTGATCCATCTTTGGTCTTGTTTGACAGGAGGTGCAATAGAAATTCTCCACAAGAAACGACAGCGCCTCGTATTTTATTTTCGGCAACTTTTTATTCCAGAGTTTTTTTCCCCCTTTTGGAAAGTTGCAACGCTTATTGCGAATATCGCCATTTCTGCCCCCCTCTCTACTTGGAACCATCACGATCTGAAAGCCGTTTTATCCCTCACTCGACTCCGACTGACGCAACTAATTTCCACGTATCTCAAAAAGACCACTCCCTTCTTAATGACGTCATAAACATAGGTTACTACGATAATCACCTGATATTTTTCCATGTCATTATTCTAAGTTGTAAACTAAATTGTTAAATAGCATTTGAAAGTTACATTCCTTAATTAATATAAATAAATATTTATTCTTCGTATTTTGATTATTCTAAAACATATTTTAGCTGAAAAAACTTTTTGGCTTAAATAATAATAATAATAATCTTCGATCAACACACCTTCGGCACCGCCTGGCATTATCGAACACCAAATTATCCGGCGTTCTAAGTGATGTATCTTTTGTTTGTGCAATCTGTGTTCTGTTTATATCCATCCTTCACACATTTTAATTCTTCATTCTTTTATGTTGACTGCGAAGCATTCGCAATTCTACAGATTAAAAATTTCCTTTCGAAGTCTTAGTAATTTTCAGTCATTCCGTGCCTAATATCGATACAAAGCAAACGTTCCTCCGTGCGTCTAGTATTCGTACCACATCTGGGCTTACGTTGCGTATATGTACATTTAAATACAGTTTATGACCACATATTGGCTTACATTGCGTGTATGTACATGTAAATACAGTTCTTGACCACATCTGGGATTACGTTGCGTATATGTACATTTAAATACAGGTCATGAGCACATCTGGACTTACTTTGTATGTATGTACATGTAAATAGAGTTCATTAGAACATTTGGGCTTACGTTGTATGTATGTACATTTAAATATAGTTCAGAACCACATCTGGACTTACGTTGTATGTATGTACATTTAAATACAGTTCATGAGCACATCTGGACTTACGTTGTATGTATGTACATTTAAATACAGTTCATGACCACATCTTCGCTTACATTGCGTGTATGTACATGTAAATACAGTTCTTGACCACATCGGGGATTACGTTGCGTATATGTACATTTAAATACAGGTCATGAGCACATCTGGACTTACTTTGTATGTATGTACATTTAAATACAGTTCATGAGCACATCTGGACTTACTTTGTATGTATGTACATTTAAATACAGTTCATGACCACATCTGGGATTACGTTGCGTATATGTACATTTAAATACAGGTCATGAGCACATCTGGACTTACTTTGTATGTATGTACATGTAAATAGAGTTCATTAGAACATTTGGGCTTACGTTGTATGTATGTACATTTAAATATAGTTCAGAACCACATCTGGACTTACGTTGTATGTATGTACATTTAAATACAGTTCATGAGCACATCTGGACTTACGTTGTATGTATGTACATTTAAATACAGTTCATGACCACATCTTCGCTTACATTGCGTGTATGTACATGTAAATACAGTTCTTGACCACATCGGGGATTACGTTGCGTATATGTACATTTAAATACAGGTCATGAGCACATCTGGACTTACTTTGTATGTATGTACATTTAAATACAGTTCATGAGCACATCTGGACTTACTTTGTATGTATGTACATTTAAATACAGTTCATGAGCACATCTGGACTGACTTTGTATGTATGTACATTTAAATACAGTTCAGGACCACATCTGGACTTACTTTGTATGTATGTACATTTAAATACAGTTCAGGAGCGCATCTGGACTTACTTTGTATGTATGTACATGTAAATACAGTTCATGAGCACATCTGGACTTACTTTGTATGTTTGTACATTTAAATACAGTCCATGAGCACATCTGGACTTACTTTGTATGTATGTACATTTAAATACAGTTCAGGACCACATCTGGACTTACTTTGTATGTATGTACATTTAAATACAGTTCAGGAGCACATCTGGACTTACTTTGTATGTATGTACATTTAAATACAGTCCATGAGCACATCTGGACTTACGTTGTATGTATGTACATTTAAATATAGTTCAGGACCACATCTGGACTTACTTTGTATGTATGTACATTTAAATACAGTTCATGAGCACATCTGGACTTACGTTGTATGTATGTACATTTAAATATAGTTCAGGACCACATCTGGACTTACTTTGTATGTATGTACATTTAAATACAGTTCATGAGCACATCTGGACTTACGTTGTATGTATGTACATTTAAATACAGGTCATGAGCACATCTGGACTTACTTTGTATGTATGTACATTTAAATACAGTTCATGAGCACATCTGGACTTACGTTGTAAGTATGTACATTTAAATACAGTTCATGAGCACATCTGAACTTACTTTGTATGTATGTACATTTAAATACAGTTCATGAGCACATCTGGACTTACTTTGTATGTATGTACATTTAAATACATTCCATGAGCACATCTGGACTTACGTTGTATGTATGTACATTTAAATACAGTTCATGAGCACATCTGGGCTTGCGTTGCATACGGACCACTAGTGTCTCACTCTTAAACAATTTTTAAAAAAGACTCTCTCTTCTAATATGTCCGACTATGTCTATCAAGCTGTAGCCCCTGTCCCATCGCAGCAATCTTGCATCCTTGTGCTTGCTTAACAAGTACTTCTAATGAATTATTCCCGGCCAACCTTATTGTATATGTTGCTCCTCGACGTAATTATTTCTAACAAAGTCAACGATCAGCAAAATCCCACTGGATGGTCGTGGAGGTCCCTAATTTACAGTTACGCTATACGCTTCAAGGCGAATATGATTAAAAAGTAAAAGAACATTGGTGTTGTCATGTATCTTTCTTTTCGTCTTCCTTTATTTTTTTCTTTTACTTCTTTTGGTGCTTTCTTATTTATTTTATTTTCTTTTTCACGAGTATCTTGCTCATCTCCTTTGTTGTCATCCATCCCTTCTCCAAAATATATTTTTTCAAAGGAGCCACCACACCAAGCCTCTAGGGGATAAGGGTTAATGAATGTAATGGGGGTAGTGTAGTAATCTTTAATGGTGTAAGTTGAATAGAATTTGATTATTTAAGAAACTGGTTTAACAAGAACTTGTTTACATTAGACTTGAAGGCTACTATAATGTAGTTGGCCGGGAAGTTTGCCAATAGAACGGTGTTTCACAGGCGATGTAGTTCTAAGAAAGAAGACGTGTTCATGGATTCTGCGTTTAGATTTAGGAACAGATAAAGTGTGGGTTAAATTGTTGATAGTCGTTGTAGATAGTTGAGTGATTTTTGTGAAAGTTTGGCAAGGGGGAATAGACTGATGTTTAGACGAACATTTGTTATGAAAATGATGATAAAGCAGATCTCCTCTGTGGGAAAGGGCATGCAGGGAAGAGAAATGTGCATCACTTACTAGAGTTCGAAGCCGGTTTTAAACTTAATCGAGGCAGTAAAAGGCGCACCAGGCAGCCCCTGCCCCGATTTTGCAACAGTACTCCATTTTAGGACGTACTTGCTTCTTATACAGAGTAGATTGCATCGGCAGTGAGATATCTACTTGGAGTGGTAGAATGATATAACCATTGTTCCAGCGATCTTGGCAACAGATTTGATGTATATTCCACTCTAGTCTACCTTTCTGTGAGAGGGAACGTTTCAGCTAGATGAATTATTATTGGAAACCCATTCTTAATAAGACACGTAAAGAAGTGAGGGCCTAATTTCGTTTTTCTACAGGTTATTAAAACATGATCGTTTTTAACTCCAACGTAAACAAATTATTCTTGAGCCGTCCTCGTAATTAACCAGTTTCTACAAAATGCCCACCATTACCGAGTATCACGGTGTCCTCTCTTAAACACTTCTCGAGTACCCTCTGGGCCTTAAAAAGCAGTAACTCTCTTAAAAAAATGTCAAACACGGAAAGCCCTACATAATTACTGTATAAGATAAAATAAATGAAACAAGAAATAAATGAAGAAAAATATAAGAAAAGCAGTAATTATTCATCTCAACTTTCTGCGATCGTTAATTCTAATTTTATTTTAATTTTCTTTTTCCCTCAAAAGAATACACGCAACTCATTCCACCTAGCCGCATTCCATCTAAAGCGCACGTTTATTTTCTCTCCTTCCATTCCTCTATTCTTTTGATCTCCTCCCTCCCCCTTTTTTTTCCTATTTTCCCATCCCTCCCTTCTATTTCTCTTCTTCCGATCCTTCCTATTTTCTTCTCTTTCCGCCCTGTCTTCCTTTTCTTTCCTTCTGTCCCTCCCTTTTATTTTTCGACGTCCGTCCCTTTCCTTCCTTTTCTTCTCTTTCCGTCCCTTCCTTCATTTTCTCTACTTCCGTCCCGCCCTTTTCTTTTTTTCTCTTCTCCCACGTTCTCTATCTTTCTCTAATCGTCTTCCTTTTTTACATATATCACTCTTACTTCTCTTTACTTTTCTCTATGTCTCTTATATGTTTTTATTTAACTAGCATAGGTGCCCGGTGTTACCTGGATGTTTGGAGGTGTGTGTTGAGCCAAAAAGAAAAAAAAGTGATAGTAGGCAGGCAGGCTCAAACTCGTACCGCGAAGGAGGAAAAGAACGTGAAAAAAACCGTGACGTCTTTACTATTGAGTCCATCGCGAAACCGGAAATGACGAAGGTTTAAATTAAGCCTGGTCAATCGAAAATAAGGGATGACTTTCGAAAATATCGGCGAGAAAAGCAACCACTCCTTGTAGAAAACTGTGTAGTTGAGGGTGAAGATATTAATGTTTTTAATTAATTTTTTTATATTTGTCGTCCGAAGTGTCGGCTTCAAAACTATACCGATCTTGAGAAAATCCGTCGCGTCCGTCGAAAATTTTAGGCAGACATACATACATACATACATACATACAGACAGACAGACAGACAGACAGACAGACAGACAGACAGGTGAGATTTATAATAGATATTATTCGAATTCTCCCAATATTCGAATCAATTTTATGCTACTCGTCCGTTTTTCGAAGAGTTAATCCTCAATGTGACCGATATCCTAAAAATATAATAGCGAATTAAGATTTCTATTCGAGCTAAATTTTACTTAGTTCTGTATCCTTTTTAGACTTATGCCCGTTCGTGAATAACGTATAAGTGCATACCATTCCCGTGAATTAAATAAAGGGTTCTATTCGAAATTCCGTACAGATTTCTGAGTTCGACAAAAAGGATTCCCGAGTTCGACGAAATACACTTGAAGAACATCGGTTGTTACAATTGGTTCAAACGTTGTGATAATAACATCCAAGGTGAGAACAGTAGTTCGAATAATACAAGAAATGATTTTTTTCCTTCGCACTTCCGTTCCCAGATCTTTTGTCATTCCATTCGATATTATATTTCATCATTCTTTATTCACCGTCATCTTATTACTTCTCCTTTTTTACTTCTATCCTTCTTTTCACACTCTCTATATCCGACAGTCCGATTTTTTATTCGATTCGCTCTATGTCCATCTTCCTAGCTTGTCGGTCCTGGATATGACCTTAAACTATATCCAGTGGTGAGGCTCTAGGTGTATCAGAATTTTTGTAGGAAATTTTGACACCCCTAACACGAAACTGCGAATAAAATATTAAAAAAAAAACTCGTAATTTCTCTTTTAAAAGTGGGTTGTTTATTTTCTTTATGGATTATACTTCCAAAATAAACTAATAAAGTTGTTTTAAAAGTAATAGAAATATATATTTTTTTTTTAAACAGTAATGAAATTAATTGAATTTTACGAGCTCAGTATTTTTCAATTTTTAAACTTTAAAAATCTATCAAAATTTTTCTATTGATTCAATTTTTACGATATTTTTAGGGTCAATGTGAAATTTTATGCTCTTTCCAATACACTGAATATGATATTTTAGTCAAACGTTTTTATTAATTCACGCCATTCATTTTTAAGTGTCTATTAAAAAGTAAATAATTAATTTACTCACCAACGTTTTATATATCACAAATTGAATAAAAAAAAAACACTTTTTTTTTTTTTTTTTTTTTTAATGAAACCTCTAACACGAAACTGAAATGTCTCACATGTCTGAGCACTAATAATTTAATTGAAAGAAAAATTAGGGCTTGAATTACATTTTCCAAGCAGTTATAAGCTTGGAAAGACGGGGTGGAATTATTCAATATTTTTCACGAAATTTCTGACACACCTAGTGAGGCTCCAGCTTGCGGGCTTTGGGGAGTGTGGAGCCACGCTTTAATTGCCACTGCTCCCAGGTCCATTCTGACCCGGAGTGGTAGTACCTTAACTATGGGTCAAATAGAAACCGACTTGAAAACAACAAATATATCCTATTTAAATTTTTTTCTTAAATCTTTTAATTCCAGTCGCTGGAGGGAAACCCTCTATACTGGGACAATTATTATTTTTAGTAACCAGAGTGCCCCCTTTTTGCCTACTTTTAGGGGAGCTGGTTTTTACCCCACATTAAAAACGGCCTTGTGCCTAATTTGCTTTGGTGGTGAAGCAAATAAATACATTAAATAACCTGAAAAGGGTTGATATGCTGTAAAACAAAAACAACCAACCTAGCTTGTCACTAACACTGGCCAATTTCTTTTTTAGTCTCCTTTCAAACCGTTTAACCCTCACTATCACAAGCTTTCACTCTGTCTCCCTCCTCTCTCTCTCTCTCTCTCTCTCTCTCTCTCTCTCTCTCTCTCTCTCTCTATCTCTACGTGCCAGTTCGGAATAAAAAATGTATTTGGGCCAAACAAAATTGATTTATCGTTCAATAAAATTATAGACTGCCTATCGCGCGCACCTGCTAGGCTTTTGCAATAACAAGTACGATGCGCTGACAATAGGCAACGTGTACATTTACGCGTATACTTATATTGTTTTTAAATGCATACATACATATATGAGTATGTGCGTGATATTCTCGTCATCACGTTCCTTACGTAATGAATTAGACTATGACAACAGAATATTCTTATCATTGTTTTGACTCTCGAGTATATATCCGACACAGTTAGACACAGTTAATCAACGGAGAACCACATCAGTCTATATAAAAGCATATTATATTTTAAAGGATACACACGTGAGACTAAAAATAATGAAACAAGATATGCTGTTGTCCTAAGCCTTGTAATGAATTAATATTTTAGTCAATATCTATTAATCGAATAAAGTCACACCAGATAATACGGCCCAAATATTTTTTAAAAAAGTATCCTATTAAAACCAATATTAATACGAAATATAATACAGCATTTCAATTTCCCCTTAAACAATACAACCATGCCAATTGTTATCGATAGTTAGGTTATATATGAAAGGAGACAGATCCCTGTAATTAAATGAACAACGTAAATAAGTTTAGAAATAATAATTATTAAAGAAAAAGCCTAGAATTTAACCCAGTAATCAAAAGTTAAAAGTGATTAAATATTGCAATCTCAGGAACTTAGTGAAATGTCCATTGTATTTTAAAATTACTAAATAATTATACAGCTAGAGGTCAAAGTTAGAACAATATAATTCAATTTAGGACTTTTCTTTGTGTTGTTAAGACATGTGTAATATATAGAATTCACGTGAGGACCCTCACATGTCTGAGCACTCTCTAACATCACAAAGAAAAGTAATTTACAATATATTCAGAGAATCAGTTGAGTCAGAGTCGAGTTCGGGAGCCAGTTCAGAGAGGAGAGACGAGTTAACTGAAACCCTTTTGGAAGCGATCAGAAAGGGAAACAAGAAAATGTAACTCCGAAAGGCAATTGTATTCCTGATAATTAACTATCCAGCTGGGAGAATAAACGTCATCATTTATTGTGTAAACCTTTGTCTTCGTTGTTATTTCATCTACCGAAAGGTAATTTGCTTTTGTCTATCGTATTTGTTAAAGACCTTTGTATGAAACACCGCCCTTCCAATGAATGAATGCCTTGTCCCTACTATACAACAGCTAAAAGCATGAATTACATCGTGCTATGTTTAAATTTGAAAAGAATTTCCAAGCATTTAAACTGTTGAATAGAAATTAATTCTGGGGTTCAAATTTTAAGCAAATCTTCGTGCATCGAAATCCTCTAAGATATGAAATTAATTCTCATCAATTTTATATATAAGGAATAAAACACTATTGTTTTGACAAAATCAGTATTTATAAAAATTACGAAGATATAATTTTATACGTAAATTTACAGTATTTACTTCAACAGTGCTCAGTATATCGGTACAGCTAGATAGATAAAAGTTAATTGCCATATATAATTTCATAAATTACTATATATATATATATATATATATATATATATATATAGTAATTTCATAAATTACTATATATATATATTGTTGATGTTGTTTTTATTTTGCTTTTATTTTTCTATTATTAATGCCGGCTTTTTCTCTCCTTCTGATGAGAAGGATTTCGCTCTGAAAGTTCATGGCCTAAAAATGGTTTTCACCTTGTTTCTTTTCTATAATCATTATTGACTTCAAAATGTAATAAAGTTCCCCTCTAATTTTATCTTCTTAATTTCCTTCATTTTTGACAGACTATAGATATCCACTGAAATGGTGCCCATGGAATTGCTGTAGACACAGTTGTACAATCTCCAATCACATTTCTCCTGAGTCGGAGTTGTTAAATACCAGTGGCAATTAGACGTCGGGAAACAATGCAGACATCATCGTAGAAGATATGCAGCGTCTAGAATTCCTAAATAGTCGCCTATCTGGTACTTGTCAGACACAACGTTGCTTAATCACTTGACTTGATAAGATGAGAAACGGTGTGTCAACGTGATTATATATATATACTACCATAGGGGCCCGGCGTTGCCCGGGTGTTTGGATTTGACCCCTATTGTGACCTACACTGTTTTGGGCTCAAATCAAGTTATTAAGTTTGATCCATGTCCCATCTAAAATTTCAAGTGTTTAGACCGAAAATTGTCGGAGGAGTTTGGTAGAGTTCTAAAACGTCAAATCGTTTAACTTTGACCTCTTAACAGTCAAATTTCTGGCTGAAAACTGATCACATAGACTTTCCCAAATCTCTGTACCTTGTATATCAAATTTCGAGTCTGTAGACTTAAAATTGGCAGAGTTATTGCGAAGCGACACACACATATATATATATATTGGCTTTTGAATGTTCACTACTGATATATATATATGTATATATATATATGTATATATATATACATATATATATACATATATATATCAGTAGGGAACATTTAAAAGCCAATATATATATATATATATATATATATCAGTAGTGAACATTCAAAAGCCAATATATATATATATATATATATATATATATATATATATATATATATATATATACTAGCAGTTCAGCCGGGCTTTGCTCGGGCTCTATGTACTGTTTATAACTGTATGTAAAAATTCACATTTTTAGACCAAAACTTGACTGAGTAATTTGGTAGAGACCACAGAAGGAAATATTTTAAACTTTGACGCCAATTTTGTCCCCTTCACATTTATTGCTTTCGATTCAAATCAAAATAAAAGATTTACCTATGTCCAAGTTACCTTCATCTGAATCTTCAAGTCTTGGAGGAGTAGTTTGTTAGAATCTGCAAAGGTCAACTCTTGGCCCTGCTCGGCTCTTTGGTATCAATCACTGTTCTATTGGGGGAGGGGGGAACGATGCACAAGTAATATTCATTTAGAGTCTTTCTTACAGTTTATCTGCTTCTTTCTATAACTTAAAAAATATTTTACGCTATTCCCAACAGCTGTATACCATTGATTTCGAACTAGAAACGAACGTTGATCTTCACTTGAATTTGTGTGCTAATAGTCCTCTCTCAGATTGCAGTATGCCCACATCCTTTCAGTGGATGTTTGGTTTAGGGGCTCTCTATCCTTAATCTAACCTCATTTATACGACGATTATGTGATGCATCACTCCCACCAGCACCACCATCTCCCCCACCCATCATCATCATCATCATCATCATCATCATCATCATCATCATCATCTGTTCATAAATTGTATGTTGGATATATTTTGGATTATGCCAATTACCCATCTAACTTTCTTTACCAGTATTAATACATTTACTTTTAACACATACATACAGTCATAACATATCGCACTCAATGCATGATTTGTAGAATTGTCTCGTACAAAGTCATCCATTTTGTTCGAAAGAAGTAAAATTAAACGAAAAAAAAAAACATTAATGAAAAACAATTTTAAAAATTCAAAGGAAAAATTGCGTCTTATTTATTCATTCGATTTTTTGTTTTCTTTTCGCCGTGCAAGAAAAAAATATACATTATGTTGAGTTATCGACCATATGTGCACTGACTCTCTCTCTCTCTCTCTCTCTCTCTCTCTCTCTCTCTATATATATATATATATATATATATATGTGTCAACGCGATTATGCCGTATTGTATATATATATATATATATATATATATATATATATATATATATATATATATATATATATATATATATATATATATATATATATATATATATATATATATATATATATATATATATATATATATATATATATATATATATATATATATATATATATATATATATATATATATATATATATATATACAATACGGCATAATCGCGTTGACACACCGGTTCTCGCCAGATCACTGAAGTTAAGCAACGTTAAGCCTGGCTAGTACCAGATGGGTGGCGATTTGGGGATTCTAGGCGCTGTATGTGCTCTCCGCTTATCTCTGCATTTGTTTTCAGTCGTTCTGTACCACAAGTTGCCACTCGTATGCAACAATGTTGACTCAGGAGAGGCGTGGTTGTGACTGCGCAACAGACACCACACAAATTTCACGCGCAGGCACCATTACAGTGGGTATCCATAGTATATCAAGACTGAAGGAAGCTACAATATATATGTTACATGGAAAACGGCTGTCCACTTCCCATGTAAAAAAGAACAATATTAGATAAATGAAAATGAGATTAGGATAAGCCTAGAATCGAACCCTGTAGGCAAAGTTAAGAAATGGAATGTTAGAAATGTAGTCTATTATTAAATTCTATAAGAATAGTTAAATATTGTTTATATATATAAAAAAAAAGTGTTCATCGTCCATTCTTTTAGAAATCGGAATATTAAAAATGTAAGCTAAAAGAATGAACAATGCAAATTAAATTTTATTGTTTAAAATAGGTTAGATTAGAATTGAGGATTCTTTTGTTTGTCAAAAGTGTGTTTGGACAAACATATGTAAAGCCACGTGAAATTGGTCACGTTTGAAAAACACACTTCTGACGTCATAGAGAAAGGACATTTCTCCATATTATGGGTTCGGATTTTAGTCAGCCAGAAAATTGATCAGCCAAGAGTTGACATAGTCAGAGGAGAGCCCTCTTAGTGGCGAAGGGTAGAAGATTAACCATATAGATCCGAATTTGAATTCCTGACGTCAATCGACCGGTCGATCAAATGAATAAAGAAGTCATCATTATGTTGTAACTGTTGTCTCGTGTCATCCTTCATCACGAACGAAAGGTAATTGTGTTTATCATCTTATAATGGACATTGTGTAACCCTTTGAAGATTATGTATGCCCCCTCCTCCGTGTTGAGAATTGTGCATCCTAAAACCCTCTACTCAATATGCGTTAAGAAGAACAATCCCCTGTCTGATATAAATGTCATTATTATTTCTGTCTGTGCTATAAGAACTGTTTATACGAAGGCCCAAGAATTATAATAACTGTATAAATGTCTCCCTCATCATGGTTATATATGTACCCTATTTCTGGAAGCAATAATGCGACGTATATATAGTAGTAAGGTATGAATATATATATATATATATATATATATATATATATATATATATATATATATATATATATATATATTACACGTTTTAGTCGTGAAAAAGCAGGCAGAAGTGTAAACTATTGACTTCTTATAAATGCTTTATGCAAACTTGAATATTGTTAAATTTGTGATCAATTTTGCAGTATATACGTATCTCTCTTAATCCTTATAAATCTCTTGTTGTCCATTGAACGGATAACATTATACTTAGTTCTCTGCTGATCATCCCAAAGATCGATACAAAATTTCATCCAGATCCGTACAGGAGTTTCCAAGAAAAAGTGGAACGGCAGACAGATAAACCAACAAGTAGATAGACTACGATATATATATATATATATATATATATATATATATATATATATATATATATATATATAATATGTATGTATGTGTGTGTGTGTGTGTGTACGCTTGTGACAAACAAGTAATCTTAAAATGTTTAGACAGAGTTCCTTGACAGTTTGCTATCGCATTTTTTGTCGAATACATATAAGTTTCTAATTATTACGGTCTACTGTTTTTTTTATTTAATAAATTATTTGGTTTTCTATGTAAGGAAATGTCTCTTTTATTATGTGCGAATTATCACCGGGTAAGTGACAACTTTTTCTCTGTAACAATTTCTCATTTCCTTTTCCTTCGTGTATTTATTTTTCTTTTTTAAATTTCTCACATATCTTCGTTAGCGATGTCTGATTTTCTTTTGTGTTCTGTGTACACAGTTTCATCCATTTCTTTAAACTTTTGTCATGGGTGAGTTTAAAGGGTAAAATACTAAACTTTCACGTAAATTACAAAAAAAAAAAAAAAAGAAAATGGCTTGATTTGCTGTTTTGATATTTTTAGTTGGGATGCTCACTAAGGCTCTTTTCACAATAATCATTTCAGACACTAATGCCAACGCTTTTCCTAACGTATTTGCACATGATACTAGCGTGTTTTCATATATTTAATATAAACAATACTGCCATATCCAAAAAAATATTCATTTTGAAAGTCGTTTTTCTCGACATGTAACATTTTTTTTGTTCAAAGTTCAAATTGTTTTTTCTTTCCTTTTAAATCTTTTCGTTTTTTTTTTCACCCACACACACGAGTATAATACAAGTAACATTACCTCCCGTGCCTTAAAAATCTTTCCTGTTTTCCATATTATATTCTCTATAGAGATAATGTGTAATTAAAAAAAAAGTGATCTCCGACGTTAAAAGTTATTAAATATATATTTAATGACTTTTAACGTCGGAGATCACTTTTTTAATTATAACGTTCTACAAAATTTTTATTTGATAAATTGTTTAATTTTCTCTGTAACGAAGTGCCCATTTTATTATACGAGAATTATAACCGGCCATGTGACACCTAAGTAACCTGCTACCGTACTCGAAACTAGTGGATACAATTTAGTAGAACGTGATCATTAAAAAGTGGCTCCCGACGTTATAAGTCATTAAATAATACAATGAGAATTGATCTAAAAATGCTCCGCTTACGAAACGGAACTTCCTGTTTTAGTTTTAAATAAATACGAAACATACCTACATTTTATACTTTACAGAAAAAAAAATGTAATGCTTTATTATAGTTTATATAAATAGTTTTATACTGGTTTGAATTTGTTTTTGTTATTTGTTTGTTTTTTTTAATTATTACGTTGTTAAATATTTATTGATTTCTTTATATTTTTTTTTTAGAAAACTGTTTTCGCGTCGCAGAGTTAAAAAAAAACATTACTTCGGCATTACTTTGCTAAGCTAAGTGACAATATTTACAACTGTGTGGTTTAAACACACTGGGTGTCTCTCACATGGATAATTATAGGTTGAGTTTTCTGGAGTGGGCAAAACGGACAACTATTATGACTACACAGAAAATCAAACAACCAAATGTATCGTGTATCCAAGAGTATTGTGAAATTATGCATATAAGAAATATGCATTTTCTCTTTCTTTTTTTCGTTTAGCCACACTGAGCCTCAGCAACGCGTGACCGGATACCAGTAATATTGTAAAAATTAGTGCTATATGAGAAATAACACAAGTGCTCAACAACTTGTGCAGAATCGTATTTACTTTTATTCAATGAATACCACACACGCACACACATATGCCTTAGTTTGATCTACGTAGACACTCGATATCACTACGATGGGCCTTCAATAAGCTTCCAGACTTTTTGTACAGGCATTTAAAATTATCGAAGACACTTGAAAATTCAGTATGTTGTTGCTATCCAGCTTCTGTGATGACTGACCAATTTTTATGATTTCAGCTTCAAATAGCCAGCGACAGCAATAATCGGAATGCACCCTACTAAAGTCTTGTTGTCAGAGCGGGTGAATTATAAAAATGCAATCAGGGCATGAGGACACTTTAGAAGAACGATATGCAATAAAATGATGGTTTAACTTAAAAGAAAATGCGATGGAAACGTATCGAAATGCTTCAGGTTGCTTTTGGACCATCTTGCATGAATCAAGCATCAGTTTTTGAGTGGCATAAGAGATTCAAGGAAGGCAGAGAGTCCGTGAGAGACGATGAAACGGGTACGAGGAGTAAGAAAGTCAAAACACAAGAGTTGATTGACCAAATAAAAAAAAATTCATGGATAAAGACTATCGTGTTTCTATAGAGACAATAAGTGCACAGTTTGATGTTAGTGTGGGAACTGTACACACATTTATTCGCGAGGACCTGAAGATGCGGGATATTTGCACGAAGTCTGTCCCAAGGGTGCTCAGCGAAAATCAGAGACTATTTGAGCAAGATGAGAATAAAGACAGTTACTCATCCTCCCTATAGTCCAGGCCTTACTCCTTGTAACTTTTGATTATTCTCTAAGTTCAAGATACACGCTCACAAAAGAGGACGTCCACGGGGCTTTTCAGAAGTTGTTGGAACGGAGATCATTTCTAAAAAGGGGACTAGAGTTTCATATGTGTACTGTCAATAAAGTGGCCATACACACAAATCTGTAAATTTATTTAGGCACCCCATATATGTTTATTTGTGCGAAGACTCTACAACGAACCAAGGGTCACTCAATCTAAAACTACTCCTTTCCTGGAAGCTTAATTCTAATGACAAGGAGAAATCTGGATTTTTTTTTTACATAGGCATCACCACATATCAAGGCCAAGAGGCAACTCGAGGATAAGGGTTAAAGAGTGTACAGTAGAAATTGGACAATCGTTAGTAATGGAAATTCGGTAAATTTGTTAACTTATATGGAACGGCTCATCAAAAACTTGTTTACGTTAGACTTGAAGGCAACCATATTGTAGCAAGTTGGAAAGCAGGAAAACGAAAGACAATTCCATAGGCGTGCAGTTCTAAGAAAGAAGCTTAGGATCTACGTTTAGGTTTAGGTACAGATAAAGAGTGGAGGGAATAGTTGGGAACAATCCCAGGTTTAGCACTGCTGCCTATACTACTACTACTTCTTCTATTACTACTACTACTACTACTACTACCACCACCACCACCACAAACGATAATATCAAACCTCCGAATAATAATCGCACTAGTTATTTATTTTCTCAAAAATTCAGAGAAATACATTATTACAATGATTTTATTTTAATAATGGTGAAAACAGCCACTAAAGCAACATTTATATCACACTTTTCATCGTAATAGCCACATTAAAAGATTGGCAATTTCATATGACCGCCATGTATATTAAGCTAAAACAATTAATATTTAAAATATCCGAAATAATTGATCTTTAAGAAAATAATGCAACTATGTTTTTTCTCCTCGATGTCAGCATTGTTTAATTTAAACGTTTATTTGTTCAGAAGAAAAAAGTCTAAGACTTTCTAAAGTTACGAATTTAATTCGAATTTCTAAAGTTACGAATTTAATTCGAATTAAAAAAAAACGCTCACATCGTCGAGAAGAAAACAACTTCATTAATTCATTTCATGCGAGTCACGTGTCTCTTCTGATCTAGAACATTTGAAAAAATCGCCGTCGAACGAGACAACACGAACTTTACTTTTCTAGTGACGTCATGCCGCGGTGAAAGAAAAATAAAAATAAATAGGAATGAATTCTATTCCTGATGATGGCGTTATACAACCGAAATATAAACAAATGAATCTTTTTTTAACGCTACGTTGTGTTGCTTCGTAAACTTTCGAATTCCAATACAATTGATTTCCATTATTCAATACTTTAACTTCACATCTATTTGAAAAAATATAACTTAGTTTAACATTAAAGGACTTAGCTTTTATTAATTTGTTTAATAAATTGGCTGTTAGTCTAACTCGTTTTCAAATTTATTTGATGAGCCGCTTAAATTACTCTGGATTTTGGTGCGGGCTGCATGCGGCTCGCGGGCGGCGGTTTTCTCACGCCTAATTTATATTTACAAGCCTGTCGTCTTTTACAATTCAACTGTTGCTAATATAGTTTCAAACTGCACTTAAGTTAAATAAAATAAAAGAACACGTCTCCTGCTGCCTCACAAAAGGAAATATCTCATAACCTATGTATTCGATTATTTGTGTGTCCACGCATCTGGTTTAATTGGAGTAACTTCTACGTTGAACCCCCTCCCATATATAATAATTTGATTTTTTTTATGGCTTTTCACATCTACGAATCATTATAACACGTTGTAGATTGAACAGATTTGAAATCTCACTAGTAACCTGAGCATTGTTGAGGTCAAGTCCAATAGTGTTCGTTCGGCAATATGTCTTGTTTCATAACTGCAATGTAAGTTGGCGGTCAGGTTGTTAAAAAGACCTTACAGCAACCGTTTTTGCGAATATATATATATATATATATATATATATATATATATATACATATATATATATGTATGTATGTATGTGTGTGTGCATATATGTATATATTTATGTATATGTATATACATGCATATATGTGTGTGTGTATTTATGTATATATATATATATGTATATATGTATGTCTGTATTTATACATATATATATATATATATATATATATATATATATATATATATATATATATATCATGACGACAAGGTGCTATGTTTTATTGTTATTCAATTAAAATGAAGGCAACCAGTAACAGCTGTGCTTAAAACACGAAAAAAATCTATACCGGCCAAAACTTATATTTATGAGATATATGAATGTCTTGCACACAGACACAGGCACAGAAAAACACTTGAACACACACAGACGCACGTATACGTACATATATACGTATACGCACATATATACGTATACGTACATATATACGTATACGCACATATATACGTATACGTACATATATACGTATACGTACATATATATCAAGTGACGCCTTGAAAGATGTCCACACTTGTCATTTAAAAAAAAACGCAAATTTAATCTAAATTCAATGATGTAACTGTTTAAACAACCTATACTTCATTTGATTCGCCTTTTATTCCTCTATAATTTTACCTGTTCATATTTGACTTTTATTTGAAGTATGTTAGTGTTAACATCAATTAAAAAAACAATAACTTCAACTCAAGAAGGAAAAAATAAATTCCGCAGCAACAAATCGGCTGAAAACTAGCTTAAAATATCTACCTTTTAGGTAACAAAACATCTCGAATCGCCATTATTGTTGTTCCAGGTTATACAACGTAATATTTATTCAATATGCCTCGACTTTCTCTCAGTGATCGTCAGGTGCTCATGGATTTCCAACTTTCTAGTTTATCCAAGCTAGAAATCGCCTGCAGACGTACATGTGATGAGAAAACGGTACGAATGACTGTGCAAAAGCACCAAATCACTGGCATTGTTCGTGATTCTCCATAAATCTGGTCGTCCAAGAGTTACTTCTACGGAAAATACGATGCTATTAGGATCCGCAGCGTCAGAAACACAATTGAAACGGATCCCCAAATCCAACAACAGTGTAATCTTGTTAAAAAGTGCTATCTTTCCACAGTTAAGAACAGATTGAAGGAATTTAATTTGCGAGGCTGAGTTGCAAGACGTAAGCCTATGATTTCTCTAAAGAGTAAAAAGCGCCGTCTGGACTTCGCCATATGCAATGAAAATCATGGCTCTTCATAATGATCGAAAGTGATTTTTAGCGACAAAAGCAAGTGCAATAGGCTATGCAGTGATAGGCGTTATTAGTACCAACGGTCCAGGGCCTATAGTTCGCTTGTAAGGCCGAATTAGTTCGAACAAGCACATTAATATGTTGAACGAGCATTTCTTCCCTACATAGGCCGGGATTTGGATGATGATCCCATCTTTGTGCAGGATAATGCTCCCATTCACACAGTAAGCAATGTCAAGAAGTTCATTGAAGAGCATGATATTCCGTATTTAGATTGGCCTGCGCCATTTCGAAACTGCAATCCTATCGAAAACGTATGGCATTACGTCAATCAACAGCTACGCAATGATAAAATTTCAATCTTGAAGAACTTTGTATTTTTTTTTATTTCACGGCATTTGCATCGATATAAGCTTTCAGACGAGCACTCACCCGATTACATACCATTATTTTTCGTTGATTTATACCACAACCAGCAGGTTGACTGACATTGCACGTCGTAAAATACGCATAAACATTATATTTTAATTTACACAGAAACTGCATGCGAGTATTATGTTTTTTTTTTAAACAGCTCATTTCTTGTACGTAAAAGAATACTTGAACTGAGATCGAAATCAAATCCTAAAGATAGTGAGTCAAGTACGATAACCATTAGATCAGCTTGACATGATATTTAAAAAGTGTTTTCAAACCTACTTTTTCTTACCAAAAGAATCCGTCATTTGAAGGATTTAGGCATTCGCATTCGTGAAACAGTGGACAAACCGATAAAAATCCGATGCCCCCCACCACCACCGGGTACCGATTTCTTAAAATTTGGCACTTAGCATCCCTTTTATCTGGATGAAAACCGATTAAAACGTTTTCCGCATGCCTTAGTATTCTATATGCGAAATTTCAAATCTATAGATAAAATATTTGTTGAGTATATAGGTTGAGAATTGTCCTCATACACCCATATTCTCACATTTCTAGATATATACATTAACAAAAAATAGCTTTCTGAACCCACTGTAATCCCCCCATATATATATATATATATATATATATATATATATATATATATATATATATATATATATATATATATATATATATATGCAGGACCAGTGTCCCGGCGTTTCTTGATGGATATATGACACAAGGCAAGAACAAATCGGTAAATGACATGGGGCAAGATAGATACCCTCGCAGTTAGTTTTTAAATTGGGGCTTAGAAGCTCTCGTCCAGTACTTTAAAATTGATATTTTGTTTTGAAATAATTTTTTACTCTGTTGTTTTGAAACAAGTTAAATCGACATTTCTAATGTTTTCTTTCCTCTAAATATCCAAAGATGACCCCCTTTATTGTAAAATACATCTTTACTCACTTCATAGAAGTGCGGAATAGTTAAATATAGGAAAGTTTTAAAACAACAAAAGAAAAAAAAATTAAATAAATAAATAACTGGGGGTTTAATTTAATAATTTACCGATCTTTATAATTTTAATCTGCGTAAACTGTGTTTAAGTTTTGTTTGGATTTGTACATTTTTGCACACGCTGAAAAAAACAAAAACAAATCGTTGCTTTTGGCTTTACAGGAAAAGGGGGCATAATTCCTGAAAAACTGACAAAGAAATGGCTTGATTTCGAACTAACCCTCAGTCTATGTTGAAACATCCCCGTAATTAGAGTAAATATTAGCTTTAATATCAATAATAAAAATGTTTTGTTGTATGATTCATAATTTCTTTTACAAATAATCTCTATTTGATAATCGGTATTTATTTTCTTTGTTAGAGGATATTTTGCTAAAGTTTTACTTTGCTTTTAAAATAGATTATAATAGGTTTTAATAAGTATAAATTAAATAAACTAATTTAAACATCGATTGTAAAAACAACACTTATGCGGTATTTAAAGAGAACATATTTTTCAAGTAGGATTATTATCTCTCTCTCTCTTTCTCTCTCTCTCTCTCTCTCTCTCTATATATATATATATATATATATATATATATATAAATATATAAAAGTGAACGTGTCTGTGTGTGTCTGTGTGTGTACATTTTCCAACGAAATAACTCTACCAATTTTCAGTTTACAGACTCGAAATTTGATATACAGGGTACTGAGATTTGGGAAATCTTTGTGATCGGTCTTCGGCCAGATATTTGGCTGTTAAATGGACAAGGTTCAGCGATTCGACCTTTGAGAACTCTACCAAACTCCTTCGACAATTTTGTGTCTAAACACTTTAAATTTTAGATATAGGTTCCTTGGACATGGATCTAACTTAATAGTTTTATTTGAGCCCAAAACTATAACTGTTAAAGGGGTCATAATAGGGGTCAAAGCTAACAAAAATTGACTGCTTTTTTTTTTGCTCAACATACACCTCCAAACACCCGGGCAACGCCGGGCTGAAATGCTAGTTAGTAATATAGTAATAGTTGTAGTGTTGGATAGGGGAACATATTGGGGACACATTTACGGAGATTCAGAAAAGATTACGATGATAATGAGGGAGACATTTATATTTAACTGGGATGATTTTTGTTAACACATAGAGAGGAAGTGATTCTTCACTTATGATGGTTTGAAGACACATAATACTTGAAAGGGTTGTACAAAGTTCGTTACAAGATGATGATAAACAAATTTACCTTTTCTCGTTGTAAAGAATGACGACACGAGACAACATTTACAAACATAGTTGGTTTCTTTATTCTTCAATCGGCCGATCGGTGATGTCAGGAATTCAAACTTTGATTTACATGGTCTATTTTCCTCCCTTCGCTTCTAAGGGGCTCTCTTCTCTAACTGACTACCACCGTGTGTGATCTGCCCTGAATATCTGATCCTCATCAACTCATCCTTCGACTGACTTGAACCCTTGAGAAATCCCCTTTGTTTATGACGTCAGAAGTGTATTTTCCAATATGACTACTTTCACGTGGGTTCAAAAATGTTTGTCCAAACACACTTTTGGCAAACAAAAGAATCCTTAATTTTAATTCCAACCTATTTTTAAAAAAATATATTTTAACTCGCATTATGCATTCATTTAACTGACATATTTAATATCCAGATTTCTAAAAGAATAGGGAATCGACTCTGTTTCCGACATAAACAATATTTAACTATTTCTAATAGAATTAACAATGGAATGAAATCCTTAAGCTTCCAATTTCCATTATCTTTAACACTTGCCTACAGGGTTCGATTCTAGCCTTTTCCTAATATCATTTTCACTTATCTAGTATGTCTTCTTACTTACATGAGAAGGGGGACAGCCCTTTCATGTAACAATAGTAGAATGTTACTAATAATCTTTAAAATATTCTGCATTATTAGTTAATCTGTACATTACGCTTTGAAAAAGTCACATACAATTTTTGAAGTGCAAACTTCTTCCAGAAAAGCCGAATTCGGCAACCCTAGATAAAAATATGAGAGTGATCTCCTTTTAATGTAGAATCGTTTTCGAATGTCATCGTAAATTAGGATTATCTATAGAACCATGTAGCACAATATTAATATCTAAGTATTTATCTATATATTAATAGGATATTGTATATTGTTTATTTTGTGCGTCACGTTTACACCCGAGTGACTGTAGTTTAATTGTTATATACTTCCATTTCTTGTAAAATATTTTTTACAAATAATTATTCATAAGTTTTGGTTTCGGTTTCAGTTTTAACTGGTGGCACTTAAGTCATTAATTTTTTTTTCATATAAATAATTTTATCCAGAATTCTTCATAAGTTTCGGTTTCAGTTTCGATTCTAGATGATGACACTTCAGTAATCTATTTCTTTTTAATAAATAATTATATTCGTAAGTTTTTGTTGTTTCGATTATAGCTGAAGGAATACAAGTTATATATATATATATATATATATATATATATATATATATATATATATTCATAAGTTTTGGTTTCGGTTTCGATTTTAGCTGATGCCCCCAAGAAATATGGGTATATTTTTTTCTATTTTTGTAAATCGCAGATTTCTAATATATTTACATCGTAGGACATTAACTCTATAATAAAATATACGAAATCTGCAAAAATTAAAATTTCATACTTACGGATACTTTACGTCCGGGTTAGGCCGAGCGTCTCTGCTAGCTTAGATAAACACTTTTGCAGTTTTAACAGAAGAGCTACAATAATATCAGAGCGTCTCTATTTACACTGAACATCTACGGAAAGCCAACGTCAATATATTACATATGAATGAGTCCCTTGTGGAATTTCAACAGGTCCCACTAGTTAATACTTATTGTCTCATTTGCATCAATTTTATATATAAATTACAATAGGCATTATTTTCATAGACATGTTAATAAACTTATATTTAATGCGTGTTATTGGTCTGCCTGTCAAAAAAACAAAACAACAAAAAAAACAAACAAGCAAAAAAACAACATATTTTTTAGCAATCCAGAAAAATATAAGCTTTGTAAAAACATATTTTTAATTAAATATGTTTCTCATTCCGAAGAATTTCCACGGGTCCTGCTAGTCTATATTGATTCGGTAAATAGATGGCTGTCCATCTGTCTGTAAGTATATCTGTTTCTGATCGATAGCTAATTTTATATTTACTTTATATTTAAACTATACTTAAATGAAAAAAAAATTAGTATAATCGAATTATTGCAGGTTATTTTTGCGCCCCAAAGAAAGCACTTTGCTAATGAGAAAAACACTATTAGAATATTGTTATTACTTCAAAATAGTGTTTTTCCTAAAAAATTTGTTATTCTTTAAAAATATTATTACTTTAAAATATCTTTATTACTTCAAAATAGGGCTATTACTTTAAAATTGTGTTGTTACTTAAAAATAGAGTTATTATTTCAGAAGAATGTTATCAATTACAATAGTATTATTATTTTAAAATATTGTTATTCCTAAAAAATAGTGTTATTACAAAAAATAGTGTTATAACTTAAATATATTAGTTTTAAGTATTGTTATTACTTTGAAATATTGTTATTAATTTGAAATAATCTGATTACTTCAGATGCTATTGTAAATATTGTTACTGAAACTGTTCTTATTACTTTAAAACATTTTTATTACTTAAAAGTAGTGTTAGTACTTTAAAATATTGTTATTATTAAATTTTAACACATTTTAAAGTAACAACACATTTTGCAAGTCATAGCCCTATTTTGAAGTAATAAAGATATTTTAAAGTAATATTTTAAAAGAATGCCAAAAAAAGTATTTTTATTAATTTACACTATTGTTATTACTTAAAAGTATTGTTATTAATTATATATTGTTATTACTTAAAAGTATTGTTATTAATTTAAAATATTGTAATTACTTAAAAGTATTGTTATCACTTAAAATATTGTTATTACTTAAAAGTAGTGTTATTACTCCAAACTTTGTTATTACTTAAAAGTAATGTAATTACTTAAAAGTATTGTTATTACTTAAAAATATTGTTATTACTTAAAAGTATAGCTATTAATTTAAAATATTGGTAATACTAAAGAGTATTTCATTAATTATATATTGTTATTATTTAAAAGTATTGCTATTAATTAAAAATATTGTTATTACTTAAAAGCATTGTTATTAATTTACAATATTGTTATTACTTAAAAGTATTGCTATTAATTTAAAATATTGTTATTACTTAAAAGTATTGTTATTACTTTAAAATGTTGTCATTACTTTAAAGTATTATTATTAATTAAAAATATTGTTATTACTAAAAATTATTTTTATTAATTTAAAATATTGTTATTACTTAAAAGTATTGTTATTAATTATATATTGTTATTACTTAAAAGTATCGTTATTAATTTAAAATGTTGTTATTACTTCAAAGTATTGTTATTAATTAAAAATATTGTTATTACTTACAAGTGTTGTTATTTATTTTACATATTGTTATTACTTAAAAGTATTGTTATTAATTGAAAATATTGTTATTACTTAAAATTATTTTTATTAATTTAAAATATTGTCATTACTTAAAAGTATTGTTATTAATTTAAAATATTATTATTACTTAAAAGTATTGTTAATTATTTAAAATATTGTAATTACTTAAAAGTATTGTTATTAATTTAAAATATTATTATTACTTAAAAGTATTGTTATTAATTTAAAATATTATTATTATTAAAAGTATTGTTATTAATTTAAAATGTTGTTATTATTAAAAGTATTGTTATTAATTTAAAATATTGTTATTACTTAAAAGTATTTTTATTAATTTAAGATATTGTTATTACTTAAAAGTATTGTTATTAATTTAAAATGTTGTTATTATTAAAAGTATTGTTATTAATTTAAAATATTGTTATTATTAAAAGTATTGTTATTAATTTAAAATATTGTTATTACTTAAAAGTATTGTTATTTATTGAAAATATTGTTATCACTTAAATGTATGGTTATTAACAATACATTGTTATTACTTAAAAATATTATTATTACTGAACAGTATTGTTATTAATTTAAAATATTGTTATTACTTAAAAGTATTGTTATTAATTGAAAATATTGTTATTACTTAAAAGTATTGTTATTTATTTAAAATATTGTTATTAATTAAATGCATGGTTGTTAACTATAAATTGTTATTACTTAAAAGTATTATTATTAATTTAAAATATTGTTATTACTTAAAAGTATTGTTTTTTATTTTAAATATTGTTATTACTTAAAAGTATTGTTATTTATTTTAAACATTGTTATTACTTAAAAATATTGTTATTAATTATATATTGTTATTACTTAAAAGTATTGATATTAATTGAAAACATTGCTATTACTTAAAACTATTGTTATTTATTTAAAATATTGTTATTACTTAAAAGTATTGTTTTTTATTTTAAATATTGTTATTACTTAAAAGTATTGTTATTTATTTTAAACATTGTTATTACTTAAAAATATTGTTATTAATTATATATTGTTATTACTTAAAAGTCTTGATATTAATTGAAAACATTGTTATTACTTTAAAGTATTGTTATTAATTTAAAATATTGTTATTACTTAAATGTATTGTTATTTATTTTAAATATTGTTATTACTTAAAAATATTGTTATTTTTTTAAACATTGTTATTACTTAAACGTATTGTTATTACTTTGAAATATTGTTATTACTTAAAAGTATTGTTATTAAATTAAAATATTGTTATTACTTAAAAGTATTGTTATTACATTAAAATATTTTTATTACTTAAATGTATTGTTATTAATTAAAAAAATATTCTTATTACTTAAAAGTATAGCTATTAATTTAAAATATTATTATTACTTAAAAGTATTGTTATTAATTTAAAATATTGTTATTACTTAAAAGTATTGTTATTAATTTAAAATAGTGTTATTACTTAAAAGTATTTTTATTAATTTAAAATATTGTTACTACTTCAAATTATTGTTATTAATTTAAAATATTGTTATTACTTAAAAGTATTGCTATTAATTTAAAATAGTGTTATTACTTAAAAGTATTTTTATTAATTTAAAATATTGTTACTACTTAAAAGTATTGTTATTAATTTAAAATATTATTATTACTTAAAATTATTGTTATTTATTAAAAATGTTGTTATTACTTAAAAGTATTGTTATTAATTTAAAATATTGTTATTACTTAAAAGTATTGTTATTAATTAAAAATATTGTTAATACTTAAAAATATTGTTATTAATTTAAAATATTATTATTACTTCAAAGTATTGTTATTAATTTAAAATATTATTATTACTTAACAGTATCGTTATTAATTTAAAATATTGTTATTACTTAAAAGTATTGTTATTAATTAAAATATTATTATTACTTAACAATATTGTTATTAATTTAAAATATTATTATTACTTAAAAGTATTGTTATTAATTTAAAATAGTGTTATTACTTAAAAGTATTGATATTTATTTAAAATATTGTTATTACTTTAAAGTATTGTTATTACTTTAAAATATTGTTATTACTTAAAATTATTGTTATTAATTATATATTGTTATTACTTAAAAGTATTGTTATTAATTGAAAATATTGTTAATAATTTGAAATGTTGTTATTACGTTAAACTATTGCTATTAATTTAAAATATTATTACTACTTAAAAGTATTGTTATTAATTTAAAATATTGTTATTACTTAAAAGTGTTGTTACTACATTAAAATATTGTTATTACTTAAAAGTATTGTTAGTAATTTAAAATGTTGTTATTACTTATTAAAAAAATCATTTATTAAGCATCATTCACATTTTTTTTCAATACCGTTTTCCATATTGACGCGAAAAAATATTTTAGTAAACAAAAATGAACGCGTCCTCATCATTAAAACGATCTCTGTCATCACGCGATACAATAGCAGTATCAGAATTTTTGTAGGAATTTTTGACACCCCTAACACGAAACTGCGAATACAATATAAAAATCTCGTAATTTCTCTGTTAAAAGTGGGTTATTTATTTTCTTTATGGATTATACTTCCAAAATAAACTATTACAGTTGTTTTAAAAGTAATAAAAATATTTTTATTTTATTTTTAAAACAGTAATGAATTTTCCGAACTCAATATTTTTCAATTTTTAAACTCAATATTTTTAAATTTTTAAATTTTAAAAATCTATCAAAATTTTTCTATTGATTCTATTTTTACGATATTTTCAGGGTCAATGTGAAATTTTATGTTCTTTCCAATAAACCGAATATAATATTTTAGACAAACGTTTTTTTTAAATTCACGCCCCCCCATTTTCACGCCCCCCCATTTTCACGCCCCCCCCATTTTGAAATGTCTATTAAAAAGTAAATAATTAATTTATGTTTAATAGGTTTATATATCACAAATTGAAGAGAAAAGGTCAATAAATAATATATTCAAATTTAAAACAAAAAAAAAATCAGTTTTTTAGAAATTTACCTGTAAAGTCCGAAGTTTAAAACCTTATTTTATAAGAACACATTTTTTCTTTTTGTCTTTTTTTTTTTTTTTAATGAAACCTTGGTCCTTGCTCCTTTAATTGAAAAAAAATTAGGGCTTGAATTACATTTTTCGAGGAGTTATAAGCTTAGAAAGATAGGGGGTCGAATAATTTACGCCTCTCATTTTGAAATGTCTATTAAAAAGTAAATAATTAATTTATGTTTAATAGGTTTATATATCACAAATTGAAGAGAAAAGGTCAATAAATAATATATTCAAATTTAAAACAAAAAAAAAAATCAGTTTTTTAGAAATTTACCTGTAAAGTCCGAAGTTTAAAACCTTTTTAAAAAAAAAAAAACACATTGTTTTGTTTTGTTTTTTTTTTAAATAAAACCTTGGTCCTTACTCCTTTAATTGAAAAAAAAAATTAGGGCTTGAATTACATTTTTCGAGGAGTTATAAGCTTGGAAAGATGGGGTGGAATTATTCACTATTTTCACGAAATTTCTGACACTGCTAGCGATACAACTGTCCCCAGATTTCCTTGGAGAACATTTTTCTGTGGCAAACTTTACACACACACACACACACACACACACACACACACACACACACACACACACACACACACACACACACACACACAGACATACACACACACAGACACACACACACACATATATATACATATATATGTGTGTGTGTGTCTGTGTGTGTGTGTGTGTGTGTGTGTGTGTGTGACAGAAACAACATCCTATTTACCTCAGTATACTTTAGCTATGCAATATTAGTGATAGGTTTGACAAACAAATAGCACTGGCTGACCGACAGTGTTATTTTACATCCAATATATATATATATATATATATATATATATATATATATATATATATATATATATATGTATATATATATATATATATATATATATATAACTACTTAGTTTACTCACATAAAATTAATATACGAAAGTATAAATTTATGCGTAAATTTTAAGTATTTACTTCAAAAGTGCTCAATACGTAGGTAGAGCTAATTAGTAAGTTATAAACTATATATGGCGATTAAGCTACACTGAATGCGCGAATTTTGTGGTTGTTTGTCGTTTTTATATACGCATCTTCTGTTGAGAAGATGCGTATATAAAAACGACAAACAACCACAAAATTCGCGCATAAGCCTGAAGAGTCCTAGAGTGGATGAACCGGGGAATATTCAGTGTAATTTAATCGCCATATATATTTTATAACTTAATACTATATATATATATATATATATATATATATATATATATATATATATATATATATATATATATATAGTAATTAGAAAAAGGTTGCATCCTCCAACATAACCCAACTGACCACGGTTCCTCTGAAGAAGTGGTGTATCTGTATGATATATGCCTTGATCCACCGAAACTGTGTTATCAGTCTGGTTGACAGCTGATAAGAGTAGGGTATTGCACATGCTTTCACATGTTGTATGATAATATATATATATATATATATATATATATATATATATATATATATATATATAGCGGGGGTAAAAAAAAAATTGTATAGCGAATAGGAGAAAAAAACAAAAAAAAAACAATCTCAGCAAATACCCATAAGTTCTCAGCGAATACCCATAAGTTCTAAATTATGGGTATACTCTGTTTGCTTACACAGAGATGGTTGGCACAAATTAATGGATACAGCCTCGGGAATATTTTAGTGAATTCTCGAGCGACCTCTGTGTAAAACCGAGAAAGTTTCATCCGTGTATCCGTCAGTGCAAATTTGGCACTGTAATAAATGTTCACCAATGGCCGACTTATGAGCTAGTAAACGCCCGGATGTTGACCTTTTTTCCGCCTACGTATCGAAGGGGGTATGTTTGGAAATTCTAACCTCCAAACGCTTAATGGTATGGTCCACGTAGTCAACTCTACACTGACCGTTAAACCGATAAACAACCATATTATATTGAGCGGTAGGGATACCATCCTTCCGAAAGGAGCGGAAAGCATTTCTTGTCTCAAACACCGTTCGACCCTTCGTTGCAAAATAGCAACGTAAAACGGCTGTATCAATTTTATGCGAAAACTCCTGGCTTTTGACACCACTCCACCAGAGTTTCACACACACACACATAAACACACACACACATAAACACACACATACACACACACGCACACATATATATATGTATGTAGATAAGAGAAAGAAAATTAAAACTGTAAGTTGAACTTTACAATTAAAATTTATTGTTCGACTGAATACTCCAAAAAACAATTTACAAAGTCCTTATTCCGCGGAGTTTCAAAGAATGCTATTCTTGTTATTCTTCTCATCAGAGGACATAAAGAAATCAGCAAATTATATCTGTAGCATTGCTAGAATTTACTAGTTATGGGATTAAATGAAATCGCCATTTATTGTAGTCATAGATTGCCAAGAAAAACAAATGAAGAAATGTTGGATATAAAAGAAAAAAATTAAACAAACCGTGCATGATACACACACGCACACACACACACACACACACACACACTATATATATATATATATATATATATATATATATATATATATATATATATATATATATATTTATTTATTTATTTATATATATATTCATTTATATATATATATATATATATATATATATATATATATATATATATATATATATATATATATATATAGTAAGTTATAAAATATATATGGCGATTAAGCTACACTCAATATTCCGCGTTTCATCCACTCCAGGACACTTCAGGCTTATGCGCATAAGCCTGAAGAGTCCTAGAGTGGATGAAACGCGGAATATTCAGTGTAGCTTAATCGCCATATATATTTTATAAATTACTAACTAATTCTACCTACGTATTGAGCACTTTTGAAGTAAATACTTAAAGTTTGCGCATAAATTTATACTTTCGTATATTAAATTTTATGTGAGTAAATTAAGTAGTTATATATATATATTATTTATATATCTATATATCTATATATCTCTCTTTATATATAGTAAGTTATAAGATATATGGCGATTAAGCTACACTGAATATTCCGCCTCATATATATATATATATATATATATATATATATATATATATATATATATATAAGTTGATGTCACATATAAGAGGACGTTTCGCAGGTAAATTAATAATTATTTGAAAACCAGAAAATGCCAAAGAAAATTATATTAAATAATTAAATCATTTGTTCTTTATTTGTTGTCTGAGACTTTCGGCGTTAACACAACCTTATCAAAAATATTGTGACTTTTAATTTTTATATGTTAAAAGCTTTATTGGTTCACCCGGTTGTAAAGTACGTATAAGTATGGTATTTTAATTCATGCATATTTCGTATTTATCATGATAGAACCAATCCGTTATGATTATTGAGTATTGTACTTTATATAGTACTTATTTCAAAAGTTAAAAAAAATGCTATGGGTTCCTTCACGTAAAATCGAAGCCAAAACATTTATCTTCTTAGCATTTTTTTCGTTTTCTTATTCGTTTGTTTAATCTGGATAATTGCCATTCTATTAGATGTCAAATATCTACCTGTTTTACGTTCACACTGGGAATTGATATTATTTTAGCACATGCGAACTTGAAATAATTCTTTTCGAATTCTTTTATTATTCCTTGTCGATTTAGCTTATTTATTTAATTTTATTTTATTTTATTTTAATCACTAGTATTTCAGCCGGGCGTTGCCCGGGTGTTTGGAGGTAGACAACAAAAAAAAGCGGTCAATTTTTTAATTTAACCCCTATTATGACCCCTTTAACATTTATTGTTTTGGGCTCAAATAAAGTTATTAAGTTAGATCCCTGTCCAAGGAACCTACATCTAAAATTTCAAGTGTTTGGACCCAAAATTGTCGGAGGAGTTTGGTAGAGTTCTCAAAGATGAAATCGTTGAAGTTTAACCCGTTAACAGCCGGGTTTCTGTCCGAAAACCGATCACAAAGATTTTCCGAAATCTCAGTACCCGGTATATCAAATTTCGAGTCTGTAGACTAAAAATTGACAGAGTTATTGCGTAGGGAAATGTACAGAGACACAAAGACAGACAGACAGACACTTTCACTTTTATAGATACAACAAAAATATATACGTATACATAAATATATATGGAAACAATTTTGTGTTTGCTGTAACCTTTTTACGCAAATATTATGCAAGTATAAATCATGTAGAATATCTGCATGAATCTAATTACACGTAATAGTTAACTAAAAATGATTATCCCATAAGAAAACCGAATAAAACTATTAAGGAATTAATTAAAATGAATGTTTAAAAGAATATGCAAAATAGCTAGATCTTTTGCTATTGAACGTAATTCCACAACCCATATATAACAAAGTTGTATTTTCTTTTTAAATAAATAGAAAAGAGGCTTGCCTTTTTTTCTGTTGTTCTTGGCCTTCGGGCCGGGATCAGGGTGTGGTATCTGTTCTGCAGATGCTGCACTTGAGATGATTTGTACCGGTCAGTGGAGGGGAAACCCTCTATACTGGGACAATTATTACTTTTGGTAACCAGAGTGCCCCCTTTTGGCCTAATTTTAGAGGAGCTGGTTTTTACCCCACATTAAAAACGGCCTTGTGCCTAATTTGCTTTGGTGGGGAAGCAAATAAATACAATAAATAGAAAAGTGGGGTTTTAATATGAATATCGATACACACAAAAGAAACACGAATTTATAGGAGTATATATATATATATATATATATATATATATATATATATATATATATGTGTGTAGGTTTGCTATGTATCTGTTTATATTATGCCTGTAAATTATTCATTGTATATATATATATATATATATATATATATATATATATATATATATATATATATACTCCTAGCTGGTCTGCAGTTTAACTTGTTGCTGGCTATCTTGCTCTTGCTTGTTGCTGGATCTCAACATTTTGAACCGAGAAAGAGACGTAGCTGTCATACAAAGCTCAGACTGTAACATCATCTGTGTATAGATACTCCCTCAGTCATTTGTCTATAAAAATGGTCCTGTAGCGATGGAAAAGTTGTGACGTGTAGAGGCTTGAAATGCTGGAAGCATGTAATAATTGATCTCAACGACTATCTTCAGTGTCATGCCTGCTTGAGCATGTGAATTCACCGGTAGGACTAAAAAAATAAGTCATTTTTGGGCTCATGGATTTTAGTGTCTGAGGGAGTGACACTCGTCTGAAAAGACGTTGCAATCATCATATACTCCTATAATTTTTTTTGGTGTGTGTTTTAATATTCATATTAAAAACCTCCCTTTCTATTTATTTAAAATACAACTGTTATATAGGCGTCATGGAATGACATTCATCTGCAAAACTTCTAGCTAATTTGCATATTCTTTTAAACATTTATTTTAATTAATTCCCTATTAGTTTTGTAGGTTTTCTTATGGGAGCATCATCTTTAGATAACTATTACGTGTAATTATATTCATGCAGATATTCTACATGATTTATACTTGCGTCATATTTGCGTAAAAAGTTTAAAGTAAACACAAACCTATTTATATATTTATGCATGCGCATATGTATTTGTTTAATAAATTTTGCCTACCAACCTCCTTCTATAGTTTTTGGTCTACAGGCATGAAACTTAATATATAGGTTATTTCAAACCATGCGAAATTTTATATTTGGGTTTTAGCCGGGGAAAATCGGTGCAAAAAGCTTGAAAATTAAAAAAGGAAATTTGACAGATAAAGGCCGAATGACTGCATTACGAATATGCATGCGTAATGTAATAGCTATTGGTTTATGTTTCAATTTTGAGCATTGAAGCAAATATGCCTTTATAGCTAAGGCATTAGCATCAAAGAAAAAAGTAAGTCGTACGCTAAACGGTTGGTTTCAATT
>NC_136488.1:128362973-128400473 GCF_053919585.1 Euprymna scolopes
ACTGGAATCTTAGAAAGATCTTCATAATTCCAACAATTACAGGAGCAAATGGATATAGGAAAAAAAAAAAATTAAAAAATTACCTGGCAAATACACCCGGTGAACCAAGTGCAAGGGAGCCAGAAACAATTGCACTTAAAGGGACGGTTAAAATATTACGGTCTCTCGTTTGGATTCTATGATATAACGGGTTAATGTCTGGCATCTGGTAGGATTCTCCATCTCCAGTAAGAACAAAACGATAAGAAAATTAAAAACAAAACGAAAAGGAAGTGAAAATAAATGCGATCCGCATAAAACAAGGAACACACAAACGGAAAGATATAAACGACAAAGATAATTACAAATTTTATGACGTGCTATTTTCAAATGGTGTTGTGTGGTGGGGTTTCATATTAAAGAGATATGGTGAGGGATTCATATTGGGGCCATATAATACACGAATGACGATGATGAGAGGAAGGCATTTATACATATTACATTTCTGGGATGCTTGGGGACTTCATATAGATACTGACTGGAGATGTATACAAGTTCTTAACACAGAGGAGAGGAGATACATAATCTTGTAAGGGTTACACAATGGTTATTACAAGATGGGTAACACATTACGTTTTGAGTGTTGAAAGGTGACACGTGACAACAGTTACAAAAACACAAAGATGATTCTTTATTCATTGGACAGGTCGAATGATGATGACGTCAGAAATTTAAATTTGGATCTCCATAGTTTAATGTTCTTCCTTTCGCTTCCAAAGACTGACTCCAATTCAACCCAACTCAACTGCTCTCGGCTCTACTCTTCTGCTGACTCCCAGACAGACTCTGACTAATCCTAGCTCTTATATTTCTCTTTTTTTTTTTTCATTTTTCTTAAACTTTTTCTTCTAGGGGATGGGACATCCAACCAGATGTCTGACATTTACCCCTATTTTAGTGAGTCCAACCAAGATTCTAGTCGTCCCTTTCAGTGCAATCGTTTGTATTTCACTTGCACTTGGTTCACCGGGTATGCTTGCTATGTACTTTTTAAAGTTCTTTTTCATAAGCCCAGTTGCACCTATGATGACTTGTATAATTGAAACGTCTTTTAATTTCCAATTTCGTTTCATATCATACATAAGTCCTTGATACTTTGTAATCTTTTCCCTCTCAACTCTGTTAAGCCCTGTATCATTGGGTACACTGACCTCTATTACGGTCGCTTTTTTGTTTGCTCTGTCCCAAATCACTATATCTGGTTTAACAGCTGCATTTTCAAGATATGTAGCAGTAGGGATTATGTAGTCATAGTGAATAGTGTAGTTGTCATTCCCAACTGTTCGTTCGGGTATATGTTCCCAGGAGTTTTTACTACACTGAATGTTGAGTTTCTTACATATCTTCCAGTGAAGGTATTTGCAAACTCCGTTTTCGATATGACGTCAGAAGTGTGTTTCTCAAAACGTGTCCAATTCACGTGGCTATGCATGTTTTTTCTTCAAACACACTTTTAACAATAAAAGAATTCTCAATTCTCTAACCTATTATTTTAACAATATATTTTTAATTTGCATTGTTCATTCATTAGCTAAAATTTTTAATATTCAGTTTTCTAAAAGAATGAACAATCAATTCTTTTTACGATATAAATAATATCTAACTATTCTAATAGAATTTAACAATAGACGAAGTTCTAACATTCCAATTCTTAACTTTGCTTACATGGTTCGAGTCTCGGCTTATCCTAATCTCACTTTCACCTACCTAATACTGTTCTTATTTACATGGAAATGGGGACAGACTTTCTCTTTAACAATGGAACCTCGTGCAAAGAGGCTCTTTTACAATTAGTTTTAGTTATGGTAGTCCATCCACGTCTTCTTCATTTAAAATTTTTTTAAATTAACTCTGTGACTCCATTGATGACTGTGAAGCCCGGTGCGCGATGTGCACTACTTTGCACAGATAAACCAAAGGAAGACAGCATTTAAGTTTTGATGGTAAGTGGTTTAAGTGTGCGACGCTCTGTAGCTGCTCGCTCATGTTCGATGTTGCTAAGGCCATCCAGCTATCACATGTGGAGCGCCAAGTATCTCTATCCGGTGCAATAGTCTCCGAAATACTGAAAGGAATATTGCAGCGCTTGAAGGTGAGCTTGATGCAGTCAATGTAGTATTTCCTCAGGCAGCCGACCTTGCGTCGGCCGTGAGTGAGTTGACCAAAAAGAACTCTTCGAGTTAGTCTGTTTGAAGGGCATCCCGATGACGTGGCCCAACCATCGAAGCTGACGACTTTGATTTGTGGAATATGTACATTATAAGAGGAAGTTCTTTTGCTACATCTTCGGAAGAATTGATTAGAGCACATTTTCTTGCCTTGACATGGTGAGTTAATCATCTTCAGAACCTAGTAGGCGATGCCCTTTCCGCTTCTTTTTTTACGAAAGAAATGTTACGAGTTTATCTTTGCTCTATCGTTATTCTCAAGGCATGTACTCGACTGAGCTTAAAACTGAACGAAAATTCCATGAACAAAGTTTCTGTCTAAAACATTTCCTTTCGTGGAAGACAAAACCGCAGTGTTGGGTACCGGATGAATATAAAGTGGTCGTTTTAAAGCTTAATCTAAACAAGTTCTTAAATAATAAAATTTTATACAATTTCGAACCACGACCGATCATCACGGTGTTATCTTACCATCTACCTGACACGCATTGACCTTTATTCTCGAGATGCCTTTGAGACTTGGTAAGCGGTAAAAATAAAATTAAATTAAAATTGTTACGAAGTGACGGTAGTGATTTTCCAAATACTCTGTATAGTTTAAAAATTGTAGAGAGAGTGACGTCCGTTTATATTCTTAAATTTTATAACTATATAAAGAAATTTATTCTCAGATAATTAATAAGGCAAAAAAACTGGTGCATACACGAGTGTGTGTGTGTGCGAGAGAGAGAGAGAGGGGGAGAAAGAGAGAGGGCGAGAGAGAGTGATAGAGGGAGAGAGAGAGAGAGAGAACGGGATGTAACGTTGTACACCGCGTTTTAACGGCGTCGTTACAGGTTAACGGACCCAACACGTTGTAAACTCCGTCGCAAGGAAAAAAGCAGAACGAAAAAACAAAAAACAAAACAACAAAACACTCAATTCACTTTCTTATTTTAATAAATGCCATTATATCTGCCATTTCTAACGACGCATTTTTCTCCTAAATGTTTAAACAGTTCATTTCTCCATCTCCGGCCGTGTGTGACTTCTCGTCCCTCTTATAATGTCACTCACGTCTCGAAACTTTGCCGAACATCAGCCACGCCTCGAAGGCCAGTTCTGCGAACACGTATCGGACACGTTTCAAACACTTCAAACACTTATATCTCCAACACGTTTTTTTTTCTGTGCTCTCTCGTGTCTCCAACACCTCCCTTTTCTGCTCCCCCCCTGTCTGAGACACGTGGTCTTCAGCTATCTTGTGTCTTAAATACGTTTCAAATCCACTACGCCTCAAACACATCTCAAATACGTGCTGCTCTCAACACGTGTGCCCTTTATTATCTCTGCTGTGAAGTCATATCGCGCAGCCGGCTTGGTCATTTGCATATGTCTGCCGGTGCTAACCCAGTTATAGCGGCTCTGTTGCAATGAGAGATAAAGAACACACACACACACACACACACACACCCATATATATATATATATATATATATATAAATATGTATATATATATATATATATATATATATATATATATATATATATATATATATATATATGGGGTGTATGTGTGTGCGCGTCCGCGGAAGTAAGAAAGAGAAATGAAACGGCCGAGTTAGAGAGGAGGAGAAAGAGCAAGACAGATAGGTGCATAGGCATGCATATAGATAGAGAAAGAGAAAGAGAGGTGGGGTGAGAGAGTGCGTACCTTCGTGTGTGTAAGAGAGAGAAGATTAAAGTGAAACGGCAGAGATAGCAAGAGGGTAAGAGAAAGAAAAAAGAGACAGAGGGAGGATAGAAATCTTTGTAAGATAGGTTATGTAAGTACTTTAGCACCGACACCTGTTGCTGATTGATTTTTTTTTCTCGTGATAATTGTCGACTGGTTCACGTTCGTATAATATATGCATAAAAAAGCCTAGACAGCCAAGTGGCTAAGAGACTCACTTCTTCAGTTAAAAATATAGTAATGTTAATTAGAAGAAACAAGAATGGCTTATTTTTTCAAATATAACTCATGTATTTGTGTCTTTCAAGTGCATATTCTAGTAGACTGCCCGGTGTTGTCCGGTCGTAAAATATCTCGGCACACACGATTCGAACAAAATATTCACTGATATGGCCAGAAATTCAACATAGACATCATATCGCACAAATAGGGAAAACATGTTGTCATCAAAGTCAGAAACAAATTTGCATCGGGTCTGAATGAAATACCCTCCCATTATTTTTAATGCTGCAGGGTTGGTCTCCTAGCTGTTCGGTTGCTTGGAGACCGTAATAGACAGTACCAGTAAAGAATTCGTTCTTGACAATCAGCTTGACAGGTGAGGAACCAACAACTGGTCAGTACTAGTCGGACTGAGGTACGCCACCTGGGTATTACCTAGGAGGTACACATTCTTTGTCCTTGCCACCCAGCTTTCGGATGGGGCAAGTTTATTAATTGTTGCCCGAGGCGCCCCTACCGGACAATACCAACGAGAATGCCCAGGAAATTTTTGCTAGGCCAGAGTGCCCCTCCTTAAGAGACGCTGGCTTGACATCCCTACTTTTTGACCTTGTGTCACATCTTACTGAGATACCCTTTCTTTATAAACGATGCCCTGAAGTGCTTAAATGACTTTATATAAACTTGAGGTTGGTATGAAAAAACCTTTATGCAATGGTTGAAAGCAGACGGTGTGTACATATGCTAGCAACAGAACTTAAAATTTTTACTCATTTTGCTCATTAATGAAGAACGAAAAAAATTTTTTTCATAGTAATAGCTTCATGGATTAGCCGAATATCGACTATAAAATGGATATATCGACATTTCCATGCTAATAGGTGGTACCCCTGAAATAGCAGGTTGTCTGAAGCATGGTAGCATGATACGGGAGTCTATCCAAAGAGCGAAAACTAACAGGACTGAGTTAGATATCGATTTTGATAATGATCTGTACACCATTAAATGATTCAGTTATCCAATCGGGTGCATCCATCCCAGCAGGAATGCACAAGCTGCTTGCGTCACATTTTGATAGGTTTCATGCGCGGTTTACGCCAAATGATTACGTCACAAACTGGATGACAACCGATGTGGAAATTAAAATGCCATGTACAGTTTCACTTATATTTTTCATTTTTACGATGCAGATAATTCTCAAAGCAGCAGAAAACAATGCAAAGCCTACTACATTAGGTGTAGAATGCGAAATGCCACAACTGAGGGCTTTCGTGGACGATGTCAGGATCCTCACATCAAAAGAAGCTGAGACCCGTACGCTACTCAGTACAATGGATAAACTCATAATTTGGTCTAGAATAAATATGAAGCCAAAGAAGTTCAGAAGACTCTCACCCAGAAAGGTGAAAGTACATCAAGTTATCTACTTTTTAATGGGTGATAAAAATAATATCGCTGCCATCTCAGAAAAAAAAACGATTAAATGCTTGGGGAGATAGCACGATAACACCTTGAAAGACTCCAAAGATGTTACAGTTGATAGGAGTCTAAAAATGATCTTTGTCAATTGCAAGGTAAGTACCAGATGCAATTGGGTTTTATTGAGGCTCTCTATATGAACTATTAAGTCAGCTTGGAATTATAGGCCGGGGAAAAATCGCAACTAGTAAACCCTCATGGAGACAACAGATCCATGTTCAATGTGGCATTCTGGATGATGATATATAGTGTCTACAATGTAGGTATCTTTGTGAGAAGATTTGTTTATTTATCCTTTTGTTTAATTTTCTATATTATCATTTTACTTAATTATTTTATTTCACTTATTTACGGCTTATTTTAGATACTCATATTATATTATTCTGCGTCTGTGAGGGTATGGCATCGTATATATAAAAGAGGCTGTAAATGATCAAAGGCTGTAAATGACAAAGTTCTCTCTGATTCTCTCTCCTCTGATCTCGAGCGCGTGGTTCAGTGGGGGAAGATGTGGCTGGTTACCTTTAATGCATCCAAAACCAAACTCCTATCCTTACATCATCAACGCTCTGATCCCCAGCTGGCATCAATTGTGATGGATGGCTCTCGTCTGGGTGAGGCCCCGTGTTTTGACAAGCTTCTGGGTTTGACCTTTACTCCTGATCTGAAATGGAACACGTACATCAAGTCTGTTGCCAAGGTCGCTGGAAAGATGGTGGGATCCTTCTACCGCTCCAGAAGATATCTCACTACTGATGCAGTTCTCTATCTATATAAAAACCAAGTACGTCCAAGGATGGAATACTGTTGCCATATCTGGGCAGGAGCGGCCAAAAACAGCCTATCATGCCTTGACAGAGTACAAAATAGACTTCGTGGCTTAGTGGGGGATGCCCTTTTCTCTACCCTGCAACCTCTCTCCCACAGAAGAGACGTTGCGAGCCTATCCTTGTTTTATCGTTATTTTCATGGCAGGTGCTACAACTTGAATGTCTTCAAGTCCAATGTTAACAAATTCCTAATGAACCGCCCCCTTAATTAAACACTTCATCAAATCTCCACACTAACGTAATGTACTTGCAATAACCCTTATCCCGGAGTGGCTTCCGGACCTTGATAAGTGGTGATCACTGTGTAAAAAAAAAAAAGAAAAGATATTTAGTTTCCTTGAGGGGATTTAGGTGTAAGGTTGCGGTCAAGTTTTATTTACAGCGACCTTTTGTTTGTTAGGTTTACATGGAAAATATGTACTCTTTTATCGTTTTGATGGAAGTGTGCGAAGAAAGTAAGGGGGATAACTCACATTAAAGCGATTCTGAGGAAGGTGGGTAAATAAATAAGAGAAAATAAAAACACCTAGAATTTGGAATCACTTGGTGTGCTTATAATTTAAGTGAGCTACAAAAGTAGGTATAATTATGAAACGAATTAAGGCACACGAATAGAATAAAAAACGTTAATTTAATTTAATTCGGGGCGAATTGTTCATTAATTAGAGTTTAATTTTGATATTGGTGGGAGAGGTTATTCAGTTTTTATTACTTATTATTATGAATTAATATACATGTGAGAATTATGTTAAAGTCATACAATGTGTTGAGATAAAGTCTGATCGTTATTTTTGTCAGAATAGTATAGTCTGGATAAGCTTAATTTATTTCCAAGTGTAAATATTATTGTTTAGAGATCATAGATAAATAAATGGGTTCTGCTATTAGTTGGATTGGAGTGGATATATAACTAAAGATTATTATATATCCAGGTTTAATCTGCTACTCTTAGAGTGGGGGGTATGTACATGTAGGGTTAAGTACAAGTTGGTCTAGAAGCGGTTAGATCTACCCATTCATCTATCTATCTATCTATCTATCTATCTATCTATATATATATATATAAATATATATACATATTATATACATATAAATATATACACATACATACATGTACACGCATACATACCCACACGCGCAAACATGCACATATGCATGTATACATACATATACATACCCACACACATATATATATCCATACCTATACATACACATGCATACACACAAACAAATCTATACATATAACCACAGATATGCATATACACCTATTCAAAATTATTTGGGTCGTCTAGTAGTAATTCCTCCAGATTGGGTATGTTGCCACAATATATATGAATATGTGTGTACAAATGGCTCGTTGAGATTAAATCATTTTGAGTATGCCCACTTCAGGTATACGCGTATATATTAATGTATATTACTAATACATGTATATTATTACTACATGTAATATTATTACTACATGAATATAATTACTACGTGTATATTATTAATGCATGTATATTATAAATATATGTATATTATTACTACAAATATTTTATAAATGTATTTATATTATTAATACATGTATGTTATTAATACATGCATATTATTACTACAAATATTTTATAAATACATTTATATTATTAATACATGTATATTATTAATACTATGTATTATAAATATATTTATATTAATACATGGATATTATTATTACATGTATATTATTACTACATGTATATTATTAATATATTTATATTGTTAATATATGTATATTATGAATACATGTATATTATTAATACATTTATATTATTAATACACATACATTATTAATACATGGATATTATATATACATTTAGATTATTAATACATGGATATTGTAAATCCATGTATTTTATAATACATGTATATTATAATTGCATGTATATTATAATTACATGTATATTACTAATGCATTTATATTATTAATACATGTATATTATTAATACATGTATATTATTAATACATTTATATTATTAATACATATACATATTTTAAATACACGTGTATTATTAATGCATGTATATTATTAAGCATGTATATTATTGATATATTTATATTAACACATATATAACATAAATGAATATATATTATTAATACATATATATTATTAACACATGTGTATTATTAATACATGTATATTATTAATACATGTATATTATTAATACATATATTTGCCATCCATATATATATTATTAATACATTTCTATTAGTATTACATATATATTATTAATACATGTATATTAACAATACATGTATATTATTTATACATATACATTATTAATACACATATATTATTAATATATATGTATTAGTAATACATTTATATTATTAATACATGTATATTAATATCTATGTATGCGATTAATACATTTATATTATTAATACACATATATTATTAATACACATATATTATTAATACATTTATATTATTAATATATTTATATTATTAATACATGTATATTATTAATACACATATATTATTAATACATTAATATTATTAATACATGTATATTATTAATGCATTTATATTATTAATACACATATATTATTAATACATTTATATTATTAATACACATACATTATTAATGCACATATATTATGAATACACATAAATTATTAATGCATGTAAATTATTAATACATGTATATTATAAATACATATATATTATTAATGCATATATATTATTAATGCATGTATATTATTAATATATGTATATTATTAATACATGTATATTATTAATACATATATATTATTAAAACACGTATATTATTAATACATATGTATTATTAATACATGTATATTATTAATACATGTATATTAATATTCATGTATACTATTAATACATATATATTATAATAACACATATATTATTAATACATTTATATTATAAATACATATGTATTATTAATACAGTTATATTATTTATACATATATATTATTAAAACATATATATTATTAAAACATATATATTATTAAAACACGTATATTATTAATACATGTATATTAATATTCATGTATATTATTAATACATTTATATTATTAATACATTTATATTATTAATAAATATATATTATTAAAACATGTATATTGTAAAAAGACGTAAACATTAATACATGTATATTAATATTCATGTATATTATTAATATATTAATATTATTTATACATGTATATTATTAATACACATATATTATTAATACATTTATTTTATTCATACATATGTATTATTTATACAGTTATATTATTGATATATATATATATTATTAAAACATATATATTATTAAAACATATATATTATTTAAACACGTATATTATTAATACATGTATATTAATAGTCATGTATATTATTAATCCATTTATATTATTAATACATTTATATTTTTAATACATATATATTATTAAAACATATATATTGTTAAAACACGTATATCATTAATACATGTACATTCATATTCACGTATATTATTAATACATTTATATTATTAAAACATTTATATTATTAAAACATTTATATTATTAATACATTTATATTATTAATACATGTATATTATTAATACCTATATATTTTTAATACATTTATATTATTAATACATGTATATTATTAATACCTATATATTATTAAAACACGTATATCATTAATACATTTACATTAATATTCATCTATATTATAATTACATATATATATATATTACCACATGTATTATTAATACATTTATATTATTAATACATTTATATTATTAATACATGTATATTATTAATACATGTATATTATAAATACATGTATATTATAAATGCATGTATATTATTAATATATATATATATATATTATTAATACATATATATTATTAATACATATATATTATTAATACATGGATTATTATATGGCTATACTTCAAGTTTTTCCTATATATTTGCATAACGAGATTAGCTCGGTTTTGGGCGTTTATTGTGTCTGTAGAGTATGCAATTTTTGCAACAGCGTCTGAAATGAAAAGATTAGAAAATATGGATCTTGGGTTGTAGGAGTTGGAATTTCTCAATATATTCCATTTTAGCGAGTATGGATTTTTTTTTTTGCGTGAGAGGTTTTTAATTAGAGTTGTTAGGGAAGTGCCTTTATTGGTATTTGCATTCGCAGTATTAAAGGAACTTACATGGTTAAAGATTCTATGTTTTATTAGATTGGCATTGCGCCGATATATGTATGAGATTTTACATTTATGTTTATGGTAGTTATATTGTTATATATCTATTCTGGGTATGGGATATGTTTTTAAAGGGGGAGGGATAATCGGGTCTATGTAATTTTCAAGAGAGGATTCATTGGGTATTACTTTGTGTTCCAATCATGGGGACATTGTCGTGGAGGTTATTAGAGTTTTCTAAGATGGTTGGTTCTGTTGTTAATGCATTTTGACTGACATTGTTGGGGATTCTATCAATTACATTTGTTGTTATTATTATGAGTTCGGTACCTGTGCATGAGTATATGACGTCTTTCTGCATGCAATTAATCATTAAAGGGCATAGTTGTTAATTTTGGCAATTGCACTTTTGTGTAGGTGGTATCTACGGAGGAGGGACCTGGGCTTATCTTAGAGTTATTTGAGGTTATTATTCTTTGTGCTAGGTTCGGCATAGTAGAGTAAGAAATTTTTATTGAGAGTTTGTTTAATATAGTGCTGTACCTATGCGGATGATTAAAGGAATATTCAATTATTTTAAAGAATTCCCTTGGTATCTTGGTTTTAAGATTAGAGCTATATGGCGGGTTGAACCATATGGAATTTTTTTTCGCGATAATTTATTGCTATTATTTTTATTTGATTGTTATTTGATTTAGTTCTAGTATTGGTGTAATTTGAGTTGGGGTCATGTTTGCACGAAAAAACTTGGATAGCATTATTATTTTTCTTTTGGGTAATGTTATGCGTGATTACGGATTTTTTCTTGTTATTTTCTAATTCATTTCTCTTGTATTCAATCTTATCTGTGTATCTTGAGTTGCGTAATGTATTATCATAATAGGTTGCGACTTGGTCAATGTATTTTGTCGGCTGATAGGTTGATATCCTATTTGAGATGGATGGTACTATGGAATTGATAATAGATCTGCGATGATTCGATCGTTTATGTATATAGAATAGGCTCCAGTTGGGCTTATAGTAAGGGGGTAGGTTTAAGACTCTAAATTTCAGGATATATCTAGGAAATTTAATTTTTCATATTGGGATCAATCTCAATTGAGAGGTCATAGTTTCTAAACGACTCATGTAATTTCTTTTTGGTGTTATTGTATTGGCTAGGATCGTCATGAAAGTATTACCTCAATATAATATCTGACAGGAAAATTTACTTAATTTCTAATCTGTGACTTATCTCATTTATACACACACACACACACACACACACACACACACACACACACACACACACATATATATATATATATATATATATATATATATATATATATTTACAGGGGTCGGACAAAATAAGACAAACACACCTAACAGTCTTGGCATCAATCTTTGAACGTGTTTTAAACAACATATCTTGGAAGATATGTTATTTTATTATTACTACAACCAGTGAAAGATTTGCTGTATACAAAATCAAATACGAATACAATTAAAAGAATCGTTTTCGGAATCGGAAAATAAGCACAATTTTTCCGATTCCGATATCGATTCCGAAATCCCCAAATTTCCGAATTTTCCGCTTCCCGATTCCCGATTCTGATTCCGATTAATCGTCCCAACACTACTATTTACCATCTAGTCGATTGGAATGGCAAGATCAATATTCTGGCAGATTAAATTAAGATTCTGTTTGGAAATTCCGTGCAGTTTCCCAAATTCGATGGAAAGATTATATATATATATATATATATATATATATATATATATATATATATATATATATATAAGCAAATAGGAATAAGAAATAAATATAAGGGGAAGGGTTGTCCTAGAGGTTGTAGAAAGGAATTACGCCATGAATGCGGCCTATTATTCTTGACTGGTCAACGTGCACGCTGAATTTGTTTCATTCTTAACGCTTAAAATGTAATCTTCTCTAACGCCTGTCGGCTGACCTGATGCGATTCTCGAGGATGAAATGATGTGGGAAGAGTCGATAAAAAAAATCTGTTCTGTGTGAACATCCATTAATATGAGGGCATTATCCGCGATGGCCGCGCAAGCAGATAAGCAATTACATATGCATGTATTCAGACATGCACGGCGACATCCGTGCACCACCAGCAAGCCAGGTATTCACGCCTACAAGCACACGTCAACACAGAGATGCACATGAATTACATATATGTTTTAACTTTTCTTCCTTTCTCTCCCTTTTATATATATATATATATATATATATATATATATATATATATATATATATGTGTGTGTGTGTGTGTGTGTGTGTGTGTGTGTGTGTGTGTGTGTGTAATTCTTGGTTCGTTCAACATCGATAAAACCATATTTTTACATTACCAATTTAATTGAAATTTTCAGAAAATCTATCTGAAAAGTCAATGAATATTTGCAATTATTTAACATTGCGAATTATAAAAATATCAATTAAAATATAAATATTTTTCGTAAGTCGTTTCTGCGTGACTGTCCGGTTTTATTTCCGGTAACTTCCGTTTCAACTACTTACGAATTACAAGATAAGTAAAAAAAGGTACTCATGCAGAGAGTGATCCGTGCTGAAATAATAACGTTATTATTTAAAAAGCCATTCTTAACATAGGGAAGGGAGGGTGTTTTGTACCTATTCTGTACTTTAACCTTACAATTGAATAAAAAAACGTATCATAAAACTTTAATTATACGTGGAAATACGATTTAAAAAATAGCGCGAATTATTCTCTGCATTAGCGCACAAAAAACTCCCATATATTTTAAATTTAAATTCATATATGTATCGTACCAATTTTTTTAATTTTAAATTCCTTTATTCCTTTAATGTTTCACCCATGAAACATTACGTTTTAATTGTTTAGTTTCTTTCACGGCATTGTTACATAAAAAAATTTGTTTTAACTTTTTCTAAACTATTTCATTTTTACGACATGCCTCAGCGTATTATAAGCATCCTAACTTCCCCATGTTAAAAACGGCTTTCAAATTAAATACGCCCTTCCACAAACCTCGAAAGCCGTTCTTAACATGGGGAGATTGGGGGTGTTCATTCTGAAAGCCGTTTTAACATGGGGGAGGTTAGGGTGTTTATAATATGCTGGGGCGAGTCGTAAAATTAACGAAGTTGCTATTTATTATTTATTGCAAAAATTGCTTGAAATTCAATTATTTGGCAAAAAAATTTTGACAATTCAAAAGAATGTTTAAAATTATTTAGTTGTTCGAAAAAAAACGATTTTATAACAGTCCAATGTTGCTTTCATTTTAAAATTGTTTTCTTAAAATTATATTTTTTACGCAAACTTTTCAATCAATGTTTTTACAATTATATTTCGAATCACATTAAAAAAATAATAAAAATAAAATCAACCCAATTCTCCGTTAAAAAAACAAAACAAAACAATCATTAAAATTAATTTGTTGTTGGCTTTTCAAAGTTGCTTTAATTAAAAAAATGTATAAAATTATTTATTTGTTCGAAAAAAAAAATACACACACACAAACGAAAAAACAAAGAAACAAACAAAAAATAAATGTTTTGGTTTTGTTTTGGTTTTCAAATGGCACTCGCCCAATTCAAACTATTATGAATATGTCATTTAAATTTTCTGTTTTTAATTAAAAAAAAATGTTCCATGAAAAACCTTCCCGTTCTCATTAATTAAATCGAAACATTTCCAAATAAACAATGATGAATATATGTTCTTTTTCACTTTATTTACTTTTTTTCATAGTTCTTTCCGGGAGTTTTATTTTTTTTTTCGAACAAATAAATTATTTTAAACATTCTTTTGAATTGTCAAGATTCATTTTCTCCAGTAATATCGGTTTACCAAGTTTCTAGAAGTAATAAATGATAATTTTAGTTTAATTTAAGGTTTCCGGAAGTAATAAATGTTAATTTTGGTAAATTTATTCTTTCCCTTTCCGGAAGCAATCGTTCGGCCATATAATGATGTCTCCCCTAGATTTGGATTCCGAGACATAACTAGTAAAGTAGAGTGAAAAGCACATCTTATTTTTCTTTTATTAATATTATTTTTTTCCTTGTACACATTTTTGTGAATTATTCCATGGATTTCTGCCTTTGGATTATTATGGACCATCTTCTTCCAATTACGGGATTTCCTTGGATTTCACTTGTACAAATGGAAATTCTTTTAACTTTCTTGAAGATTTACATTTGGATTTTACCATCACTGGATTTTTTTTTATCTTCCACCAGACTATCCATTCCTGTGTAATCACCTTTTTCTTTACCATATTCCCTCTGCTAAACTTATTTTGTTTTCAAGTAAGATCTTTGACTTACTTGTTGTTTCATCAAATACTTCTGCATGCAAAATCCGATCCCGCATTTTGCTACATCCTACCCTCTGATGAGAAGTAGAGTATTTCTTCGAAACTCCGCGGATTAAGGACTATCCATTTATCTAGTGTTTCCTTTTCAGATTAAATATGTTTTTAACTCATTTCACAGTGTTTTTAACATATTTTATTAACTGTTTGCTCATATATACATATATATATATATATATATATATATATATATATATATATATATATATATATATATATATAAGTGAATGTCTGTCTGTGTATCTGTGTGTCTGTTTGTGTACATTTCCCTACGCAATAATTCTGTCAATTTTAAGTTTACAGACTTGAAATTTGATTTACGGGGTACTGAAGTTTGGGAAAATCGATGGGATCGGTTTTCGGCCAGAAATTTGGCGATTAAGGGGTCAAAGTCCAACGATTTGACCTTTGAGAACCCTACCAAACTCCTCCGACAATTTTCGGTCTAAACACTTGAAATTTTAGATATAGACGCATTGGGCATGGATCTAACTTAATAATATTATTTGAGCTCGAAACAATAAATTTTAAGGGTCATAATAGGGGTCTAAGTTTAAAAAGTTGACCACTTTTTTTTGTTCAACATACATCTCCAAATATCCGGGCAACGCTGGGCACCCATTATATGCTTTCAATGATTATTCCTTCATATTCATGGATGCTCAGATGGAACTGATTTTTTATCAACCCTTCTGACAACTGATAGCTACAATATATATATATATATATATATATATATATATATATATATATATATATATATATATATATATATATATATATTAGTAAGACGCCCGGCGTTGACCGGTCGTAAAATACACATAAATATATTTTTAATTCACAAAGCAACTGAGATATGGCGTGTAAGTATTATGTTTTTTTTTTAAACAGTTCACTTCTCGTAAGTAAAAAAAAAAAAAAATCAAATTGAAATCGAAACCAAAATCTAAAGACAGTAAGTTAGGTACGAAATTTATTAGGTCAGAGTGACAGGATCTTTAAAAAGTGTTTTCAAACCTGCTTATTCTTAACATAAGGAATCTTTCCCGTGAATAATTCACGCGTACGCATTCGTAAAACAGTTGACACACAAATAAAAATCCGATGGTCTTCCACGTTCCAATTTTGCATATTTGCCCCCTTAGCAGATATTTTTCGGATGAAAACTGATTAAAAAGTTTTCCACATGTCTGAATATTCTATATACCAAATTTCATAACTTTACATAAAAAATTCGTTAAGTATATAGATTGAAAATGTCAATCTATATACTTTCAAGGATTAATCCTTCATATTCATGGATGCTCAGATGGAAATGATTTTTTTATCAACCCTTCTGACAACTGATAGCTCCAATATATGTATATATATATATATATATATATATATATATATATATATATATATATATATACTAGCAAAAGTACCCGTCGTTGACTGGGTTCAAAAACAGCCTACAGAAAATGGACTCTGATTTATGAAAGTATGATAGGTTATGAAAAGTAAGGGTTGTAAAGAGATAGCTTCGTATCAAACCAAATCAAAATATGATGAAAGTAAAAATAAAATAGATAAACCCCATAATTTATTATACCATACCTGTTCACACTGAAACACTTATCACAATATTCTGCGGATCTATATTAAAAGACCTTGTTAAACTTTGTGACATATTTACATTCTATGGAGGCCAGGTGCGAACGAACATCCCCATAATTTTATTATACCATATTTCTTCAAACTGAAACATAATTATCAAAGTATACTTACGCAGATGGATATGAAAAGTCTTTATTAAAGTTTTTGCCTATTTCTATTCTATGGAGGCCAGGCGCGAACGCACACCCCACAATTTTATTATACCATCCCTATTTAAGTTAAAACATACTTATCAAATTATTCTTATGTACAGCTATAAAAACACTTGTAAACGTTTTTTTTTTTTTTTTTAAATTTTTTTTATTGGTGCTCGATGCATACACGACGAAGGTGCAGAAGGAATTAGTGCCTTGCAAAGAAAGGAACGTCATCAACGACCTTCTGGTGGATAGAGACAGGATACTCTTCCCACCACTATACATCAAGCTCATCTTAATCAAACAGTTCACTAGCACTCTGGGCAAGGATAATGATTGCTTCTCTTACTTGTGGCAGGTTTTTCAAGGATTGACTATGAAGAAGTTGAAAGCTAGCATCTTTGGCGGTCCACCGATCTTGCAGCTCATCAGAGATCCAGAGTTCGAAAAGTGAATTAACAAAGTGGAAGTGGAAGCGAGGAATACATTTTTTTTTTTTGGTAATGAATAACTTTATTGACAACAATAGGACAAGAAACTATGCAGAACTTGTCAACAATATGCCAATTGCTTTTTAAAACCTGGGCTGCAACATGAGCGTCAAGATGCACTACCTATTTACACGTATGGACAGGTTTACTGAGAATTGGGCTTTATGAGTGACGAGTAGGAGGAGCAATTCCACGTGACCTGAGACCAGACACAAAAACCTGACCTGATCGAGAGAAACGTGATGTATTTCCTGATTCAGCAGTGCAAAAAAAAAAGTAATAATACCCTATATCAGTTGTAGAAATCTTGATAACATTCAAAATGTAAAAAAAAATGTTGTCTACTTTAATAGATAGCTAATTTCAACATATACATTATAGATATTTTTACGAAACAGCGTGTGTTTTGAATAGTGGCAGGGGTGATTCCAATATTCTTACCGATTATGATACAATTACCGATTCTATTTTGAATTCCTGGTGCTTATATAAATACTGATTTCGATTCTTTTGACGTCTTTAAATATTTAGTTATAGAGTTGTTAATTCATATCTTTTATTGTTTAGGATTACCGTAAAACCCATGTAATATTTTCGCAAACGTAAAAAACAGAAAAACAAAACTTGTGTGAATTCATCTAAAGAGATTAGTTTTACGAATAGTTAAATACCAATAAATATATCATGATTTGATCATTAGTACCAGCAATTGGAAAGTTTAAACAAAATCAATAAAACAAACAGACAAACAAAAAACAAACAAATAAACAAACAAACAAACAAAACAGTAGTAATAAAAGAGTAATTTTTTCGCGTCAGAAAATAAGCACATTTTTTTTTTACCAATTCCAATGAATACAAATTTCTGACATTTTCGATTCCCGATTCCGATTAGTCGTTCTAATACAAGTTTTGAAACTGGTCCAGAACAGCAAGAATGAAACAAAAAAAAAAAAATGTTACATCACGCTGGTCCACACAATCGAACGCCGATTCTGATTTACAAGGCGTCGATCAGAAGTAAATATCCGTCAATCATTTATTTTAGTTTTGCATCCGAAACGGAAAATGTATTAAATGGATTCGTTGCTAGATTTCCGAACGTTGAGATGGCTTTATATTTATCGATGGCAGATTCTGCTGAATTTACGCCGGTTAACTTTCATAAATAACAGTCAGCACTTCAGGTTTGCCATTAATCACGAATCGTGGCATTCTTTCACAATTTATTGAATCGAATAATGGCGGGTGGCTTCTCGTTCGTGCCCTCTCGAAGAAAAGGCAGACGAAATACAATTAGATTTGATCTACGGAGAACAAGGGACATTCAATTCAATCTACGCGTTTAAAGCGGATATTCAATCTTATTTACGCATTCAAGGCGGATATAAAATTCAATCTGTGCGTTTAAGGCGAATATTTAATTTAACCTAAGCGTTAAAAGAGGATGTCCAATTCCATATACTTGTGAAAGGCCGAGATTCAATAAAGTCCACGCGTTTAAGGTAAATTAATCGATTACTAGCAGTAAAACCCGGGTTTGCTCGGGCCTTTTCTACTGTTAAAAATTTTCCCTATGTGTGATTACTCTTTTATGTCAAATTTCAAAAGTTAAGGCAAAAAATTGTCTGAGTAATTTCGTAGAAACCGCAGGCGTATTATTTTTTAAATCGACCCCAACTTTGACATCTTAACATTTATTATTCTAGTTTCAAATAAAAATACAATGTTTGATCCATCTCTAAGTTACCTACATCTAAAATTTAAAGTGTTAAGACGCAAAATTGGCGGAGGAGTTTGGTAGAATCTGCAAAAGACAACTCTTTCAACTTTGACCTTCTGGCAGCCAAATTTTCGCTCCAAAACTGATTAAAATGTTTGCCGTATGTTTGAATACCGGTTATGTAAATTTTCACATATTTAGACCAAAAGTGAGCTGAGTAGTTTGCTAGAGAACGCAAAGGTCAATTCTTTTACACTTTGTCCCCTTGGCAGCTGAAATTTTCGACCCAAAACGATTAAAAAAGCTTGCTCTATCTGTGAATACCCTGTATGTAAAATTTCAAATGTTTAGACCAGAAATTGGCTGAGTAATTTGATAGAAACTGCAGAGGTCAAATTTTTATAAACGTTGACCCCAATTTTGACTCTTTAACATTTATTTTTTGGGCTCAAATCAAATTAAAAAATTTGACCCATGTCCAAGTAACTTACAATTAAAATTTTAAGTGTTTGGACACAAAATTGACGGAGAAGTTTTGATAGAGTTTTCAAATGTCAAAGCGTTTAACGTTGATCCCTTGATAACAACATTTATGGCCGAAAACAGATTAAAAATATTTTTCAAAATCTCAATACCCCCATTTTACCAGTCGCGAGTTATTAGACCGAAAATTGACAGAGTGCTTTGGTAGGAAATGCACACACACACACAAACACACACACACAGTTTCACTTTTATAGATAAACCTCTGTGGATCTAGCTTGCGTGCTTGCTTGTTTGTATTTTGTCTCCGACGAGCGGACGATTCCATTTTTTACAATATATATATATATATATATATATATATATATATATATATATATATATACGAGCAAACAGTTAATAAAACATGTTAAAAACACTTTGAAATGAGTTAAAAACATGTTTAATCTGAAAAGGAAACACTAGATAAGTGGAGTTTCGAAGAAATACTTTCTTTCTCATCAGAGGGTAGGAATTAGCAAAATGCGGGATCGGATTTTGCATGCAAAAGTATTTGATGAAACAACAAGTAAGTACAAAGATCTTACTTGATAACAAAAAAAGTGAAGCAGAGGGAATATGGTGAAGAAAAAGGTGATTGCACATGAATGGATAGTCTATATATATATATATACACTTGTGCCCGATATTATTCATACCCCTCGGATCTTTGAGATTTCTATAAGAATATTGCTCAAACCAGAAGGTAGACAATATTAAAGGGATTTCAAACAATAAATCAAGCATACGCATTTAATTTAAACTCAACAAATAAATAAATTATGCAAGTTTGAAACATTATACAAAGAAAAACAATAATGGCACTAGTTCAAAATTATTCATACCTCTCTTACTAATAGTCAATAGCATGCCTTTTATTCTTAATAACTGCCTGTAACCGTTTTGGATATTTATCAACAAGGTTTTTACAAGCATCAACACTGATTTTTGACCATTCTTCAATGCAGTAGTTCTCCAAATCCCTCAAATTTCTAGGTTTCCGCTTTTTAACCTCAGTTTTCAATATGTGCCAGAGGTTTTCAATAGGGTTCAGGTCGGGACTCTGGCTAGGCCATTCTAAAACATTAAATTGATTATTCTCAAACCATTTCTTGACTATTTTGGCAGTATGTTTTGGATCATTATCCTGTTGAAGGACCCAGTTTGGTCCTAAATGGAGCTTCTCCGCATCCTGTCTAATGTTTTTCTGGAGTATCTCCAAATATTGCTCCTTCTTCATGGTTCCATCTATCTTGACCAAACTACCTGGACCACTAGCCGAAAAGGAGCCCCAAAACATTAGGCTACCACCACCATGTTTCACCGTGGGTATGGTGTTCTTTGGGTTGTAAGCTTCTCCTTTCTTCCTCCAAACGTAAGAAGCATCCATATGGCCAAACAATTCAATTTTTGTTTCGTCAGTCCACAAAATACTTGAGAAAACGGACTCTGGAGAATTCACATGGGTCCTAGCAAACTTTAGACGTGCTGCAAGGTGTTTTCCGGTGTGCAATGGAGTCCTTCTTGGTCTTCTTCCTTTCAGACCATTTTCATGCAGAGTCCTTTGCAATGTTTGCCTTGATATTTTTATGCCAGAAGACTCCAGATTTTCTAAAATGTCCTTAGTAGTGGTGGTTGGATTTGCATTAACACTTCTTACAATATTCCTGGTGGCTCTAGCAGACAGTTTCCTTTTCCTTCCTCTACCAATCAAGTTGTTTGCTGTGTGGTGGCTCTGGAATTTTTTGATGATGCTCTGTACTGTTGCTGTAGGGACCTCAAATTTCTTGGAAATTGACTTGTAACCTAAACCATCCTTATGTGAATTCACAATTTCAGTCCTAAGATCATTACTAAGCTCTTTTTTCTTCCCCATTCTAATAATTTTTATTCTTTTATTGGTTTTCAGTTTATATCATTTTAATTTCTGAAAAATGCAAAAAACGAAATGAAATTAATCAAAGGTTGTATAAAAGCATTCAAAATAAGAATCAAACAGGAAACAAACAGTCAGAAACTCGATTAATACTGAACAAATAAGGGGGTATGATTATTTTTGAACATTGCAGATTTTATAAATAGCTGTATATTTCTTTTATTACAAGTATCCCGAGATTTTAAAATGACGAAAATGATCAGAAGAGGTTTATTAAGAATATGTATCAATATGGACGTAAACAATAAATTCTTACAAAGTTACACCTAATAAACTCAATTTTCAAGGGGGGTATGAATAATATCGGGCACAAGTGTATATATATATATATATATATATATATATATATATATATATATATATATATTAAGAAAGTGTGAGAGAATATATAATTATTTTCCACAGCTGAACCTACGTCGCAAGGAAGTCCAAGACTCGAGTTTCGCCTTCATTTGGGCTTATCAGTTAGACACATCCGAGCTCAGGATTCGAAACCCGAGCCTCTTGCATACTAGGCGAGCACTCTACCAACTCTCTCTCCCTGTCTCTCTCTCTCTCTCTCTCTCTCTCTCTATATATATATATATATATATATATATATATATATATATAATTTTTATCCAACTGCTATATATTAGGTTTAATATAACAATCGAGACTTGTATCTCTCATAACAAATACGTAATCTGCATAATGTAAAATATATTTAATCGTATTTTAAACCGGGCAACGCCGGGCAGCTTGCTAGTATTTAATAAATCTTTGCGTTTAAGGTGGATATTATATTCTATCTACGCGTTTAGAGATGAATGCCTATAATCATAATATTATAGTAATTTAACGGGACTCCGTGGAAATTTCACGGTTTTTTCTACATCGACATGCAGAACAAGCAGAAAGGTCCGACATATAAAATCAAGTGTATGTTCTTGTATATGACAGGGGTGCAATCAAAATGAATGTTTTTGTTTAAAGCACAATTGCACCATAATACTTGACTTTTTCAGTTTAAACTTCAATTCAAGCCATTATCTCCACACAGTCAGTAAGGTCACGCATATTAAATCAACAGAAGATTCTTTTATATTATAGAAGCGCATTCGAAATGAATTTTTCTATTAAGAGCACAAGTGAAATATGATACTTGACTTTTGTATTTTAAACTTTCATTCAGTCCATTATATATAGAAATTAGTTTATAAAATCAGCAGTAGGTTCTCGACAGTGCAATGTAGACTACATTATATTGTGGATTTACTTACTGCTGGGAGGTATGTGAATATTCCTCCAGTGGCACCGCGATGGGTCTCCAACTAGAGCGGGCAATCAATCGATTTGATTGAAAAATGGGCGATTTCATCGATTTCAATGACAATGAAAATATTGGAGTGTGAAACATTCGTTGATCATCATCCAATCCCAGGCTACGTCAAGTCTCCCTGCTAGAAAAATACAGAAGTAGATGTAAAATAATCAAATTAGAACCATTTTTCTATAACCCACCGTGGAATTCCTACAGGTCTCTATAATATGAATTATTTTTATTACTGGACCTAGTCATGCCCATTTTTAATATACGACGATATTTCAACTATGTTCTACGTCCATCTGCGTAGCCATCGATAGCATCACATTTCGGATATTGTTAATACTTCAGCGAGATAAACTAACAGTCCGGTCATAATTGATTATGTAAGCCTGGTTAGACACTCCGCTGACCGCGCAAAATTGCGAATTACTAATTTAGTTCGGGGTCGTCCATGGTACATTTATTCAATCGTAAATAACCGACGCTGCGATCTGACGAGCAAGAGAAGAACTGCATAAAAATGACCCGACGTTTGTAAATACAAAGGTCGGGTCATAGCAGCTAGCTCGTGGATCTTGTTGCCGAGTCACCTCCATTACTGTAGCACTAAATCTGATACAGTAAGCAAACGCGTTGTTAGCTTTATAATAAGTAGTATAAATAAATCTGTTTATTTAGAAGAAAAAGCAAAAGCAAAAACATTCGACTTAATGCGTATTTTGTCTTTGGCTCCCTAAACTGACAGAAACTAAATAATTCCTGTGATGTCCTGGTCCCTGTGGCTTGCGGTGTAATGTTGGTTCTGTTCAGTTCAAGGTGGACCATCCTCCCAAGCTTTGCCGTCTCTCTCTCTGAAAATGTGTTAGTTTATTGCAAATCGCCAAAGGCGCTCTTACCAGGAAATGCCGACGGAGTGTTTCTCCTCGATAGCGATGACGTCTCATTCCCGCTTTTCCGCTAGCTGATGTTTTTTGTAAACGTTTAGCAAAGTGATCATATATTGGAGCTCAGGCGAGCACTTGCCATGAAAATAACGATAGAGCAGAGACAGGGTCGCAACATCTCATGTGTAGGAAAATGGTTGCAGGGACAAGAAAAGGGTATGACCTATTAGGATTTAAAGCCGGGTTTGAACTCTTCCAAGGCAAGATAGGTCACCCCGAGCAGCTCCTGATAAGAGGTTGCAAAAGTACTCCACTTCAGCACGTACTTAGCTCTTATGGATATTAACAGTGGGATCACTACTGGGCGGTAGAATTGTCTTACCATTTTTTCCAGTGATCTTCGCAACAGATTTGATATACATTGGTGGGAGAAAATAAGAGAAACACCTCTACTGCTCCAGAAGATATCTCACTGCTGATGCAATTCTCTATCTATATAAAAGCTAAGTACGTCCAAGGATAGAGTACTGCTGCCACTTCTGGAGAGGAGTTGCTAAAAACAGCCTATCCTGCCTTGACAGAGTACAAAATAGACTTCATGGTCTAGTGGGGGACGCCCCTCTCTATTCCCTGCAACCTCTCTCCCACAGAAGAGACATTGCTAGCCTGTCTTTATTTTATCGTTATTTCCATGACAAGTGCTCGCCCGAGCTTTAATCTCTGGTCCCCCCTCGCCAATCTTTCACGAAAAATACCCGTCTAGCTGAAACCACTGTCAATAATTCTTTATCTGTGATTAAATAGAAACGTATATTCCACGAATAAAGCTTCTTTCTTAGAAATGCACGCCTGTGGAACTCTCTTCCGTTTGCCTGTTTCCCACCCGACTACAACTTGGATGTCTTCACGTCCAGCATAAACAAATTCCTGATAAACAGCCCCCCCCTCCTTAAGTAAGACACTTTATCAAATCTCCATTACTAACGATGACTACGATATTGCCCCATTGACTACTGTACACACAGTAACCTTCATCCTCGAGTGGCTTCCGGGCCTTGAAAAGTGGTGACTCTCATGTAAAAAAACTAAACAAAACAATTTTTGCATCAATCTTTGAACGTGTTTGAAACAATCAACTCTAGACATATTTTAATGCTTTTTTTTGTTTATTATTTATTTCATATGATATGCTTAATTAAAATAATTTTTAGTTACAGGTTGGTTGGTTGTTTTTGTTTTACGGCATATCAACGCTTTTCAGGTTATTTAATGCCGAATCCAAAGATTCGGAAGAATTTTTTTTAAATAGAATATATTTGTTGTTTTCAAGTTACAGTTTCTATTTAACCCGCAGTTGGAACCCTAACAGGTACTACCACTCCGGGTCAGAGTGGACCTGGGAGCAATGGCAATTAAAGGATGGCTCCACACTCCCCAAAGCCCGCAAGCTGGGGCATCACCACCGGATATAGTTTAAGGTCATATCCAGGACCCTTTTATTTACAGATATTTAAATATATAAGTATATCGCTTTAGTGCAAGTCAATATATTTTTAAATTTTGGAATTGCTATGAAACGCAGAGATGTGAGATCTGGAACACTGGAAGAGCATAACGAGGTGCCTTATTTCCTTGATCTTTGTGAAATTTGAACAAATATTTTGAAAATTATGATAATGTTTCTATTTTCTTTATGGCAATAAAGTGATACACACTTAAAATTGTATATTTTCGGTAATAAAACAATGTTCTGACTTCATATTTCTATTTATATGAAATAAAGAATATATACAGTAACAATATTAACCAAAATCAATTTCATGTTAGTTTGTTATTTTATTTTATTTATCAACATAACTCCCAATCTTCAAATCACTTTGAGTAACCTCTTGCGAACTGATGATGTCAATCGATGGATTTGAGATGATGTGATGCTATAGGAAACTTCCAAAATCTTCCTCCAAAGTTCATCCGTTGACAAAAATTGAACACCTCCTTCATAAACATTCATCGTTATCATTGACTGGAACTGCTCAACTGGGTTTGTATCTGGAAAGCAAATTTTCTCTACTATTTCCAAATGACTTAAGGTAGGATGTCGTAGTCTTGACTGAATGGATGGCGCATTGTCGTGCATAAAAAACAATTTGCGGTGATATGGAAGGTTATCAAGCCATGGTGACAAAGGCTCCTTTAAGAATAAAACATAAGACTGGCTTGTTACCTTGTAGTTTGTATTTCTCCTCACACCTTGGAGTACCTTTGTTGCAATTTAAAAACATTATCTTTCATCTAGTAATTAATGATATAAATATAAAATTTTCAATGATTTTTTTTAAAAGGTTCAACAAATTATACATTACATAAAATAAATCCAAGGTAATTTTTTTTATTCAATTTAAATTAAATTTTTATAGCTTTCTTTGTAAAATTTATAAAAGTGCACTTTGAAGATAAATAAATTTCAGATTGAATCTTGTACCTTTATTTTTAAAGCCTATACAAAAACATTTTGTTTAACAATTTTCATGCCTTGGATGAAATGCTTTTCTAACTTATATATATATATATATATATATATATATATATATATATATATATATATATATATATATATATAATTATTTTTTCTATAGTAATTAAATACCTACAGACACTAGTGTTTTATCCTTTAGGAAATCTTCAGTGCAAGGTGTCACGATTAACACAAGTTGAACTCGGCAACACGAGACATCTTTGGCTCAATTAGCAAAGACCGTATCCATTCAGCTAGCATTAACCGCCTATATATATATATATATATATATATATATATATATATATATATATATATATATATATATATATATAAATTAATATCGACAGTCGACAGATTCGAACTCGTATATTTATATATATGTATGTATGTATATATATATATATATATATATATATATATATATATATATATATATATATATATATATATATATATATTTGAAGTGCGAAATTTTTGTTTGAACACACCATCATAAAACCTCGCGGGGGGGGGGGTCGCCCCAGGCAGGAAAATAGGTATTTATTTTTTCATATTTTGTTTCACTATTTACATAAAATATTTTGGTTATATGTGTGTGTGCGTGTGTTTAAGAGAGAGAGAGAAAGAGAGAGAGAGAGTGTGTGTGTGTGAGCGTGTGTGTGAGAGAGATAGTGAAAGAATTAATCTACGTTTTTTTTACTTACAGGTTTTGCATGATTTTTATATGACAGATTCTAATATATTCATTGCTTAAATGAATGTGAAACTTTCGGCGTCACATAATTTTATATACTCTTGATTGTTTTTGATTTAAAAGCAGGAACATAGAAAAATAATTAAATTTTAAAAAATGGTAAAAATCATACAAACATTTACGATAGGAATGTACGAAGGCACAGATGAGAGAGAAGAAAAGAAAAACAGCACCCCCTACCTACCTTTAATTACCTGATGTCATTTTCAACCTTACAACTGTTTGAAATATTAGGCTTCCGTATAATCCATTAGACGAAATCTTTGTTTTCTCTCGGTTGAACGAAGCGAGAATCTCTTGCTTTTGTGGGCTAATAACGTAGTTTTTGTACAAACAAGATGCTTTTTTTTAAAATTTAATTCAATATCTTAGTATTTTAGTTTACTGATTTTCTTTGAAATAGATCCAGAAACTAATATTTATCTTTCAAAGGATTTTTACAATGAATTTATTTAACTTCAAAATTTAACTGAATTAGCTAGCTCACCGTGAAAACATTTTTATAACTTTTTTTCACATGTACAAATATTTTTTCCTTTTGAAAATTAACTTTAGTCTTTGATTTTTCACTTAATCTTTTAAATACAATTAAAAAAAAGTAGTAAAAGAACTACAAAAAAAACAAAAAAAAAATTTTTTGTGAAGATTGATTTTCTGCATACTCACGGCATAATCACGTTGACACACCGGTTCCCGCTGGATCACCGCAGTTAAGCAGCACTGAACCTGGTCAATACTAAATGGGTAACTTCCAGGTGCTGTATGTTCTTTCCGCTTATCTTGGCATTGTTTTCAGTCGTCCCAGACTTCTCCTTGCCACTGGGCTCAAGCAGGAGAGGCGTGGTTGTAAATTGTGTAACACTTGCCTCCCAATCACACGTGCATCTGCCTCTGCAGAGCGTATCCTTTGTCTTTCAAGATTGAACGCAGGCATCGGGATTTTCTGCACCTTAAAAAAATCGTTCTTCTGGCTAAACTCTGCCCTCCTGGAGAGACAAGTAAATAGAAATAATAAACGATTAAACACTAGCGGCATCTGTGAAAATTCTACAGCGGATTCTTTCATATGTACTATATTGCTACTGGCATTATGTGGATGTTCAGCGTAAATGGAAACGCCATGAGATTATTATAGCTCTTTTGTTAGAACTGCAAAAGTGTTTATCTAAGCTAGCAGGGACACCCGGTGCAAGTTATAAAATATATATGGCGATTAAGCTACACTGAATATTCCGCGTTTCATCCACTCTAGGACTCTTCAGGCTTATGAGCACTTTTGAAGTAAATACTTAAAGTTTACGCATAAATTTTTACTTTCGTATATTAATTTTATGTGAGTAAATGAAGTAGTTATATATATATATATATATATATATATATATATATATATATATATATATATATATATATATATATATATATAACTTCCTTCCGAAACCAAAACTTATGAAAAATTCTTGGTAAAATTATTTATAAAAAAATAGATGATTTGAATGCCATCAATTATAATCGGAACCAAAGCAATAACTTATGAAGAAGTCTTGGTAAAATTGTTTATTACAAGAAATGGAATGTCATAACAATATAACGGCAGTCACTCGGAAGAAAAAATATGTAAGCGTGACACACAAAATAACACACACGCTCTCCGCTTATCTTGGCATTTTTTTCAGATTAGAAGATTCCAAATGAGCTGTTTTAAAGGCTTTGAACTTACTGGAAAAAAGGGTAGAAATAAACATATTTTTTTAATGAATAAAAATTTATGAAAAATCGTAAAATGATGTTTATGTTAGAAATGGCGTGGAGATCTGTAAGTTAGTGCTTTCTTTAAAGAAAATATTCACGGAGTCATATATAAAAATAATGAATAAGTTAAATAAACGGAGCTAAAATTAAAAAATAAGAATTAAACAAAGCAAGAAAAGACATCAAAAACAACTTTAAAAGAATAGAAAATCTACGTGTAAAATGACCATAAATTTAAGCATTACTACCCCCCCTTTTTAAAACTATTTTCCTGTTAATATCATCGATTAGAGACTTAAGTTTCAGATAAAAAAAAAAAAAAAATTTCTTAACTTTTCACGTGAGGGTTCAGTTTTCAATTATAAAGTTCTACTAAATTAAACACGAAATTTGTGACCACGAAGAATACATACATACATACATACATACATACATACATGAGAGACAGAGGGGGTAGATACATAGATGATAGGGAGGAGGGAAGAGGGGGGGAGAAATCTTCCTTTTTTTTACCTCTACTTTCTAACCTCTATCTTCTGGTCACATCAAAAAGAGTTGCCAGTTTTTTTTCATCGTGGCCACAAATTTCGTGGTCAGTTTAGTACAACATTATAATTGAAAACTGAACCTCCACGCGAAAAGCTATGTACATGTTTTTTTTTCATTTTTTTTTATTTTAATAATGTGAAACTTAAGTCTGTAATCGATGATATTAACATAAAAAAAGTACCAAAAAAAAAGGTAAACTTATGAAATTTAGAAGGGGGGGACACTCTCAACAACGTCCGTCAGCATTAGTTTTGCAAATTCGTAAATAAATAACATAACACACACTTGGCCTTCAGGACAAGCTCAAAGTGTAGTATCTGTTCCGGCAGATGCTGCAAGCAAAGGCCATTGCCCTTGTGGCAATCTTCTGGTCCATGTAGGGGCAACCTTACACGGGCCAGCTGGCAAATCACTATCCAGCTCTCATTCCCCACCTCTCGGGAGCTGGTCCCCTTTTCCCTTCCCCCTCCCCTTCTCTCTCCACATTAAAAAACGGCCTTGTGCCTAATTTGCTCAGTGGGGAAGCAAATAAATATCTACAGCACACTTGGCCTTCGGGACAAGATCAAAGTGTAGTATCTGTTCCGACAGATACTGCAAGCTATGACTAGCAGGGACCAGATGTGGGGGCAACCTCACATGCCTGACCTTTAACCAGCTCCCATTTCCCACCTCTCGGGAGCTGGTCCCCTTTTTCCCTTCCCCCTCCCTTCACTCCTCACATTAAAAATCGTCCTTGTGGCTAATTTGCTCGGTGGGGGAGCAAATAAATACCATCTGTTCCGACAGATACTGCAAGCTATGACTAGCTATGACTAGCAAAGACCAGATGTGGGGGCAACCCTACATGCCTGACCTTTAACCAGCTCCCATTTCCTACCTCTCGGGAGCTGGTCCCCTTTTTCCCTTCCCCCTCCCTTCACTCCTCACATTAAAAATTGGCCTTGTGCCTAATTTGCTCGGTGGGGGAGCAAATAAATACCATCTGTTCCGGCAGATACTGCAAGCAAAGACCCTATGTGGGGGCGACCCCACATATAAGACCTTGGTCAATGTAGGAGCAACCCTTCATAGTAATTGTCACAATCCAGCTCCCCTACTCCCCGGGGAGTTGGTCCCCATTTCCCCTTCACTCCTCACATTAAATATCGGCCTTGTGCCTAATTTGCTCAGTGGGGGGAGCAAATAAATACATCAAAGTGTAGTATCTGTTCTTCAGATGCTGCACTTCAATTTCTTGTTCTCTGTCAGTGGAGGAGAAATCCTTCACGACTGAGACAATTTTTCTTTTTGTTCCTTTTCTCCACGTTACGAAACGTAAATAGGAACATAAGAAAGAGAGAAAAGAGATTTTGAAAATAAGAAAGAAAAATTATATTAGAAAAGATAAGAAAAAAGAAAAAGAGAAAACGACCTTGATAATCTATAATAAAAATTATTATACTGGGCGGATATTATCGACCATTCCAATTCTCTCTCTCTCTCTCTCTCTCTCTCTCTCTCTCTCTCTCTCTCTCTCTCTCTCTTTTGGGAAAAATATCAGTTATTGACAAATCACGAACGTTGATAAACCTAACTCCCCACCTTACAAAAAAAAAGTAAATTAAAAAAGAAATTAAAAGAAATAAACGGAGAAAAATTGCAAAACCGACGACGAAGTAAAAAAAAAGAATAAATCAAGGGAGGTAATTAAATTAAGTCCCGACATATTTGATTGAATTATTTCCCTTTTACGGACCATAATATTCTATTTGGCCGAGCTGGATTAAGTCACGTTTTTCCAATTGACTGCGTTAATCTCAAGCGAAGTTTATTCCTTTTCGTTTCCCGCCTCCCATTCTCTTCTCAGTCTGTCTCCCACTCCTACTATTTTCGCCCCCCCCCCTCTTCTTTGATTTGATATTTTTACGGTTATTTCATTTGTTCACAGAAACAGTTTAATTATCTTTTTCCACATTCGACGTTTTTAGATTTTAAAATTTTTTTCCGATTTCTTTTTTTTTTTTTTTACTTTTAATTAATTTCTTTTTATTGTTAAATAAATAAAGATCTTGCCGACATTCAAGCTGAGAATGAAGTTGTGGTATGCATTCTGTCCCCAGTCATAGAAGGATACATCTCTCTCAAACTGGGACGAGTTCTATTTTCGTCCCATTCAGAGGACACGTGACTTTGTCCTCGTGGGGAGGCAATCAAATAGGAATACGAACTGGCATTCGGCCTAAGATCAGAGCGTAGTATCTGTTTTGATGCAACATTTATGGTGATTTGTCCTTATTCAATGTAGAGGAAATCCTGCTATACTAACGTAATATTTGTCTATTTCCAAAGTGCTCCTTTGCGGGGGGGGGGGGGCTGGTTTACCGGCTCATTAAAAAACTGACCTTGCGTCTAACTCTACCCTCGTGGTGAGGCAAGTAAAAAAAAAAGAAAAAATCAATGAATACTACATCATCATCATCATCATCATCATCATCATCATCATCATCATCACTCTCTTACTCTTCATCCCCTTCCCCTCCTCCTACTCCTCCTCCCCTCCCCCTCCTCATCTTTTACACCTCACCCTCATTTTCCTTCTCCACACCAAAATGTTTTTTTTTCACGAACCGATTAATATTATGGTGTTAGTTCATAATTCTCCCTAAAAAAAAAAAAAAAAAAAAAAAAAAATAATAAAGAGATTTTTTATGGTGTGGCGAAAATAATATCGTACACCCAAAAATCACGTAAATTGATTAAATAATTTTATTTTAAAATAAAATTATTTGTTTTAATCCAATTCGAGTTTTTCTAATGCTCCTCCAGTCCATAGCTTTCTAAAATCTCATAAAAATTTCAATTATTTGGAATTATCTCCCTTGTTTTGAAAAGTAGATGTTAAGAGATCGTCGACTGTCGTTTAGCCATAAAATTTTCTTTTTTCTTTAATAATACATGTCTTACATTTTAAAATGTCTATTATATGTTGCAAATGCAAATGATGTTTTCATTTAGCTAATAACTTCATTTGTTTTCCAGGTATTCTCATCAAGCAATATGGTTTGGACTAGTACTAGGTGTATCAGAATTTTTTGGGAATTTTTGACACCCCTAATACGAAACTGCGAATAAAATACAAAAAAAAACAAACCAAAAACAAACAAAAAAAAACTCGTAATTTCTCTTTTAAAAGCGGGTTGTTTATTTTCTTTATGGATTATACTTCCAATATTAAACTATTAAAGTTGTATAAAAAGTAATAGAAATATTTTTTTTTTTTTTTAATTTAAAAAAAAAACAGTAATGAAATTAATTGATTTCTACGAGTTCAGTATTTTTCAACTTTTAAACTTTAAAAATCAATCAAAATTTTCAATTGAAAATTTTTACGATATTTTCAGGGTCAATGTGAAATTTTATGCTCTTTCCAATAAACTAAATATCATATTTTAGGCAAACGTTTTTTTTTTTAATTCACGCCCCCTATTTTGAAATATCTATAAACAAGTAAATAATTAATTTACTCACCAAAGTTTTATATATCACAAATTGAAGATAAAAGATCAATCTATTATATCTATAAAAGTGAACGTGTCTGTCTGTCTGCCTGTCTGTGTGTCTGTGTGTCTGTCTGTCTGTGTACATTTCCCTACGCAATAACTCTGTCAATTTTTAGTCTTTGAAATACCGGGTACTGAGATTTGGGAAAATCGATGTGACGGGTGTCAGCCAGAAATTTGGCTGTTAAGGGGTCAAATTTCAACGATTTGACCTTTAAGAACTCTACCAAACTCCTCCGACAATTTTGGGTCTAGATACTTGAAATTTTAGATATAGGTTCCTTGAACCTGGATCTAACTTAATAAAGTGATTTGAGCCCGAAACTATAAATTTTAAGGGGTCATAATAAGGGTCAAAGTTAAAAACAATTGACCGCTATTTTTTTTTTTTTTGCTCAACATACACCTCCAAACACCCGGGCAACGCCGGGCTGAAATGCTAGTAAATAATATATTCAAATTTAAAACAAAAAAAGAAGTGTTTTTTTTAGAAATTTACCTGTAAAGTCCAAAGTACCTAAAAAAAAAAAAAGCACGTTGCTTTTTTGTTTTGTTTATTTTAAATGAAATCTTGATCCTTGCTCCTTTAATTGAAAAAAAAAAAAATAGGGTTTGAATTACATTTTTCGAGAAGTTATAAGCTTGGAAAGAAAAAATAATTAAAAAAAAACTGGAAGGCCTCGTAGCACGCGAACGCCAGACATTATTCAAGCTATGAGACTTTCTGTTATTCAGTCTCCTACACGTTCATTTCGCAAATATGCTTTGGACTTTGGATTGTCTGATCGAACAGTCGGGAGAATTCTACACACTGATATGCAGTTTCATTCATACAAATTAATGATTGCTCATAAACTGCACGAGTGCGAATAGGAAGATTGCAGGTCAAAATATGGGAGATATTTCTGCTGCACTCTGTAAAACTACCTGATGAATTTACGTGATTTTTCGTATATGATATTTTCTTTCTTTCATGGGTACGTACCCAGCACACAGTTGCTTTTCTTTTTTTTAAATATTACATGCTTATAGTAATGTACTTGCTGTAGAGCACTTTTGAGTTGATAGCTAAAGTAATGCAGCCATTTTCTTTAACGATGTTGGTTGGTTTTTGTTTTGTAGCATATCCACCCTTTTCAGGTTATTTAATGCTAAAATCCATTGATTTTGAAGAAAAATATTTTAATAGGATATATTTGTTTTTTGTTTTTTTTTTAGTTTTTATTTAACCCATAGTTGGGACCCTAACAGGTACTACCACTCCATGCTAGAGTGGACCTGGGAGCAATGGCGATTAAGGGGTGGCTCCACACTCCCCAAAACCCGCATGCCTCACCATCGGATATAGTTTAAGGTCATATCCATGACCTTTTAACGATGTAACGACTTTTGTAGTATTTCAATGTTATTCCTTCCGGGCAACTCCGAGGTGTCTCTTGGGAATTGATCTACTCGTAATACGTTTGTGTTCTGATCAGAGAGTCTAGTTTGTTAGTAATGATTACTAGTTTTTCTAAAATAAACAAAACAAAACAAACATTTTTTTTAAAAAAACTACTCCTTCACACTTCGCTATGAATCGCGACCTCGACAATTTTTACACGTACTCTCCTTTTATAATTTCGATCATTTGAACTACTGTTCGCGTTTTAATTTTTATATTCAAAACATGTCGGTCGATGTAACTTCCAGCTTTCTTCTGGTGCATTATATCAAACTTGGGAAACTAATAGTCGAACCCAAGGGTCTCAAGTTTTCTAACGGGAAGGGGGGTGCATATAACTACATTTTTAGAGCTACGCGGGCCAAAATAAATGTTAAAACTACTGACATGAACGAGTTTTCTATTGTTAAGCTCATTAGCTATTTTAGTGAAACAGGTTCTCCAAAATTTTATTCGTCTAATCATTTTTTGAGCAAAAAGAAAAAGCGTCACACTTTTTTCACACATTTTTATTAAAGAAGATGTCTGTGTCTGTGTATACATACATACATACATACATACATACATACATACCTTGTTAATTCATGTTCTCACAGCAGCAGCTGAATAGTGAAATGGTTAAAAGCTCCGATTGTCGTTATGAGTTTCGACCCTGGCTATAGATAGTTGTTTGTCTAGCCGCACTGATGAGCTGTGATATAGAGAAACAGTACTGTATGTGGATGACTCTCTCTCTCTCTCTCTCTCTCTCTCTCTCTATATATATATATATATATATATATATATATATATATATATATATATATGTGTGTGTGTGTGTGTGTGTGTGTGCGTGTGTGTGTGTGTGTCTGTGTGTCTGTGTACATTTCCCTACCAAATAACTCTGTCAATTTTCGATCCAGAGACTCGAGATTTGGCATAAGGAGTATTGAGATTTGGGAAAATCTTTTTAATCGGTTTTCGGTCAGAAATCTTGCTGTCAAAGTTCAACGATTTGACATTTGAAAACTCTACCAAACTCCTACGTCAATTTTGGGTCTAAACACTAAAACTTTTTTAATGTAGCGTACTTGGAAATGGATCAAACATTTAATTGTATTTGAGCGCAAAAAATCAATGTTAAGGAGTCAAAATTGGCGTCAAAGTTTTTAAAAAAATTACCTTTGCGGTCTCTACTAAATTACTCAGCTAGTTTTTAGTCCAAAAATTTTTCATAAAGGGTATTCAGAGATAGGGCAAGCTTTTTATCGGTTTGGTTCGAAAATTTGGGCTGCCAAGAGGCTAAAGTTAAAAAGAATTGACCTTTGCGTTATCTAGCAAACTACTCAGCCATTTTTCGGTCTAAACATTTGAAATTATATATAACGGGTATTCAGATATGCAGAAAGCATTTTAATCAGTTTTGGGGCGAAAATTTTGCTGCCAATAGGTCAAAGTTGAAAGAGTTCTACCAAATTCCTCGGCCAATTTTGGGTCTAAATGTTTGAAATTTTAGATGTAGGTAACTTGGGCATGGAACAAGTTTTTTTTTTTATTTGAAACCAAAGCAATACATGTTTGGGAATTGGGAACAAAGTTTAAAAAATTAATCTCTACGGTCTCAACCAAATTACTTAGAGAATTTAAGGTATCAACATTCGAAATTTTACATGAAAAGTTATTCAAACATAGAGCATGTTATGAATAGTACAAAGATCCAGGGCGAGGTCAGGCAGAAATGCAATTGTTGTTAGGGTTGAGATTAATAGTAAATAAGTAGCAAATAAATTTGGGTTGGAGATTAATAGTGAATTAAGAGTAAATAAGTTTGGAGTTTAGAGTAATATGAAATTAATGGCAAATAATTTTGGGCTTGCGAATAATAGTTAATTATTAGTTAATAAGTTTTAAGTTGGGAGTAATCGTAAATTAGTAAACAATAATTTTGGGTTTGAGATTAATAGTGAATTAAAAGTAAATAAGTATGGAGTTGATAGTAATGGAAGTTTATTATAAAATAATTTTGGGTTAGAGATTAATAGTTAATTAATCTACCTATTATATCTATAAAATGAAATTGTCTGTGTGTGTGTGTGTGTACATTTCCCTAGCGACTACCCTACCAATTTTTGTTTACAGACTCAAGAATTGAGATAAGGGGCATTGAGATTTGGGAAACTTTTTAAAATCTGTTTTCGGCCAATAATTTTGGCTGTGAACTGGTCAAAGTTCAACGATTTGAGCTTTGAAAACTATACCAAACTCCTCCGCCAATTTTGAGTCTATTAAGATTTCAAAAAAAATCTTTTTAATCGGTTTTCGGCTATATACTTGGCTGTCAAAGTGGCAACGTTCAACGATTAAACTTTTGAAAACTCTACACAACTACTCCGCCAATTTTGAGTCTTAACAATAGAAAATTAAGATGCATATTACTTGGACATGGATCAAACTTTTTAATTTGATTTTAACCTAAAACAATGAATGTTAAGGGGTCCAAATTAGGGTGAAAGTTATAAAAAGATTTACCTCTTTGGTCTTTACCGATTTACTTAGCCAATTTGTGGTCTACACATTAGAAATTTTTAGATAAAATGTATTCAGATATAGGGCAAGCTTTTTAAAACGTTTTTGGCCGGACATTTGGCTTCAAAGGGGTTAAAGTTCAACAGATTTGACTTCTGCTGTCTCTAGTAAACTATTCAGTCATTTATGGGTCTAAACATTTGAAATGTTACATAAAGGGTATTCAGAAATGCAGCAAGCTTTATAATCAGTTTTTGTGCGAAAATTTGACTATCAAAAGGTCAAAGTTAAAAGAGTTAAACTTTGCAGACTCTACCAAACTCCTCCCCCAATTTTGGGTCTAAACACTTGATATTTTAGATGTAGGTTAGTTTGACATGAGTCAAAGTTTTTAATATGCATATATATATATATATATATATATATATATGCACATAATATTATGAACAGTATATAGGACTTGAGAAAAGCCGAGCTGAACTGCAAGTATATATATATATATATATATATATATATATATATATATATATATATATATATATATATATATATATATATATTAAGTTCTCGCGCGAAAAAGCAGGACACACATTTTTTTAAATAATAATAATAGTAGAATAAAAATAACAAAGACTTTCGCTGGCGAGGACTACTATTGACCGTAACCAGTTATGCAGTCCTTTCGAAATTTTCATCTCTATTTTTCTCGTTATGTACTGAATATTTGTTAATGAAACCTATATGAAATATGTTCCTTATTAAATTTTAAAGATTTTCTATTCTGAAAGAAGTTTC
>NC_136488.1:128405473-128420473 GCF_053919585.1 Euprymna scolopes
AGCATCTGTTCCGGCAGATGCTGCAAGCTATGACTAGCTATGACTAGCAAAGACCAGATGTGGGGGCAACCCCACATGTCTGACCTTTAACCAGCTCCCATTTCCCACCTCTCGGGAGCTGGTCCCCTTTTCCCCTTCCCCCTCCCTTCACTCCTCACATTAAAAATCGGCCTTGTGCCTAATTTGCTCGGTGGGGGAGCAAATAAATACCATCTGTTCCGGCAGATGCTGCACTTAAGATAATTTGTACCGGTCAATGGAGGGGAAACCCTCTATACTGGGACAATTATTATTTTTGTAACCAGAGTGCCCCCTTTTTGCCTACTTTTAGGGGAGCTGGTTTTTACCTCACATTAAAAACGGCCTTGTGCCTAATTTGCTCAGTGGGGGAGCAAATAAACACCATCTGTTCCGGCAGATACTGCAAGCTATGACTAGCTATGACTAGCAAAGACCAGATGTGGGGGCAACCCCACATGTCTGACCTTTAACCAGCTCCCATTTCCCACCTCTCGGGAGCTGGTCCCCTTTTCCCCTCCCCCCCTTCACTCCTCACATTAAAAATCGGCCTTGTGCCTAATTTGCTCGGTGGGGGAGCAAATAAATACCATCTGTTCCGGCAGATACTGCAAGCTATGACTAGCTATGACTAGCAAAGACCAGATGTGGGGGCAACCCCACATGCCTGACCATTAACCAGCTCCCATTTCCCACCTCTCGGGAGCTGGTCCCCTTTTTCCCTTCCCCCTCCCTTCACTCCTCACATTAAAAATCGGCCTTGTGCCTAATTTGCTCGGTGGGGGAGCAAATAAATACCATCTGTTCCGGCAGATGCTGCAAGCTATGACTAGCAAAGACCAGATGTGGGGGCAACCCCACATGCCTGACCTTTAACCAGCTCCCATTTCCCACCTCTCGGGAGCTGGTCCCCTTTTCCCCTTCCCCCTACATTCACTACTCACATTAAAAATCGGCCTTGTGCCTAATTTGCTCGGTGGGGGTGCAAATAAATACCATCTGTTCCGGCAGCATCACATTTAAGACCTTGGTCAATGTAGGGGCACCCCTTCATACCAATTGTCACTATCCAGCTCCCCTACTCCCCGGGGAGCTGGTCCCCATTTCCCCTTCACTCCTCACATTAAAAATCGGTCTTGTGCCTAATTTGCTCGGTGGGGGAGCAAATAAATACCAACCCTTCATACTAATTGTCACTATCCAGCTCCCTTACTTCCCGAGGAGTTGGTCGCCATTTCCCCTTTCCTCCTCACATTAAAAATCGGCCTTGTGACTAATTTACTCGGTGGGGGAGCAAATACATACCCTTTTCTTGACCTTTTCGCCAAGATCAAAGTGTAGTATCTGTTCCAGCAGATACTGCAAGCAAAGACCATATGTAGGGGCAACCCTAGATATAAGACCTTGGTCAATGTAGGGGCAACCCTTTATACCAATTGTCACTATCCAGCTCCCCTACTCACCGGGGAGCTGGTCCCCATTTCCCCTTCACTCCTCACTTAAAAATCGGCCTTGTGCCTAATTTGCTCGGTGGGAGAGCAAATAAATATCCTTTTCTTGGCCTTTTGGCCAAGATCTAAGTGTAGTATCTTACTTACTACATGCTGTACTTATGTTTGTAACTTTGTGATATAAAGTGGGGCATCACTTTTCTGTATTAATTTAATGTAAAATGATCACCCTGTTTACAACCAGTCAGTCTCAAAAGCATTGAAGTCATTCTCCAGATCATTCAAGTTGTTTTTGAAAGATTCCAGTTATTTCTTAAGCATTCAAGTCATTCTTAATGTCATTCAATTCATCCTTAAGTTTATTAAAGTCATTCTAAGTCATTTACTTTGTATTTATTTAAGTCATTTCAGCCCATTTTTCGGTCATTTTAGTTTATCTTTAAGAATTTCATGTCAATCCTACATTCATGCATTCATTCATTACACGAGAGCATGCAACTAACGGCTATCGGTCTTGTTGACATTACTTTCTGTATTTTGACCACAGTGGATCTTCTATATTGTCTTAAAGCGCCAAATTATAAAACTAGAACCTTTTTCATGTTTCAAAAGTGCCACATATACGTCAACATATTTTTACGTATCAATTATGTTAAACTCGAATATACACGTATTCAATGCCCTTTACAAAATCCTTAGAAAATGACCCGCAGTCTGTAGTAGAATGGGGTCAAATACGGATGGTCACATTCGACACCATAAACACAATGTTCATTTCTTTATATTATTAAAAAAAAAAACCTTAATAACCATCAACGTCTACAGCTGATAGCACTTTTCGTGAGTGACTGTCTAACGCTGAAACTCATCAACATAGAATTAACAGAAATATGAACGGGAATAAATGCGTAGATTATAATGCCATTTCTGTTGATGAAAAGTGAGTTCCCTCTGGCAGATTAGGAAACTACTATAATTGTAGATTACTTGAGAACAACTATTTGCGTATGCATAAAGTATTGTAACTGCATCCCTGCTAATGCACTAATAGCAAGACTTTCTCTTTGGATATGATGTTAAAAAGAGTTTATAACCTTAGAGGTCAGCCGCTATCTAATAATCTCCTCTCCTATCGCCGCTATGTTGCACCCATGTGCTTGCCTTACAAGTTCTTTAATGGAGCGTGCTCCTCTAATACATACGACTAACGCAAAACTCTACTCTTCACTATGATATTTCAAGATGTGTCGCATTGCTTCAGTGTTCACAATTACGGCACATCAACCATTCGGGGGGGGGAGTATAAGAATAAAAGAGGACGTACCTTTTATATCCTGCTCTCGTGCTCCTTGGCTGTGCTGCCGAGTTCTTTGTGACTCACCGTTCAGCGCATCTGGAAAGCAAAGCTCTCCCAATGCATAGCAACAAACGCAAGTCTTATTTATTCCGAGACAAATAGGATTTATTCAGTCACAATGATATTCCACGGTCGAAGTTGTATCATTCGTTTCTTATCCTTAAAAGGAGAGTGGGCGGGTCTCTGTTTTGCTATAGTTTTAGCTGCCATTTATATTTCTATCTCGTCGCCTCCACGAGAACTCTGCCAATCCATATTCTCGGAGAATCAGATACAAACTTATTTCCGATCTGCTCTGTCTGACTCACCGAAACAGACTCCCAAAATCGTTTTGCACGAATCGTTCTTGACATGGCGATCCACATCACGCCACGATTGCTCTGCTATTCGACTTGCCTCTCGAATTTTATCATGACACTTTTGTTTATAAATAAACAACCTGCTTGTGTTAATAAGTTCTAATCTAAAAACAATGAGCTCCAATTTTTAAATTCTATATATTGCACGGAATACAACTCTTAATCCGTCTAAGTGAGGCCCATTATACGATAGTCGAGAAACCTTCTACTCGTTCTAATTTATTTACTAGGATCGATTGTTTTTGAAATTTGCCCTCAACTCCCTGTTTCCCCGACTGTAACAACATGTACAAATTTAAATATAATGTGATCAAATATATTAGAGCACATCTTTCTACTTAGTAGATCCGCTATAAATCTGAGCGCGTATCATAGTAGTTGCTTACATCTCAGTTGTAATATGATTTGTAAAGTTTATGAAATTAAAAATAAAAACACAAAACAAAACGAGTTCCATTGTACTTGGCTCTCAACGGGGGCAGAGTTAGACACAAGGTCGATTTTTAATGTATGGAAAATCCAGCTCTACAAAAACGGTACTCTGGATAGGAATAAATTTTTTTTTAAATTCTCAGTCATGAAGGATTTCTCCTCCACTGACTGAGGACGGAAAAGGTGAAGTGTAGCATCAAGGTTATTCGAACTCACCAAAATTTTGGAACGACTGTATTTTCGTAGCAACTCGCTTATTGTCTTCTTCCAAATGTTCCATTAAGTTTAAGAATCAGGTCAGTACCATTTCTGACCACACTTTCAATAGACCAAGAGTATTCCAGAAGTTCAATAATAAAATGCGGTGCGAATAATTTTGGATTGTCACAAAATTTCTAGGGAAATCAATAACTCCGAATATATTATCCGAAAATTTTAATAATTATTCAAAAATAAATATGAAATAATCAATATATGCTTACTTCAGTAAATGCTTACAAATATTTACATTCGTCCAAAATTCAAAATATACAAATACTTAGTAGTGGCGAATAATAATGCGTCTAAATAATAGCGTTTATATATATATATATATATATATATATATATATATATATATATATATATATATATATATATACGTATGCGCATACATGTGTATATGTCCGTAGAGGTACGTGTGTTTTGATATCTACAAATATATATATACATAGCTGCATATATATAACACATCCAAATGCAAACATTTGCATAGCAACATATAATACGTATTAAAATATATATTTAAGTATATATTCATAAATATATATATATATATATTTATATATATGCTCATGCATGTATCTATATCTATTTATATACCTACATATTTTATATATATACTAGCAGAAGTACCCGTCGTTGTCTGGGTTAAAAATGAGCCTACAGAAAATGGACTGTGATTGATGAAAGTATGACAGGTTATGAAAAGGAGGGAGTTGTAAAGAGATAGGTTTTGATACTCAAAAAGATAATTTTCGCGAAAATATATTTTTTATATCAACTTTGTTTCCATTCGTAGCTAAGAGTGACCAACAAAATGATGTTTACTTACAAAGAGAAAATGTTTATATATATATATATATATATATATATATATATATATATATATATATATATATATATATAATGATATAAGTATACAAGAAATAAATGTTACGATAGTCAATAAAAGTTACTTTTATGGTAGAAAAGTTCATTGGTTTGTATTTTTAAGTAGTTTGTAAAATTTTTTTTTTTTTACATTCACGAACCGGTTTAAAAAAAATCAAAATGGCAGTGACTTTGTAATGGAGAGCCCCTTTTTCAATTTGAAGGCGCATTCTGAGCATTCTGTGTTAACAATTTAAGAGAGTTCCGTCAACGTAAGGAATATTTCTAAACATATTTTAATGTTTTCCGTTATTTTGTGCTTGAGGAATATTCGATTATGGCATGTGTAGTTTATATAAAAATTCATTTAAGTAGTTATCGCCTCAAATTTCGTTTTAATTTCGGTTCGCTGAAATTATTTCAAGTAAAGAGCATTAAAAACTATTTTAAAACAAAAAAAAAATGAACTGAACTTTTATTGACTATGGTAACATTTATTTCTTGTATATTTATTTTTCGGGTAGTCGTTTGTTGGCTTTTCTGCTACACACTCTTACTAAATAATATCGACGAAATATCGAAAAACAAAGAAACAAAAACAGTTTTGAAAAATAATGAAGCTTTACTTACTTTAGTAAAATAATCCGAAAGAGCAAAATGGGATATTAAAAAAAGTAAACGTAATTACTTTAATTTTTTAAAGCAAAGAATCGATATAAATATGAATAAGAATAAAATGGCGCCCTTTTCAAGCAAAACAACTTCGCTTCAGTTTTACAGTATTGAACGGTGTAGTATTGCGCCGTCGGATTCAGGGTTGTACTATTGTAATGAAAAGAACACTCAGAAAGGATTGTAATCAACGGAATTCCTTTTAGTACACTTACAAAAGAGCTTAAACAGATATATAAATAAAAATAAAAAGGTTATGTAAATGTTTTTAAAAGGACACGCACTCACGTGAGCAGGATTTTTTCCTTCTTTTGACTTGATAACAAGTAACGTTCATTTTTTTATTATTTATCTATTTATCTATTTTCAAAAGAGTGCCACGTGCAAGTGAAGAAGGAAAAAACAGAGTTATACAAAATTTGTGTCGAGAATTGTCTAAAGTTCCGACTTTTTTTTTTTTGGCTTTCACTTTAATAAGAACGTAAATTTGCGAGGTGAATTTATTCGACACAATATAATTCAACTCGAAAACATAAATAAAAGCTAACGTGAATTAAGATTAAAGTTAAGGTGTTATTGTGGACCCTCACCCCTTTTAAAAAAACCTTGTTAAACTTTGTGACATATTTACATTCTGTGGAGGTCAGGTGCGAACGAACCCCCAATAATTTTATTATACCATATTTCTTCAAACTGAAACATAATTATCAAAGTATACTTACGTAAATAGATATGAAAAATCTTTGTTGAAGTTTGTGCCATATTTCCAATATTGCGAACGCAGACCCCACAATTTTATTATACCATCCCTATTTAAGTTAAAACATACTTATCAAAGTATTTTTATGTATTTTTATGTACATCTATATCATTTTTTATTACCATACTTTGGGGGCCAGGCGCGAACGAAGACCGACAATTTTTATGAACCACTGTTCTGCCAGAACAAATATACCCATTCCTGATCCTTGATACATCTTCTATCATTATATGTATATAGGAGCCTAATCCTGACCAGACCCTCTCCCACACGCACACAGACGTTCAGCTTTATATTATATACTAGCTGTACCCTGCCACGCGTTGCAGTGGCTCAATTTGGTGTAATGGAAAAATTTAATAAAAGAGAAAATGCATGTTTCTTATATTAGTACAGCAATCCACTGCAAAAAGTGAAAAAGAAGGCGAAACTGAAAAAAATGGTGCTCTTGCAGAATTTGATCTGGATCCTCGAGAGTTTCTGTCAATCATTCATGTTTTGGACTTGACCAACAATCAGTGGATGAAGCCGAACGTAGCAAAAATGTTGAAACGCTAAATGCTTTTTTTTTTGTTTTAAAAAATGTGATTTAGTAATTAATATTTGGTTGATGGTGGGGGGAGGGGGTTACTATACACAGATTCGAAAAAGTCGTCCAAAAACAAATAAATGAAAGCAAAGGTAAGGTTAATTTACGTTTCTACCTAATTGGATAATTGTTTAGTGTTTTTATGTAATGTAAAATGTTTAATTGGCTCAAAAAACAGAAATGATCGCGAATTCTGTTGAATACGTTAAGTTTGGGAAAGTAAGTTGAAAACTAAAAACTATACAAAACAGTGTCTGAAACTCACCGAACATATGTTACCATGACATAGGCTGGCATAATGGATAGGTTTCTGACAGTATTTTGTATAGTTTTTTTAGTTTTAACTCACTTTCTCTAACTTAAAGTAATCAACAGTGTCCACCACCATTTGTAGCTTTCAAATACACCAATAAACACTGTTTTTCGAGCCGACTAAACGTTACATTAAATGAAAAGGGTTTATATTACTAAACACAGATACAAAGAAGTTGTCAAAAAATAAATATATAACAAATAAATGTTATCAAAGGCAAGAAAAGTAAGTGTTCTACCTAACTGGATAAGATTTTAGTGTTTTTATGTAATGTATAATCGGTTCAAAAACATTCAATGTTTATCGGTATATCTGAAAAATACAAATGGCGGCAGACTGTATCGAACATGTTAAGTTTGGGGAAATTTTGGGAAAATGAGTTTAAACTAAAAATACTGTTAGGAACTCACTCAATATATGTTACCATGATGTAGGCTGGCATATAATCGGTGGTGTTAAACTTTTGCTCGATACAGGTGACGACTTTTAAAAATCCCTTTTAGTGATTACCTGGTGTGAGGATATTTGTACAACTAAACGGCAAATCTGCTCAAAAAAATCCGGTATTATTTTACTTTAAGGCCCGTTTCACGTTCATATATAACGAAATATTTTATTGTAGATTTCGGTGTGCTAAAAACGAATCTGCAAACCGTTTACGTAGCAAAAAAAAAGTTTTCATGACATTCCTGAAATTACTTTTTCGAAAAGTGGGTGATCACTTTTCAATGTAAATTTAACTTAGAATGATCACCCACTTTCTGGCCACCTAAGAGAGGGGCATTTTTCTGTTTCTTGGCTAAAAAGTTTTTTGTTTGATTTCTTTTGCATGGTAATAACCCCTGAACTCTGGGACTATTTTCCATTTAACAGCCGTAGCCTTCGTTTACGCTATGCGTAAGCATAAACGAAAGCTGTTTAGCCAATAAACATGGGAAAAAATCCCCCCTCTCTCAGGTGGCTAGAAAGTGGGTGCTCATTTTAAGTTAAATTTACATGGAAAAGTGATCGCCACTTTTTCGAAAAAGTAATTTCTTCATATCATAAAAACTATTTTTTTTGTGACGGAAACGGTTTGCAGATTCGTTTTTAACACACCAAAATCTACAAAATTTTTTTTGTTATTTACGAACATGAGACACACAGCCCTTAATGGAAAATTATATCAAAAATCCGGGGGAAAATAGTTTTCAATAAAAACAGCAAATGAATTCGATAGAAAAAAATGGATGCTATTTTTTTTTCTTTCTGTGTGTTTCTTGGCTTAAAAGTCTTTTTGTTTGATTTCTTTTACATGGTATTAACCCCTGAACTCTGGGACTATTTTCCATTTCACAGACGTAGCCTTTGTTTATGCTATGCGTGAGCATAAACGAAAACTGTTAAATATGCATTCGCGTACCAAACTGCCTTGTAAAAAAAACCTTTAAGCCAATAAACACGAAAATAAATGCCCCTTCCTCAGGTGGCCAGAAAGTGGGTGCTCATTTTAAGTTAAATTTAGATGGAAAAGTGATCACCCACTTTTCGGAAAAAAAAATTTCTTCAGATCATGAAAACTATTTTGATACTCCTTGGGCGTTGAGTTCCATGGCGACCCGCAGAATTATTTAATGGTCGTTCCCTTAGTACCCCCTAGTAGCAGTGTCAGAAATTTCGTGAAAATAGCGAATAATTCCACCCCATCTTTCCAAGCTTATAACTCCTCGAAAAATGCAATTCAAGCCCTAATTTTTTTTTCAATTAAAGGAGCAAGGACCAAAATTTCATTAAAAAAAAAAATTAAAAAAAACGTGTTTTTTTAAAAAGGTTTTAAACTTCGGACTTCACAGGTAAAATTCTAAAAGAACACTATGTTTTTTTTTGTTTTAAATTTGAATATATTATGTTATGTATTGACCTTTTCTCTTAAATTTGTGAGTAAATAATTATGTACTTATCGGGTTCTAAATTAATTATTATTAGACATTTACAAAATGGGAGGCGTGAATTATTCGACCCCCTGTTTTTCCAAGCTTATAACTCCTCGAAAAATGTAATTCAAGCCCTAATTTTTTTGTCAATTAAAGGAGCAAGGACCAAGGTTCCATTAAAAAAAAAAGAAAAAACAAATAACGTGGTTTAAAAAAAAGGTTTTAAACTTCAAACTTTACAGGTAAAATTCTAAAAGAACACTATGTTTTTTTTTTTTTAAATTTGAATATATTATGTATTGACCTTTTCTCTTCGATTTGTGAGTAAATTAAATATTTACTTTCGGGTTACTAAATTAAGTATTTACTTTTTAATAGACACTTAAAAATTGGTATGGGGGGGTTCGTGAATTTAAAAAAAAAACGTTTGTCTAAAATATTATATTCGATTTATTGGAAAGAACATAAAATTTCACATTGACCCTGAAAATATCGTAAAAATAGAATCAATAGAAAAATTTTGATAGATTTTTAAAATTTAAAAATTGAAAAATATTGAGTTTAAAAATTGAAAAATATTGAGTTCGGAAAATTCATTAATGTTTTAAAAAAAATATTTCTATTACTTTTAAAACAACTGTAATAGTTTATTTTGGAAGTATAATCCATAAATAAAATAAATAACCCACTTTTAACGGAGAAATTCCGAGATGTTTATATTGTATTCGCAGTTTCGTGTTAGGGGTGTCAAAAATTCCTACAAAAATTCTGATACTGCTACGCATGCGCACGTAACATTTTTTATTTATTTATTTACGTGGTGGAGTTTCTATACTGATAGGTGTTTTGAAATTTTTTCACTGGATTATTATTGATTGAACACTAACCAGATTATGAAAAAAAATTGAAAAAAAAAAATCATTTCAACATTTGAAAGGGATACTCACTTTTTAGTTACCACGTTCTGGTAAATCGGTAACTTTTTATTTATTTATTTTTTTTTTTTTCTAAATACGGAAGTGTCTTCGGGAGATATAAAATGGTCGCATGTTGACGAAGCAATGTATCGGGAGGCGTACGGGATTAAAAATTATTGGTAAATTTTCGATTAGGTCCACTCCACCTCCTCAATTTTCTTTTAAATGACGACTTGAAATGGTTTTCGACTATGCTGAATACGAAAATCGCATCGAAATTTTGCAGAAATAAGTAGTTATCAAGATATAAAAAGTTGTATTATGCATTGTAATCTTTGGCGGCCATCTTTTTTACGTGTGTGTATTTGTTTATGGCGCGTGTGCACGTAAAAAGATGGCCGCCGAAGAATACAATGCATAATACAACTATTTATTTCCGCAAAATTTCAATGCAATTTGCGTGTTCAGCATACTCGGAAACCTATAAATGTCGTCATTGAAAGGAAAATTGTGGAGGTGGGCCTAATCTAAAAAAATACCAAATTATTAAACATTTCTCCAGCATGTTAGTGAAATTTATAATACTTTTAAAAAATTAAAAAGAAACAAAACAAAAGTTTTGAAAAAAAACTCACCTTTCACAAAAACAATTAAAAAAAAACACACACACACAAACTGTGTGTGTGTTTTTTTTGTTATGATAAGTAAAAAAAAAAAATAAAAATCTCGAAACTTTATTTTCATGAAAACAATTAAAAAAAGTCCTGTTCTCTCTATTTTTTTTTCTTTGAGAAACAAATATATTTCTGACTTACAAATGCGGTAGAGACTCATTATTTTTACTTTCTGTGGTTTTGATATACCGCGTTTTTATTGCTTACAAAATGGGTGACTGATTTATCAGAACGTTGTAACTAAAAAGTGAGCACAGCACCACTTTCAAATGTCGAAATAATGATTTCTTTTTTACATTTTTTTTTAATAATCTGTTTAATTAGTGTCCAATCAATAATAATCCAGTGAAAAAAATTCCAAAAACCTATAAGTATAGAAATAAAGCATGGGAGTAATGTTTGTACAACGTAACGTCGCCTTTCGCACTTTTACATTTTTTAAAAAAAGTAACTAAACCATTTATTGATAATTTGTCACGTGTACAAACATTTATTTATTTACGTAGGCTTAACTCCTTTCATTAATAAGAAAAGTTTTACTCTTTAAGAATAATAAAAGGAAAAAGTTACTGAACATTTATAAAAGGACCTCTTTTCATGAAGGCTAGAGGAATAGTTGGCCGAATATTCATGAAACAACAACAATAAATAAAAATGGTGCTAATGCAGAGAGCCGCGCTATTTTTTAAATCATATTTCCACGTTTAAATAACGTTTTACGATTTTTTTTATTCAATTGTAAGGTTAAAGTACAGAATAGGTACAAAACATCCTTACCTCCCCATGTTAAGAATGACTTTTTAAATAATAACATTATTTCAGCACGGATCACTCTCTGCATGAGTAATCTTATATATAAAAAAAAACTCAAAAGCAAGCAACAAACTTTTTTTTTTGGCCTTATATAATAAAGAAAAGATGTGTAAATTAAAAAAATTTGGAAGATAAACAAATGAAATATGTTTTTTTTTGTTTTTGTTTTTTTACTTATCGAGTTAACAGAAAATTATACCTTTCGTCAAATCGTGGCTGTGAAATGAATCGAACCGGAAGTTCAGTTTTATCAACAGAACAGATTCGCAGAACCGATAAATAAATATATTTATTTTATTTAATATTTTAATTTTAATTAGGTAAATTTATTTTAATAACATAAAAACATACCTCGACTCTAAAAATTGGTTGTCTGAAAATTTCAAATAAATTTGTAACGTATAAACATGGTTTTATTTCTTTAGAACGAACCAACTTTACATTTTTATATATATATATATATATATATATATATATATATATATGCATATATATATGCAAATATATATATAAATCTATATCTACATGCATATATATATATAATTATTAGTGCATATGTATGATATATATGTATATGTAAATATATACAATAGGGTCGATTTTGGAATTATGACTTAGTCTATGCAGAGAAAATTGCTAAATATATAAAGGAAAACAACACAAAACATTTTTTTCAAAATTTTATCGTGTTTTTTAGCGTAAATAATATTAAACACAGTAAAATCCCAGGATACGGCATTAAAAATTAATAACAAAATGCAGTGCAGTATATAATACACATATAATAACAAAACATAGTACAGTATATAATACACATATAACAACATTATAAATAACACCGCAAGCCGGGGTAAATACTGTAACCAAGGACCGGAAAAAAAAACATTGTATCCTACATTGTAACCTGAAAAAAAAAAAAAAAACGCATCCTAGGGCCACCGTATGCCGGGGTTCTATTGTATAAAGAAATAATATACTGACTTTATGCCGATGTTAAATATAACAACTACTAAATCAGAGCTTTTTTTACCCGGTTATTTTTTTTAACCTATTCCTGCACATAATCGGTTTTGTTTAAGTGCTACACGTTTTTTAACCGAAGTACAGCAAAAATATCCAAATATTTAAATCTTTTGCATTTTATGTGATAGTAAACTTATTAAAGGACTGCCTTCATATATTTGTGATATCTGATAATTTCTTTATTTTCAAAGACATTTTTTCAAGGCTCTGTGTGTGTGTGAATTATTTGAGTTATAGTAAAAGATGGTTACACACTTTTTGAAGAGACTTTTTAAAAGTAAAATTAAATTGAGAAATTTTTGAAAACTTTGAAGTGTCTAATATACTGATAAAATCATTTTTGTTTATTGCTTTTTTTTTGTTGTAAGTTCTATATTTCGCTAATACATAGTCTCATCAGGGTCGAAAGTCCGGTTCGTGAATTTCTTTTCTTTTTCTTCATTTTGGTGTTATGGCGAAGAGACGAGACTTTACGTGTTGGTCCGGTGGTTTCAAATGTGTAGTGCTCCAGTTTCGAGCGGAATTTAAAGTAAAAGATGGTTACATACTTTTTGAAGACACTTTTTTAAAGTAAAATTAAATTGAGAAATTTTTGAAAGCTTTGAAGTGTCGAATATAGTGATTAAATCATTTGTGTTTATTGCTTTTTTTTTTTGTAAGTCCTATATTTCACCATAACACCAAAATGAAAAAAAAGAAAAAGAAATTCACGAACCGGACTTTCGACCCTGATGAGGCTATGTATTAGCGAAATATAGGACTTACAAAAAAAAGCAATAAACGAAAATGGTTTTATCATTATATTCGACACGTCAAAGTTTTCAAAAATTTCTCTATTTGAGTTATGTTTTTAAGTAAAATAACATTATTTTTCATATTTGTGTATATTTCTTAATTTCTTTTTTAATTCATAATGTCATTTGTTTAATGTTTTTACAATATCGACGAAATATTTCTAAACGTAGTAATAATGCAACAAAATTTGCGGATCCACATTTTCTATTAAATAGAACATACCATCCGTCAAGTTATAAAATATTGCTATTATATGGAGAGTTCTCGTCCAACTTTAATACATTTGCTCTATCACAATTAAGAGCAAATGATATTATTGGTATTTCGAAGGCAGTTAATTCACATTTACCCCTATTAAATTGCCAAATGCATACGAGGTATCTGTAATAAGTTTCCAGACTTTTTTGTACAGGCATTTAAAATTGTCTCAGACCCTTAATAAATCAGTATGTTATAGCTACATATCTTATGAGATAACTGACCATATTTTTTTTTATTTCAGCTACAGCAGAAATTGGAATACACCCTACTAAAGTCTGATGGTCACAGCTGATGAATTTTAAGAAAAGCAATCTGGACGTGAGGATACTTTGAAAGAAGGATATGCAATAGAATTCTGTTTTAAACTTGAGAAAAATGTCAGAGAAATGTGTGAAATGCTTTACATTGGTTTTCCGCCATCTTGTATGAATCGAGCATCTGTTTTCGAGTGGCATAAGAGATTCAAGGAAAGTAGGAAGTTTGTTTGGGATAATGAGAGGTTTGTGGGGTATAAGGAAGTCAGAACACCATAGTCGATTAGCCAAATTAAGAATTTCATGGATAAAGTGTTTATATAGATGATAATTGCACAGTTTAGTGTCAGTGTAGGGTCTGTACACACAATTATTAACGAGGAAATGAAGATCAGAAGATATGCGCAAAGTTTGCTTCAAGAGTACTCAGAGAAGATCAAAAAGAAAAACGGGGTGATGGTCGAGCTGATCAATTCATATCCCTGTGACTTTTGGTTATTCCCTAAATCCAGAGAAAACTTTAGAGGGTGTCGTAATGAGACAATTGAGGAGATTAAAGACGCTCATACAAGATTTCCATGGGGCTTTCAAGAAGTTGTTGGAACTGTACAAGTGCATTGCAGCCGGAGGAGATTACTTCGAAGAGGATTAGGGTTTCCTGTGTGTACTATCAATAAAAGCAGCCATACAAAAAACATCTGAAACTTATTTACGGCATCTCGTACTTTAAAAAAGGTTAAACAAATCGACAATCATTGTCTAGAGTTGGCACTAATGTCACAGTAAAAATAAACTTGATAAATTTTTCGACATTTTATCTTGTTCGTATGAACTGCCGATTCATGTTGTTGGTTGGTTGGTTGTTTTACGGCATATCAACCCTTTTTCGGTTATTTAATGCCGAATCCAAAGATTTTGAAGAAAATTTTTTTAATAGAATATATTTGTTGTTTTCACGTCGATTTTTATTGAACCCATAGTTGGGACCCTAACAGCTACTACCACTCCGGGTCAGAGTGGACCTGGGAGCAATGGTAATTAAAGGGTGGCTCCACACTCCCCAAAACCCACAAGCTGGGGCCTCACCACTGGATATAGTTAAAGGTCATATCCAGGGCCCCCATTGAGGGACTTTTACCCTCTGCAGAGGGGGGGGCAGTCGGCGTATTCTAATGCCCCACCGACAGGGCGGATTCATGTTGTAATGACAAACGTGTCAAATGCAGAAAAGAAAACTGTCCGAAAAAAAAGCATATAGTCTGTACCTG
>NC_136488.1:128425473-128427973 GCF_053919585.1 Euprymna scolopes
GTTCCCCCTATACATAAAACTGCATATAAAATAAGATGACGTGTCTAATCTAAAAGGTTGGATTAACGTTTTCACTTTAGTATTCATACGAGAAATAGGCTCAACTTTCACAGTAATTCATTTATAGATACTAGCCGGGCCTGTGGAAATTCCATAGACGCATCTTTTATATGTTATATATTGCTGCTGGGTATTCTGTGGAAGTTCGGTGTGAATAGAAACCCCAGCATATTATTGTAGCCCTTTTCTTTAAACTGTAAAAGTATTAATCTAAGTAATCTGAGTAAGATAGTGTCAGAATATATCTGGTTATTACAGTTTATCTCCAATATAGGAGCCTGTGACATATTTCCATTGTATGGCGGCCAGGCACGAATGAAACCCCACGATACCATAATACCATCTTTAGACAGAACAAATGCTAACCTTTGATCCTCGCTAGAAGGCCAAGAAAGTATATTTTAGTTTCACGTATGACTCAAAAGGGAAATCATATTTTTTTATATCAATTTTTTGTTTAACATTGCGTCTTCGGTGATCGGGAGATCCTATTTATTAAAATGGAGGGTAGAAGGTGATAACATACTACGAATATTAAGTTAGAGTATAGATACACTAATTTAATGTTCGTAGTATGTTATCACCTTCTACCCTCCTTTTTAATAAATAGGATATACCGATCGAATAATTCATGATCTAGAAACCGAGACACACGTACGTACGTACGTACGTACGTACGTGTGTCACAGTTTCTAGATCGCTGAAGGTATTACGGTATTATTAAATACATATAAATATTAAAGCTGGGATGATTAATCGGAATCGGGATTGGGAATCAGAAACATCAGACATTTTACGGGTATCGGAATAGGTATCGGAATCGGAAAATTTTGTACCTATTTTCCGATTTTTCTCATTAGATTCATTTAATTCTCTCTTTTTATTTGATTTTATTTCAAGCCAAATCTTCCACTCATGGTATTATTAATAAAATAATAGATATTTTTGGATTTTTAAACTTATATAGAGCAAAAATCAATAAATAATCTCCTCCCCTCCGCATACAATAGCATTTTTACATTTGGGAAAATATCGGCACATTTTACATTGTTTTTACGGAATTTAGAAAAAAATAACAGCTCTATAATTAAATATAAATAAATCGATAAAGATTCGGAATCGAAATCAGTAATTGTACCCGTATCGGGAATTTAATAAGGAATTGGTAATTGTATAAAATCGGGAATTTATAAAAGAATCAGTAATTGTATCGGAATCGGGAATTTATTAAGGAATCGGTAATTGTATCGGAATCGGGAATTTATTAAAGAATCAGTAATTGTATCGGAATCGGGAATTTATTAAGGAATCGGAAAGTGTATCGGAATCAGGAATTTATTAAGGAATTTGTAATTGTATTGGAATCGGGGAAAATACTGGAATTGACCCATCACGAATACATATAAAAAATATGTATAAGGACAAATAAATAAATGTATACACTAACAAATGGATTTCCTCGTTTTATGAGGTTCACACAATTAATTTATCAGAAAAGTCCACGCAGATGATTTGTTTATAGTGTTGAGAGCTTGTGTAGAACCACCCACACGTTTTGGAATTACTGCTGATTTTCAATCGGTGCGAATGAATTCCACGGACAGCGCAGATATAACGTTACCCACGTTTACACAAGTGTTAACATGAAAAGCCCCAACACGTTGTAGCTCCCATCACAAAGGCAGGCTCATTATATGTCAGCTCGGAATGATGCTGTCCCGGATAGAAAACAAATACTGTCATGAACCGAAAATTTTGGAGCAAGGTGTTCAACCCTTAAAAGAAAGCAACGTGTAAGCTCTCGAAGGAAGAAGAATCCAGACAGTGTTCGAGCTGTGAAACTGTTTGTTACATATTCCCTTACACATGCAGTTTGGAAACATGTTTCTGTCTTTGTAACATAGTCGTTAATATGTAGGGATCCATCCAATACGTTGTAGATTCAATCGCAAGTGACATAAAAAAAAAGGTCTAAAGAAAAGACTTTTATTATTCCTTGTACCGCCACTCGTGACTTCTCATCTCGGCCGTGACGTCATCCACGTTTCTCCAATGTGATCGTGATCCTCCACTCTAACTTTATTTTCCTTGCCGTGACGTCGCCTCGCACACGGTTTATATACTACTGCAATACTCCCGACCACCCTCTGTTACACAGACAATAGAACTCAGATGTTATATCAAAGTTTTTCCTTCTCCTTGATGTATGTCTTAGCGAGGACTGTGGTTGCACCTCTCCCAATGGTTTTAAACGCGTCCCTTGATACAAACCTGTAAATTTCTATATCCCGGCGTAATACATACATCACCTAGTATTCCCAAATCGTCAGCCTTCTGGTAATGGCCAGGCTTATCGTTTTTTAACTTCGGCGACATTTTGGTATTTTGTTTACAATTTTTCAAAGAGTTCATTAAGTATTTCGGTTTTATTGATGTATAT
>NC_136488.1:128432973-128495473 GCF_053919585.1 Euprymna scolopes
TTAATTTCGGTGATCTAACGAGAACTGGTGTGTCAAATCTATTAGTATATATATATATATATATATATATATATATATATATATATATATATATATATATATATATATATATATATAATTTTATTATGGACCATCTTCTTCCAATTACGGGATTTCCTTGGATTTTACTTGTGCAAATGGAAATTCTTTTAACTTTCTTGAAGTTATATATTTGGATTTTACCGTCACTGGATAATTTATCTTTCACCAGACTATCCATTCATGTGTAATCACCCTTTTTTTTTTAACAATATTCCCTCTGCTTCACTTTTTTTTGCTTTCAAGTAAGATCTTTGACTTACTTGCTGTTTCATTAAATACTTTTGCATGCAAAATCCGATCCCTCATTTTGCTAATTCCTACCCTCTGATGAGAAGGAAAGTATTTCTTCGAAACTCCTCGGATTAAGGACTATCCACTTACCTAGTGTTTCCTTTTCACATTAACTATGTTTTTAACTCTTATTCAAAGTGTTTTTTAACATGCTTTATTAACTGTTTGCTCGTATTATAAGCTCTATTTCCTATTCGGTTTTATCGAGCTTTTACATCTGGCTGAGATAACTTTATAAATATTAATTCTTTAATATTTATAATATACTTTAATTTTACCATCTTGGATCAGTTTGGTAAATTTAATTGTAATTTTTATTTTATTATATATATATATATATATATATATATATATATATATATATATATTAGTGTGTGCACGCTTTACTTTATGAAATGTGTGTGCATATGATAATATGTTTATGTGTGTAAAAGGTAATATGTGTACATTTTATATCATGAAATTTTGGCTAGAATTAAATCCGACACGCATATTCAGTTCTTGAATTCGGTTATGAATACATAAAAAATTCATTGGTTTTTCGTGTTCGTTATTGATTTTCCTGCGCATTCGATCAGTTACGTTGATTTTGTTTATATTTCACTTTCGCTGTTTATATTAAAACTTGACTTATTCGATTAATTTCCGGAATAGAAATTTGCATAACGGCGTCTCTCCAATTAGAACCGTAAAACATCTGATACGAGTGCAAAGATTCTCTCATGTAAGAATCGAACGTTATCTCAATATCGGAAAACTTCAAAGAACAAAATATTCTAATCACGATCGCGATGATTAGTAAGAATAAAATTAAATCAACACTTTTACACTTTTAATCATTAATCTACCAGCGTGGTTTTCATAAAGGGTCTAGTTCTTTCATTTCGGTGGTGCCGAGGGGTTTTTTTTTTAACAAAGAAGCATATCACAGAAGTCTATGATTTTTTAACTCAAAAAGTTAAAGACCTACGAAGACGGGTGTGGTACATGACAAGTAGCTACCTTTTGTGTTCCAGAATTTATTTTTCTCCATAGTCACCATCATTCGCAATGCGCTTCTCTCAGCGATCAACTATGGCTGTGGAAATATAATAAGAAGTTCGGTTGAGAGCTTAGAGATTCGACCAGGTGCGTTTAAAACTGTCCTGTTAAACGTTATTAACAAGAATTGTACCCCTGTCTCTTTCTCCCTCCCTCTGTCTCCTCTTCAACCGACTGGTCAGTGATTTAGAACAAGCGATCTAGAACAATAAACGTATTCAAGTGTTGATCTCGGCTCAGTTCCCTTTCGGAGTATGTGTGAACTTATTTGCATGCGGCGTTTACTTAGTTTGGATGGATCAAAGTAAAGGAAGCAGGCAGGTATCAGGTATGTTTATGAATTTCCATTTATCAAACAATCGTTAGCATTACACCCGCTGGCAATGATCATTTGTCTTTTCGAGAATTATTATTATTATTATTATTATTATTATTATTATTATTATTATTATTATTAGCATGTGGTTAGGAGTGGATGCTCAAGGCTGTGGCCAATCATGTTGATGGTATGTGAGACCAAGGCTGAGTATGTGAAACGTATGGACAGAGAAAGGGCAGAGTAACTGGCTTGGAAGAAAATGCGCAGAAAGTTTTTCCAGGATATAGCAGATGTTACTGATGAAAGATCATGGTAATGGCTTAGAACTGGCTATCTGGCTAAGAGTACTGAAGCTTTTGTTTGTGCAGCATAAGAGCAGGTGTTCTAAAAAGTGGTTCTAGGAGATGAAGTTGCTGCTGAATGCTGGATTTGTGGTTAGGCCTCAGAGTCAATTGCGCACCTTGCAGCAAGGTGTAGCAGATTGATTCTACTTGGTTATTTGGTCTCGCTTTTTTTTGGGGGGGGCAGTAATGTGCTAATGGGGATAGGGTTGGGTTAGAGAAATTTTAGATATGCGGTTTCAGTGTTCCTGGTTCGATGTAGTGTTTCATGTTTTTCCTTTGCAGCAGTTTGTCTGGCTCGCACTTGTTGCTCCTGTGTGTTACTTTCCACATTCAAGGGGTTTCTTAATATTTCAATTATTTTCATGACTGTTTTTCATTGTATTTTTACAGACGTCCCTTTGTTCCAATTTCTCCCATTCTTATCTCGAAGATTTTCGGGATTGTTCCTAGTGCTCCTAATATTATAGGTATTATTTTGATTTTTTTTATCTTCCATATCCCTTTTAGCTCTCTGGCTAGATCTGATTATTTGCTCCGTTTCTACTTTTCTTTGATATTCACCCTGTGGTCAGCTGGAACAGCAAATTCTACGATTTGACTGGATTTTTCTTTCTTGTTAATTATTACGACATCCGGTTTTCTAGCTTGAATGAGTTTATTAGTTTGTATATCCATGTCCCATAGGATTTTGTGATTCTCATTTTAAAGTACTGTTGCGGCTTATGTTTGTACCACTTATCTGTGCGTTGAGATGCAGTTGCTTGCATAATTCCCAGTGTACTACCCTTCCCACTTGGTCGTGTCTGTTCTTGTATTCCTGTTGGGCCAGTTTGATGCATTCACTTATTATATGGTTTATCGTCTCATCTCTTTGTGCTCAGAGTCTGCATTTGCTGTTTTCTTGTGTTTTGTCGATCTTTGCTTTTATGTGATTGGTTCTTATCGAGTTGTCCTGTGCTGCAGTTACTAAGAATTCAGTTTCTCGGCTTATGTGTCCTTTCCGCATCCATGTCCAAGTGTTTTCGTTATTTTCATCTTTTGTCATCTATTTGAATCTTCCGTATAGTTGTTTTTCTTCCCACTTTTCTAGTTGTTTTTTTACTGCTATTCACACAGTCTTCTATATTAACCAGTCTATTCCTGTCATCTTTCCTTTTTACGTAGAGTCGGTCAACATCGTGCTCTGGATGTAGTGCGTTGTCCATGGTCATGAGTTTCCTGGTCTTCTGATCGAATTATCTCAGTTCTTCTTTAGTCCACCCTATGAACGGTCCAGAGTATCTTACTAGTGATACTGTCCATGTATTTATGCCTTTTATTAGGTTTCTGCTATATAATTTGGTTTCGAGAAGTTTTCTTGTTCTCCTGAGGTATTCCTTTCCAATTCTCTCTCTTATTATTATTCTTATTATTATTCTTATTATTATTATTATTATTCTTCTTCTTATTATTATTATTATTCCATTAGCTTCACAGTGTTCTGATGTTTCACACCGTTTTTCCCCCAAGAGCGGGCTCTTACACCTTCTCGCTGGCAATGAGCATTGGTCTTCATAAGAATAATCCTCGATAAATCCGAGTCATTGAAGGTCTGATTAGTGCTTTCCTTCCTTGATGTTGCCCCTTCTCGAATATTTGATGGGCCGCCTGTCGATGCCGATACTACAACTTTTGGGGTGGGATGGGGTGGTTTATTTGTAAATTTGTCAGTTTCAATTTTCTTGGTTTCAGGTGGTGTTCATCTATCGTTTTGTTTTACTTCTATTACAGTGTTCATATGACCGGTTTGCGTTTAAAGCTCATGTAGATTAGTTTCTGTATTCAAGGGTTTTCCTGAAGATTTCAACTGTTTTCAGCATGACGGTCTGTTGTAGATATTCAGCCTTTCCCTTGATTCCGATTTCCCCTGGCCCCTTTTTCCCCAACTTCTTTGGGATTGTTCTAAGTGCTCCCACAATTAGTTGTATTACATTGATTTGTTTCATGTACCAAGCAATTGTCACATATTTGTTTCATTTTGCTGGCATTTTTTATCTTCATTCTCTGGTCTGCTAAGACGGCAAACTCTACAATTTACCAGCTCTTTTTCTTCTTATTAATTATTATGGCGCCTGGTTTTCTTGCTTGGACGAATTAATATGTTTGTACCTGAATGTTGCAAATGATTTTGTGGTTTTCGTCTCCAGTTTGTGTTTGTACCATTTGTTCAAATGTTCGCGGTGCAGTCGTTCGCAGGTCTGTCGCGGTGCAGTCGGTCGCAGGTCTGTCAATATATCATCTTCTCATCACAGTTGTATTATTGGCTCACAAGGAGCTTTCACACAGGTCTTCGGAGATCTTTTCCTGAAAACAGCCTGTGGTATTCACTGGAAGCTGAGTGACAACAATTCTTCCCAGGTTTCCATTACTCTCCTCCTCTTTCGATAACATTTGCAAATAAATTTGCATCATCGCAACAGCTGCCTGCCATTGATTGGCAGCAGTTATTGGACTTTGCCGGGATTGAGTGGCAATAAACCTCTCCAAGGTCCCAGGTCTCTTCGCACTTATTCGGCTAAGGTCTGGTTAGTTCATCGGTCTTTCCTTCTTCCTTGACTCTACTTGGTTGTTTGGTCCCGCTCTTTTTTTCGGGGGGGGGGGGTGATGTGACAATGTGGGTAGGGTTGGGTCAGAGAACTTATGGATATGCGGTTTCAGTGCTCTTGGTTCCTTGTATTATTATTATTATTATTATTATTATTATTATTATTATTATTATTAATAATAATAATAATAATAATAATAATAATAATAATAATATTTTTTATAATTGCTATCACTAATATATATCCGCTCCTTGAATGGTGTCCGTACATTATCTGTATATAAATGTCCATCTTTATCATGGTCCTCCCTCATTATAACAGGTAGGAAGTAAAAACAATTCTGAGATTTCGTGGAAAAACCGTTAGTTTGCATTTGCATAAGAGAGCAAGTGACGCCAATGAATATTCATTTACGCATTTTCGTGTTGGCAAAAACCATTATGAATTATGTTTTTAAACAAAGATAATTCGCTTTGAACCGATGTTCTATAAACGTCAAGCGTCTTTCTTTTTAGATTAAAAAAAATAAGATGACTGGTTTTAAAATATTAGTTTTGAAATTATTTTTAATGTTATCTTGATTTCTTTAACTTTACAACATACGTCTTCAGAAAAAAATAAAAATAAAATTCTTACGTGGGATCCGAAGTCAAGTATTGAAGCCGTAACATCTACAACCTTGGTAAAGTGTAATCTGCCTATGAAGTTTTTGTCAACGATTCACGTGTTTTTGTTTGTGTACGAACATACTCCAAAAGCCTCATCACATTTAATAGCACATATACGATGATTATGATGATGATGGTGATGATGGTGGTGCTGATGGTGATGATGGTGGTGATGATGGTGGTGGTGGTTATGATTATGATAATGATGTTGATGATGATGATGATGATGATGATAATGATGATGATGGCGGCGGTGGTAATGATGATGATGGTGATTGTAGTGGTAATGATGATGATGATGGTGGTGGTGATGGTGGTGGTGGTTATGATTATGACAATGATGTTGATGATAATGATGATGATGACGATGATAATGATTTTTATGATGATTGTAATCATAATAGCGATGATGATGATGATGATGATGATGATGGTCATGATTATTATGGTAATGATGATGATGCTGACAATGATGACGATGATGATAGTACTTATGATGCTGATGATGATGGTAGTGATGATGTTGATAATGATAATGGTTGTGATGATGATGATGATGATGATGATGATGATGATGATGATGATGATGATGATAGAAGAAGAAGATGTTGCCGCAGAATGTTTATGACAATGTGTTATGCAAAAAAAAAAAATGAAATAAATAAATACAAATAATTGAGAAAAAAAGTCTCCACACGATGACAAAAATTCTCTTAAAAGTGATTGAGTTTTGCACGACACATTCAAATTAAATCCGACAATGAATAAGCCCCATGCTGCAAGATATGTCCAATTATGTTGCATTCAACGTGCACATCGTCTCTGGTAAAATTTGTCATTTTTGACATGTATGAAACAATTATTTTGTAAGAGTGAAAAAATCGAGTCATTTATGCATCGTCGCAACCCGTCAATTATCTAGAAGACTTAAAGCGCCAACGCAATTTTAATATATAACCCCAATCATCCGTAATTCGCGTGGGCCAATATTGTTATATAAATTATCGATATATAAAGTTATGTATGTGTATATTTGTATGCGTGTGATTCACTCCCCAACTAATAAACCAAGCATTAGTGCACATGTAAGTTATACGGGCTATATTACTTTATTCTTATGTAAAGAGGGGAAAATGGAGGGTTGAGATCTTTCGTGAATATTAAGGCAACTTGGAATTTCCTGAAAATTTAATAATGCGTATTTGGTATGAATTAATAAATATTTTCGCATATTTCAGTTTTATAAACGATTTGTAAGTCGCACAATATGGACATACACGCTTATTCAAAAATTCTAATATATAATATATTGAATTTAATCTATATAGTAACTGGAAAGCATTTAAGAAATATTACTGGATTTCAATTTCTTCTTAGAACTCCTTAAGCTTCAAAATTTTAAGATGTTTTAGAATCACAATCATATGATGGATTTTAGTTAGAATTTGAGTGAGGATTCTTTACATTGTTACATATTAGCACATCCGGGCTATTGCTAAATTATTTGAACAAGAAAATTATTTTTATCATCGTGTAGATTAAATTAGATTTGTTTTAAATAGAAAAATGCAATTCAAGGACAAATAAGATTAAATTACGTTTTAGGAATTTAACATGATTAGATTCTATAAACAATAACAAGAAGGAATTTTAGATATCTTTTATATCGTAAGCTTCTTAAAACGTGACTAGCTTAAGTTCAGAATAAAATCACGCTTTTCTTTTAACGGTTAATTTTAAAAAAATGTTTTGAACGCTGCTAACTCAATTTCTTTCACCACAGTTTGCAATTTGGAGACGGAAGTGTTTTTGTTGAGATAAGTGATTTCAATTTTAATCATACTTTTTATTTTAGATTAAAATATTAATAACTCCATTTTATTTCAGTATTTAATTTGTGTATTTCTGTTTTATTAAATGCTAGCTTTTTTTTCTCGTCCAATACCTGCTTCTATCTTATCTCGAAATTACTTATAACGTCACCAACTTACTTTCGGAAGAACCCCCCCCATCCGCCTTTCTTTTATATCGTAAGCTTCTTAAAACGTGACTAGCTTAAGTTCAGAATAAAATCACGCTTTTCTTTTAACGGTTAATTTAAAAAAATGTTTTGAACGCTGCTAACTCAATTTCTTTCACTACAGTTTGCAATTTGGAGACGGAAGTGTTTTTGTTGAGATAAGTGATTTCAATTTTAATCATACTTTTTATTTTAGATTAAAATATTAATAACACCATTTTATTTCAGTATTTAATTTGTGTATTTCTGTTTTATTAAATGCTAGCTTTTTTCTCGTCCAATACCTGCTTCCATCTTATCTCGAAATTACTTATAACGTCACCAACTTACTTTCGGAAGAACCCCCCTCCATCCGCCTTTCTTTTATATCGTAAGCTTCTTAAAACGTGACTAGCTTAAGTTCAGAATAAAATCACGCTTTTCTTTTAACGGTTAATTTAAAAAAAATGTTTTGAACGCTGCTAACTCAATTTCTTTCACTACAGTTTGCAATTTGGAGACGGAAGTGTTTTTGTTGAGATAAGTGATTTCAATTTTAATCATACTTTTTATTTTAGATTAAAATATTAATAACACCATTTTATTTCAGTATTTAATTTGTGTATTTCTGTTTTATTAAATGCTAGCTTTTTTTTCTCGTACATAAATGTTTATTTATCTACCGAGTTGATTGCAAAAATAGATTACGAATTGTACTCATTTTTACTTCGTGAGAGGGGAATCTATCACCATACTTTCCCTTAAACACGTCTGTTGGACTTTTATTAAGTACAATACTTAATTATTTTTATTTATTTATTTTTTTTTAATGGAGAGTAGAAAACGCATTTGTGGATGCGTTATCGGCAGCTCCTGTTACTCTCGCTTCTTCTTATTTGTCCCTCAGTCCTCATTTTTTAATGAGTGATTTTTCTGACAAAGGGAGAAGAAAAAGCTGTTTTCTAGGTTGGCAGTATTTTGTGCGAACAGTTGGCAGAGATGGCGGAAATTTTCTGTTTCTATGTCTATCCTTGTAGCCATGTCACTAGTAAGGGTGCTGGAGGTAAACGTTTTGTCTGGGCTGACATTATCCGCCTGATAGTCAGGGACCCGAACCTTGGATTAACCATTAAGGAGGCTGTCCTATCAGCAGGTGCAAAGTACTGGGGCTACTGTATTGCCATTTGGTGAATGGATTCTGGACCATGCAGTAGCTTCTGGTGGGGCCTCTCGATGCCATACTAGTGGGTAATTGTTACGGCTTTACCTTATCATTAGCTACAAATAATAAAAAAAAATTCTTCATTTCTTTTTCTCTCTTAGTTTCCCCTCTCTGTCCTGCTCTAAGTAAATCTGACGACCTAGTCCACAAATTTCAAAATTTCATCATGATAAGTTTCAAGAAAAAATACACGATTAAACCCGGTTCTCCAACTTCCAACGTAGACCCCTACTACCATGTCTCCTTCTCCAACATCAGGGGTCTACGTTCTAACCTTCCAGAGGTTGAAACCCAATTACAGGAGACTAAACCAGACCTTTTATTTTTAAGTGAAACTGGCATTGGACAGGCTATTTCCCTAAAAGAGTTCGCAATTAAAGGATACTCTAACTTAACTTCTAAATCCGACCCCCAAGATCGCCATGGGCATGGAATATGTGCCTATATTAGGGATAACTTTCCATGTGGTAGGGACATCTCCAGGGAAGATCCTAACTTACCCTATATGTGCTTCCGGGTTGCTTTAGCTCACACTACGGCATTTTTATTTACTCTCTATCGCCCCCACAACAGTGGAGTTACTATCTTTCAAAGCATATCTGAGAAAATTGACCAAGTCCTTTCTACTTACCCTTCAGCTAACATTCACGTATGTGGAGACTTCAATGTTCACAACGTCGAATGGTTGACCCACTCAAACAAGACCGATGATGAGGGGAGGTTCTGTCATGATTTCTCCATTGCCTATGACCCCACTCAAATTGTTCAGGAACCCACCCGTGTGCCCGACAATGACGGCCAGTATGCGAGCCTACTAGACCCTTTTCTCACAACTTGTCCTGAACTATGTTCAGTTTCTGTTCTGTCGCCTCTTGGATCTTCCGACCACTCTGTTGTATCAATTAAGATAACAATGAAATGTAATAAGTCCCCAGACGTACCTCTCCATCGTACAGTATATCGATACACTAAGGCTGACTGCGATAGCTTCCGTACATTTATAACTGATCTACCTCTGCATTCCATATTTAAAAAGGATGTGTCCTCTATAGTATTAGACCTGACAGAATAGTTAATTGTAGGTATTGACCGTTTCATACCCTCGAAAAAGTTTCAGCAAAAACCTAACAGCCAGCCATGGTTCTCTCCAGAATGTGCTGCTGCCATTGCGCACAGAAATCACTTTTTCCACTGTTGTCAACGTAATAGATGTATGGAAACTAAAGCCGCTTTCAGGACTGCCAGCAACCATTGTAAGAAAGTAATAAAGAGCGCAAGATGGTTGTATGCTCAATCTGTTAAGTCCAAAGTAGCTGAGCAGCGGCTTGGTTCCCACCACTTTTGGCAAATAGCAAACAGAATTCTGAACAGAAGCGTGTGCTCCATCCCAACTATCATCAATGGACCTGAGGTAATCTCGTCAGCATCAGACAAAGCCAAACACTTTGTCAAGAACTTTGCAGCTAATTCTACCTTTTGCGATCAAGGCCGCCAACCCCCAATATTTCCTCCTGTATCTGAAAACACACTATGTGATATACGTATATCTGTACGTGATGTTGCCAAGCTAATCAAAAACCTTGATTCCAGTAAAGCAACTGGTCCGGACGGTATTCCAATTATAGTACTCAAAAAACTTCAACCAGAACTAGCGCCCATACTTACAAAACTATTTAAACGTTGTCTTAAGGAGAATAGTTTCCCATCTCCCTGGAAAATTTCATCAGTATGCCCTGTATTTAAGAATTCAGGTGATCGATCATCCCCCTCTCAGTACAGGCCAATAAGTCTCCTGTGCGTCATGAGTAAGTTGCTGGAATCTGTGTTAAATACAGAAGTAATCAAGCATCTCAACAAAAATAACCTTCTTAGTGACACTCAATATGGTTTCCGTTCTGCTAGATCTACAGCAGATGTGCTTACAATTATATCTCATAGGATTAGCAAATCTCTCGACGGAGGCAACCTTTTTAGGGCAATTGCTCTTGACATATCTAAGGCCTTTGATAGGGTATGGCATAAAGGTTTACTTCATAAGATCTCTAGCTATGGTATAGCTGGAAATGTCTTCTCAATTATTAAATCATTTCTTTCTGATAGGTTCATAAGAGTAGTAGTTGATGGGGCAAAAATCAGAAGCCCACAGTATTAATGCCGGTGTCCCTCAGGGGTCCATCCTGGGCCCAACTCTTTTCCTGATCTACATTAATGATCTTCCAAATCACATCCTTACACCATTCGTAAACATTTATGCTGATGACACTACCATTTATGGTTGCACATCTAAGACAGTAAACGACCAAGTTCTCTCCAATTCTCTCTCCTCTGATCTTGAGCACGTAGTACAATGGGGAAAGGAGTGGCTGGTTACTTTTAATGCATCTAAAACCAAGCTTCTCTCTTTACATCATCAACATTCTGATCCCCATCTGGCATCAATTGGAATGAATGGCTCTCGTCTTCAGGAGGCCTCAAGTTTTGACAAGCTTCTGGGCTTAACCATTACTCCTGATCTTAAATGGAACACGTACATCAAATCTGTTGCCAAGGCCGCTGGAAAAATGGTGGGATCTTTCTATCGATCCAGTAGATATCTCACTGCTGATGCAATTCTCTATCTATATAAGAGCCAGGTACGTCCAAGGATGGAATACTGTTGCCACATCTGGGCAGGAGCTGCTAGAAAGGACGTCCTGCCTTGATAGAGTTTAAATAGACTTCGTAGCCTCGTAGGAGATGTCCTTTTCTCTTCCTTGCAACCTCTATCTCACAGAAGAGTTGTTGCGAGTTTGTCTCTGATGTATCGTTATTTTCATGGAAAGTGTTCGACTGAGCTTCAATCTATGGTCCCCCCTCGCCAAACTTTCACAAGAAACACTCGTCTAGCTGTAAACACTTTCAATAATTCCCCCCACTCTTTATCTGTGTCTAAACCTAAACGTAGATTCCATGAACAAAGCTTTTTTATTAGAACTGCATGCCTGTGGAATTGTCTTCCGTTTTCCTGCTTTCCGGCTGACTACAATATGGTTGTCTTCGAGTCTAATGTAAATAAGTTCTTGATGAGCCGTTCCATATCAGTTATCGAATTTAACAAATTTTCATTACCAATGATTATTATATTGTCCAATTTCTACTGTACACTCTTTAACCCTTATCCTTGAGTGGCCTCTTAGCCTTGATAATGTGTTGATACCTATGAAAAAAAAAAAGAAAAAGTCCAATGTGAACAAGTTCTAATTGAATCGTCCCTCTAAGTAATCCAAGTTACAAAATTCCCACTGTTTACTATGCTAAAATCACAATGACTAATGCATACCTATTAACCCTTATCCTCGAGTGGCCTCTGGGCCTTGATAAGTGGTGATACCCATGTAATAAAAAATTAAAAAAAAAAACGGATATTTTTTCCGAGAAAAAGAGATATGCATAAACAATAATAATATCTAGATACGAGATACAGATGTCGGACGTGTAAATGACGTAATCCCAAAGAATTAGTTCAATATATAGGCGGATGTTCGTCGGTAATTAAAAGTTAGTCGAAGAAATCAGAGGAAAAGATAGAGAGAAGACACCGTGGAAGCTGGTGAAATCAAAATCTACAATGTCAAGTCCAAATATTGTAATCTCTGAAATGTTTACGGTGTGTGAATAAATGTAATATGAAATGAAATTTTGTGTGGTGTCATCTTTCGAAGAAACGTGGATGTGAACTCGTCACGGTTGGTACTCTCCTGTTAAATGTTCCTCCGACTCTTAAATTTTCACAGACTCTTTCTATTACATAGACCGTTGTTATTGTATACACTCTTCTTCTTCTTCTTCTTCTTCTTCTTCTTCTTCTTCTTCTTCTTCACCAAAGAACATTTGTCTGGCTCTCCATCAAATTTGATACCTTGCTATCCAACAACATAATAGAACATTATATTATGATTTTATTCTTTTTAATGGCCCACAAAAATAGCGAAAAACTGCTCTGCTCTGAGAATTGATTTTAACCGTCCTGGGACAGGTATATTTCTCATTCAATAACCTATATCGTCTATTAACGTTAACATTGATTTGTAATCGTGTTTTTGCAAGAAACTATTTGCTTAGAAAATGTACATCGTGATAACTGATGAACAGTAGCTTTTGGGAACATTTAAAAACTGATAAACCCAATTTTGTGACGTCACTTATTTTCAAATAAATATATATTTCTTTTATAAGTGTCATTCATTTTTCTACGCTTTTCTCTTTCTATTTACTCTATCTCTCACCTCTACCATATCTGCATTCTCTTCCTGTCTCTCTTTTAATTACGTCACTCTTGCTATTTTTCCTATTCGTTGGCCTTTATTTATGTCACTGCTTCTTAGCCCCGCCGTCTAAAACATTGGTATACATATGATGTGCATACGGTGACAAGTTACTGTTCCTGCGTTTCGCAAGCAACTGCTATTGTTTGCTTGCTGTAGCTGTTTGTCGTTTCTTAATAAACTAGCCTGGGTGCCCGGCGTTACCCGGGTCTTTGGAGGCGTGTCTTGAGCAAACAGAAAAAATAAATGTGGTAGAAGGCAGGCAGATTCGGAGCCGTGCCGCGAAGGAGGAAAAGAACGTGAAAACAAAAACATGACGCTTTTAATGTTGTGGCTATCCCAAACCGGAAGTGGCGAAGGTTTTAATTTAGGCTGGTTAATCGAGAACAGGGGATGACTTTCGAAAATATCGGCGAAAAAGCGACCTCGCCTTGTAGAAAAGTGCCCAATTGAAGGTGAAAGAATCATTGTTTTTAGCCAATTCTTCGATATTTTTTGTCCAAAGGGTCGTGCTTTAAATCGATGCACATCTCGTAAAAATCCATCCCCTCTGTCGAAAGTTTAAGGCATACATACATACATACAAACATGTATGCATACAATTAAAGAAACAGGTTAGATTTATATTATAGATTGCTATGTTAATAGATCGGTAATCCCTGGTCAGTCTTTAATTATTGTTAGTATACACAAGAAACCACACAGAAAGAAAAGAAACATGTACAGTTTTCTTTAAGGAAAAACATTTTCTTCTGCGTTATTGATGTGAGCTGCATTTAACAAACTTATGTTGGTCCTGCATCTCTATCGTTTGTCGTTCCGCATTTTCTCTTTTCTTATACCTGTCTGTCTATATATTTCACTCTATTGTTTATGCCATGAAGTTACGTTGTGAATGCCAATTCGACAGTTTTGATAATATAAAATACATTTTTTTAGTAACTGTTTTATTTGACCATTGACCATTGAATTAATTTATTTTTCATTCTAAGAGGTTTAACACGTGGGCAAGTGTTAAGTTGAAAATCAGTTGTTAGCGTAGTCTGACGTCTAAAATATGCTTGGGTAGTCCAGTCGAAATTGCTTGGCTGGACGTTTCAGAAAATTAGCGATACACTAACCCTTTCTAAAAAAAGGGTATATCCTTAGAATGTGGATATGCTGTGATTACACAGAATAATACATCCAACTGAAACAAAACAAATATTGAACTGATTATCAAGACCGAATCTCCAGACTAGAATGAAGAATAATAATCTATAGTCGTACATCTAAACAATATGATATAAATGTGGGAGTACCTCAGGCGTCTATTCTTGGACCTTTATTATTCCTGATATTCATAAGTAACCTCCCTGATAAAATTGTTTCGGAGGTAAGTATATTTGCTAATGACACCACTCTTTATAACAGGCATGAGGGGAAATCAAATGAACACATATCTAAGAAAATGGCAGAAACACTAGAGGATGACCTCCAATCTTTAGTGGAATGAGAACAAAAATGGATGGTCATATTGAATGCTGCCAAAACTAAACTTGTTTCTTTCAATAATTACAAGAAACCTTCTCTACCACCAATAGCAATGGCCAAGAACACATTGCCTGAAAGTGCTTCTTTTAAACTCCTCGGTCTAATGTTTACAGGGAACATGAACTGGAATATATACATTGAGAGCATTGCCAAGGCTGCTGCAAAGAAGGGGGCTCTCTCTACCGTGATAGAAAATTACTTACGCCTGAAAGTATCTTGTACCTCTATAAGGCCACTATTCGCCCATGTATGGAGTACTGTTGTCACATTTGGTCTGGTGCATCTGCTGCTTCTCTCACTCCTGGACAGGGTTCAAAAGAGAGTCGCCAACCTGATAGCTCCTGAACTATCATTTAGGCTTCAGCCTTTGTCCTATCAAAGAAATGTTGCATCCCTCTGCCTGTTCTACAAATACTTTAATGGTGAATGCTCTGATCAACTGCAAGCACTTGTACCCCCGACAACCCCGATAAGCAACTAAGTCCCACCCCTTTACAGTAGAGATCCCTAGGTGTAAGAAAGCCTTGTACTCCAATAGTTTCTTCCCCAGAATATAAGTCTTTAGAACTCTTTTCCGGGATTCTGCTTCCCCAACTGTACTGATAAGCAGAAGTTCAAGTGTAATGTGGACAAACATCTGTATACTCATCTTTCTTCATAATGACCCCGCAAATTATGTCGCCGATAGTAGCCCCCTACTTCAAAATGGCAGTGTCTGTGACTATCAGCATTATTGGTTACTGGCGATTAGTGTTCTTTTGGAGCGATGACCTGCAGGTAAAAGGGGATTATAAACAAGCATTTAATAATGCTTTAGAATGAGCAAAAGCAGAGGTAAGTAATTGCCCTCTACCGATGACAGCATCTTTCAAATCACCCAGCGTTTTTCTTCTCGGTATACTGCATGCATTTTTCTCTAAAAGCATACCTTCTAAATAATAAAATACTCTACGCAAAGTAAAACGGGTAAGCATGTATTCATGTTACACCCCAAACCATAATAAAGAATTTACATTTTAATAATAAAAAAAAAAAAATACTTACATTCTTTCATTGGTTCCAATCCTCATCAGAAAATGCGCGATATATTGTCCGTTTAACGTCTACTCGTTATGGGGGTCGTTCCAAAAGTAACGCCTGTTATCTTTTAACTCCAAAACTAAAACGTTGCGTAGTTAAATAAACGAGAATTGCACCATTTAAAAGAGTGACCTTTTGTGCATCAGAATTTATTTTTCTATTATTCTAGTAATCTCTAATCTCAATCCATTTTTTTAAACCTCTCTTAATGTCTCTGTCGGAAAAGTCCCGACCCCGCTTTGCTACTCACATCTATGCCGCCACTCTGAAATCGATAAACCCATCTCCTACTAGTGCTGACACAAACTGCTTGAAGTTCAACGTGAATGTTGATGGGTACAATTTTTTCTGCATGAAAGAATTCAATGACACATCTCTAATTCTGACGCACGTCCATGACAGAGGTCACTATCACACCGTCAATATGTGCAACAGAGGAATTAAACTCAGATCATTAATGCATAAGCTCAGTCATCATGACAATTTGCAATCAGTTCATGTCCATTCGCGGGGCGTCCTGGATATGATCTTAAACTATATCCAGTGGTGGGGCCCCAGCTTGCGGGCTTTGGGGAGTGTGGAGCCACCCTTTAATTACCATTGCTCCAAGGTCCACTGACCCGGAGTGGTAATACCTGTTAGGGTCCCAACTATGGGTTAAGTAGAAACCGACTTGAAAACAACAAATATATTCTATTAAAAATTTTTCTTCAAAATCTTTGGATTCGGCATTAAATAACCTGAAAAGGGTTGATATGCCGTAAAACAAAAACAACCAACCAACCAACCAACCAACCAACCATTCGCAGGGAATATAAATAGGTGGCATTATTTAGTGTACGTCCCTCGTACATTAAACCATATTTTTGGATGAAGACAACTAAATTGAGTAGATGCGGCATATTATTGTTATTTCATCTGTTATCACATTTTTGTGTCAATAAATTAAGTCGTTAGTAAAAAGAAGTTGTGTTACAATCTATGCCTTGAAACTGATACAACTATGTTTAAAGAACTCGGTCAAAGAGCATAAAATCCGACCCCAGTGAATTATAATTATGGAAAAAAAAAAAGGTTAAAACAAACAACTGTTACCAAACGTAAGAGAATGTAAGATTCTGTTAATCTGCATAGCTTTCAAGTTTATACACGTTTTTATTTTTCATTTATTTTATAAAAATATATACTAATGCATAAAAATTTAACCGTTCATTCAATAAGGAAATTATAGGGTTGAACGATAAATTTGTCGTCCTAAATGAAACAACACTAAAGCTTTATTTTAAAAGTTTTATTGAAAAAATAAATTCAGCTGACTTGATTATGTAGTAGAGCTGACATCTATTCAATGTAGCCGTTTTCAGCCTCAATCACTGCCTCAATACGGGTCCGGAACTGGGAGCATGCCTTTTCCACAAGCGCCGGCGGAAACTCGGCGAATAATTGGTGGATGGCGACGATTAAGCTGACTTTCGTGTAATGAGAGGTCATGTTAGTGATGTTCTCGGTGTATTATTAAAACTTTTGTCACTCTCAGACATGATACAAGGCTCCTATTGAGAGTTGTACATAACTGGCCAACTAGTAGATAGTCTATACAAAAATAAAGAAAACCGGTTTTAATCAAACGGAAATGGAATTATGTCGTATTTTCAAGGGCGACAATATTATCGTTCTCCCTTGTGCATCATTATGAATAAGGTATTTCGAAGCTTAATGTCTGTCCTTAGGAAAGGAGGAAACGCCCTAGTTAGCATGTTATGAATGCGACGTCTAGCGATAAGTACATTAGGAACGAATTAGTGATTAAAGTGGTATGTGTATATTTATGTACCTGGGTTATATATATATATATATATATATATATATATATATATATATATACTAGCAAAAGTACCTGCCGTTGACTGGGTTCAAAAACAGCCTACAGAAAATTGACTCTGATTTATGAAAGTATGAAAGGTTATTAAAAGGAAGGGTTGTAAAGAGATAGCTTCGAATTTGGGGGTATCAAAACCAAAGCAAAATATGATGAAAGTAAAATGAAATAGATAAACCCCATAATTTATTATAACATACCTGTTTACACTGAAACACTTATATTAAAAAACCTTGGTAAACTTTGTGACATATTTCGATTCTATGGAGGTCAGGTGCGAACGAACACCCCATAATTTTATTATTCCATATTTCTTCAAACTGAAATATAATTATCCAAGTATACTTACGCAGATAGATATGAAAAGTCTTTATTAAAGTTTGTGCCTATTTCCATATTATTGAGGCCAGGCGCGAATGCAAACCCACAATTTTATTATACCATCCCTATTTAAGTTAAAACATACTTATCAAAGTATTATTATGTACATCTATATAAAAAACACTTGTACACGTTTTTTTTTTTAATTTTTAATTTTTTTATTTCCATACTTTGTGGACCAGGCCCGAACGCAGACCCCACAATTTTAATGAACAACCGTTCTGCCAAATCAAACATACACATTCCTGTGTCTCGATACATTTTCTATCATTATATGTAATCAGTTTTTTTTTAAATAGTCAACCATATAGGCGCCTATTCCTGACCAGACACACACACACACACACACACACACACACACACACACACACACACACACACACACATACACACACACACATTCAGCTTTATATTATAGATATATTCGTTTAAACCAAACAGTTTAAATTTACCAAATAAAGACGGATTCACATTTGTACAAAAATGAATAACTTTTATTTTTGTAAACAAATTAAGAAATAATATTTATTTATTTATTTTTTTTTTTTTGCAAACGGAGAAACTTTTATGTTTACATAAAATAAACAAATAACTTGATTTCTTAATCAAATTAAGAAAGAAATCTTTACATAATGTAATAATAATAATAATAATAATAATAATAATAATAATAATAATAATAATAATACAACCAACACCACCAATAGTTGAAAATGGAGATAAGTTTGTGGAAGCTGAAGAAAGTAGAAATTGTACCTGTTGCGATGATGAGACCGGGGGAATTTGAGAAAAGGATTTGATACGTAGATTTTGAACATTGGGATCAATTCCATTGTTGGAGTTCTTGAGAAGGTTGCCTTATTGGAACCCGCTAAAGTCTTGCGGAAAATACTGATGATCTTAGAAAAAATATGCTGATAACATTATAAAAGCGGCAATAATAATAGCCAGACACACGAAATCAATAAAAATTATAACTAAAACAAATTTAATTTTCAACCGACCTGTATACTTTTACCATTTAAAAACTGTTTATTATTGTCGAATTTGATATCGTAAAGTTGAGCTATAGAACCACGAAATAATAATAAATTGCATCATTTTTAGGGCTTTACTTCGCTTCGACTAACTTTGTTTTGAAAAGGAAACTGTGAAAAATAAGTTACCCTACAACAAACCATGAGTCCGGAAGAGCTTTGTGTTAATCGTAGGATAAGTAACTGTTTTAAAACGACTATCTCCCCCCTCTAAATGACGTCATTCGTATACATCACTAAGATGATCACCTGATGTTTTTACATGTCATTATTTCTAAGTTGTCAACTAAATTATTTTGATAACATTTTTAAGTTAATATTCTTGATAACTGTTAAATATAAATATTTAATCTAAATATTTTGATTATTCTAAAACATATTTTAGCTGACAAAACTTGTTGGCTTGAATAATCATAATAATCGTTGACCTGCACCTGTAACAGACGCGCGTATGCCGAGCTGTGTGCGAAGAAAAGACTATAAAAAGAGCGATCACGTTCACCACGTTCGAGAGCACGATCAAGAGTTATTTGGGAAAATACCCGGATATAAATGTTGTTGTTACAATAAAAAATATTGGTCCTATGTTCTTTGCGACGTAACTTGCATGAAGAAGTTGTCAAAAGCCTCAGCAGAAATAACCTTCTTAGGGACATGCAATATGGTTTCCGTTCTGCAAGATCTACAGCAGATGTGTTAACAGTTTAGTCTCATAGGATTAGTGAATCTCTCGACAAAGGCTTCCTTTCTTGGGCAATTGCTCTTGACATAACACAGGCTTTTGATAGAGTCTGGCATAAAGACCTACTTCACAAGATTTCCAGTAAGGGTATAGCTGGAAATGTCTTCTCGATTATTAAATCATTTCTCTCTGATAGGCTCATAAGAGTGGTGGTTGATGGGAAGAAATCAGAAGCGCAGAGTATTAATGCTGGGGTCCCTCACGGGTCCATCCTGGGCACAACTCTCTTCCTGATCTACATCAATGATCTCTCAAAATACATACTTAGATAATTCGTTGACATTTATGCTGACGACACTACCATCTATGGCAACACATTGAAGGCCATAAATAACCAATTTCTCTCTGATTGTCTCTCCTCTGATGTTAAGCACGTGGTACAATGGAGGAAGAGGTGGCTGGTTTTTTTTTTATTATTATGTATCTAAAACCAAGCTTCTATCTTTACATCATAAATGCTCTGATCCCCATCTGGCATCAATTGAAATGGATGGCTCTCGTCTTGGAGAAACTTCATGTTTTGACAAGCTTCTGGGCTTGACCTTTACTCCTGATCTTAAATGGGACGCGTACATAAAGTATGTTTCCAAGGTCTCTGGAAAAATGGTGGGATCGTTCTACCGGTCCACTTAGATATCTTACTGCTGATGCAATTCCCTATCTATATAAAAGACAAGCCCGTCCAGGTAAGTTGCCACATCTAAGCAGGAGCTGCTAGAAGCAGATTATCCTGCATTGACAGAGGACAAAATAGACGTTGTAGCTTAGTGGGGGATGCCCTTTTCTCTTCCCTGCAACCTCTTTCCTACTGAAGGGACGTTGCGAGCCTGTGTTATCGTTATTTCCATGGCAAATGCTCGCCTGAGCTCCAATCTCTTGTCCCCCGTTGTCAATCTTTCACGAAAAACACCCGTCTAGCTGAAACCATTGTCAATAATTTTCCCTTCTCTTTGGCTGTGCCTTAGTCAAAACGTAGATTCAACGAACAAAGCTTCTTTCTTAGAAGTGCACGCCTGTGGAACTCTTTTCCGTTTGTCTGTTTCCCAGCTGACAATAACTTGGTCCAACATATACAAATTATTGATGAACCAGTCCCTTATGTAATCCAATTTACCAAATTTCCATTACTAACGATTACTACGATAGTATCATATTGATTACTGTACACTCAATAAGCTTTATCCTCGACTGACCTCCGGGGTCTTGATAAGTGGTTACTCCTATGTAAAAAAAAAGTGTGGGCCCCGTGTTTAAAGGCGGGTAACATTGCACGTCATGTAGATTATAGTAGCCAAGTGGTTAAAGACACGGATTAAGAAATTCGCGTCAAGTTTATTATACAGAAACATGTTCAGTTAGTGATCTTGCAACCTTTCACATGGTCTGTCTTGTAAGTAATCAATGTCTCCCTAGAATGAATTCTAACTAGAAAGATATCGGAGGAACAAATGCCAACAATAATTATCTCAGTCATACGAAATGACTCAATGATGAACAACAACAACAACAACAACAACAACAACAAAAAAAAAAAAAAAAAAAAAATTGTCCTGTGTGCAACGAGAAAGCTTTTAACCAATTCTACTTTTGAAAAAAAAATGTTGCAAACGGTTTCAGACCGTTAAAACTATATAGGTCGGTAGAAATTTGCATTTTTATTGGTTTGATAAATGTTATTTGTTACATGTCTGCGGTTTGATATTTACTGATTTGCAGATTAGTGAATTAGCTGCCCTAACGAGACGTTATAAAAAGACCCTAGGCGAGTGGGTAGTCAGTTGCTGACAACAAACAGAGCAAGGCGAATGTAAAATGTCGAGAGCATGCTGTCAATTTTTTCTAATCTATATATAGTACTCTTGCATAATTTGACCCGAATTCTCGTGAATTCCCGTCAAGTATGGATCGAGCGAGACCGGCAATCATCGGTGTCAACCGAGCGCTATTCAAATGCTGAAACGCTAACTCGACTTTTTATTTTATTTATTTAATTTTTTTACTGTTATGTTTTTAGTTATTTTTAAGGTGATATTAAGGGGGTAGGATGACTTTATTATTTTCTGATTAGTTACTTATTTATTAGTTTTTTTTAATTGAATTTTGGGGAGTTTGATTAGCCAATGAAAAAGCGCAATTTAAATGAAAGCAGGCGACATTCGAATTGGAAGAAAGCGACTAAACGAACAACAAAAAAAAAAAAAGCTGACAAACAAATATATTTTCAAACTCGCCAAACAGAAAAATGACAGGCAATAAAATAAATCTATACATGTTAGTAAAAGAAATGAAAACATCAATGCAGACAATCTCATATTGTCAGGAGAAGAAATTGCTGTCCCCAAAAAATGAGGTGCAACAATTTTAAACAAATGTTTACTTAAAAAAAGATCGTGTGTAAAGGATGGTTTCTCCTGGAGATGTACAAATGGACAGTGCTACCAAAAGAACTTGACTGAACAACTTGACAATAAAAATAAAAACAAGGAAAAAAAATACGGTTACAAAAAAGAAAACAAAACCAAAAAAAAACTTGTACTTACACCTAACAAATATACGGTTAAAAAATGTTTTCTTGGAAAAAAAACAAAAAACTTTCTGTTGATAAATATTGGGGGGGGGGGGGTTAAATATTAAAATGAAATAAACATACTTTCATTTTTCAAGGTAGTTTTTTTTGTTGTTATTTTTGATTTTTTGCATTTGTATTTTTTCCGGTTTGTTTGTTTTTTTTGTTTTTTTTTCATTAGTCTGCGTCTGTTACGACGCTCGGCTGACACCGATGATTGCCGGTCTCGCCCGATTCACGGGAATTCAAGAGAATTCGGGTCAAATTATGCAAGAGTTCCCTATATATTAATACCTTTAACGTACGTACGTGTGTCATGGTTTCCAGATTATAAGTTATTTGATTGGGAGATCCTATTTATTAAAAAGGAGCATAGAAGTGGATAACATACTACAAACATTAAATTAGTAAATAGATACTCAAATTTAATGTTCGTAGTATGTTATTACCTTCTATCCTTTTTTTTTAAATAAATAGGATCTCCCGATCACCGAAGATGCAGTGTAAAAAGCAATAAACTAAAATTAAAATAAAAATGATGTCGCTTTTGGGACGAACGTGAAACTAAAATATAACTTCTTGGTCTTTTGGCTAGTATGCAATGATAATATCTGTTCTGTTTAACGATGGTATAATGATATCGTTGAATTTTCATTCGCACCAGGCGCCCATACAATGGAAATATACCGCAGACTCCTATAAGGATATTGGAGATAAACCAATGTAATAATGGACTTTTTACGCTGATGGACCTATTTAAAAAAAAAAGATATTTTTTAGCGAAAAAAGCTATGTTTTAGAAAAAAAAACTATTTTTTACATTAAAAAGCTATTATTTAACAAAAAAGCAATTTTTTTAGAAAAAAAAGCTTTTCGCGAAAAAAGCTATTTTAGCGAAAAAAAAAAAAGAAGATATTTTAAGCGAAAAAAAACTATTTTTAGCGAAAAAACATATTTTAGCGAAAAAAAGATATTTTTAGCGAACTATTAGACTTACAAAAAAAAAAAAAAAAAAAAAATGATTGCATCATTATTTCCGACACTTCAAAGTTTTCGAATTTCTCATTTAAATTTTATTCAAAATAAGTGTCTTCTAAAAGAGTGTGACCGTCTTTTACTTTAGATTTACCGCTCAAAATTAGAGCAAAACACACGTGGAACCATCGGAACAACACGCATAATTCTCTTCTCTTCTACTTCGAGGCATGACCTCCTCCATAACACCAAAATGAAGAAAAAGAACTAAAAAGAATCGCAGACTGGACTTCCTAACCCGATGAAGCTATGTTTGGCGAACTATTAGACTTACTAAAACAAAAATAGTAGACAAAAATGATTTAACATTATTTCTGACACTTCAAAGTTTTCAAATTTCTCATTTAAATTCTTTTCAAAATTATAAAAAGTGTCTGACCATCTTATATATATATATATATATATATATATATATATATATATATATATATATATATATATATATAAGAAGAAACTTTGACTATGTGTGTATCTGTGTGTGTGGATTCTTTCCCTATGAACTCGAAAACAGCTGGGCCGAGTTTTATGAAATTTCACACTTTACGTGCCTGGCTGTGTTCTCAGATATGTTTTCTATCGGAATGTCGTTGATAAGTATCGATAATCGATTATCAAAATAATCCGATAAGAGAAAAATAGGCGATGTTGACCAAAGTTAACACTGTACACAGCTTAACATTACAAGTGCATTTGAGAATTTTTATTACTACATAAGTCGAAAAAAAAAAATCGCGTTGCAGTTTTGGCTTCAAATGTATTTATACATATTTTATTCTTCAAATTTCACTCAGCGCTTCTAACGGATATAAACAAAAAAAAAACTGCCCAGATTTATATATATATATATATATATATATATATATATATATATATATATATATATATATATATTACATTTGAAGAATACCGAACGTAGTGTCATAATTAATTGCTGAGGGTTTATTCTTTTATTACTTTTATTTTTTTAGTTTAAACATAAACCATTAAAAAGAAACTTTCGAAAAGACTAAACCATCAGCAATTTATTATGACAGTACCTTCGGTGTTCTTCAAAAGTGTTACCCATAAAAGTTTATATATATATATATATATATATATATATATATATATATATATATATATATATATATATATATGTGTGTGTGTGTGTGTGTGTGTGTGTGTGTGTGTGTGTGTGTGTAGACAGGATTGTTTCTCCCAAGCATATTTCATTAAATAAAATAGACGTTTTTTTTGTCTATTAATCCTATTTTTGATCATTTCCTACTTCCGAAAAAGGAACTTCAGTTTTGACAGGAATCGGCGATATTAGTCGTAAGTTCAAGTATTTTGCAATCTTTCCGTTCAATTGTTCAAAACCAGTCAGATTAATCCTTTCCTGACGATAAATTCAGAAGGATTGGAAAGTATTCGGATATACGACTTTATTTTTCTTTTCTTTATTCTTCCTTTTTATCCTTTTTCTTTTCTTTATTTTTTCTTTTCTTTATTTTTTCTTTTCTTTATTCTTTTTATTTTCTTTCTTTTTTTGTTTTAATCATTTTGGTTCTATATTCTTTCATTTTTTGTATTTTCTTCTTCATTATTTTTCATTTCTTAATTCTTTTTTACTTTCATTTTTCCTCTGTTTTTTCCTTTTCTTTATTTTTCTTTTCTTTATTTTTCTTTTTTATTCTTTTCTTTCTGTAGTCTTTTTGTATTCTTTCTTTATTCTTTATCTGTTCTTTATTTTTCCTTTTCTTCGTTTGTTTCATTTTCTTTTTTTCTTTTTTACTTTTATTATTTACTCTTTTTTTCTTTATTTTTATTATCTTTATTCTTTCTTTTTATCCATTTCTTTCTGTATTCTTTCTTTTTTGTATTATTTCTTTATTCCTTTCTTTTCTTTATTCTTTTATTTTCTTTTTTCTTTTTTCCACTTTTTATTATCCTCACTTATTCTTTCCTTTATTTTTATTTTCCTTATTCTTTTTCCTTTCTTTATGCTGTTTCTTTTTCTTTTCTTTTTTTACCCTTTTGTTTCTGTATTCTTTTTTTTCTATTCTTTCCATTCTTTAATCTTTGTCTTTTCTTTACTCTTTTCCTTTCTTTCTTTTTTCTTTTTTCTTTTCTTTTTTATCCTTTTATTTTTGTATACTTTCTTTTTTGTATTCTTTCCTTTATTCATGTTTTCTTTTTTTATTCTTTTTCTTTTCTTTCTTTTTATTCTTAATTTAGTTTAGAACTTTCTACAACTTCTATTCGGTCGTTTTAGTGCTGATATATTTCGTTTTCAAATTTAAAAAGATTACGAAGTAATTATTAGGGCTATGACAACAGCATATTCTTTTCATTGCTTTGACTCGAGTATGTATCCGACAGTTAGACACAATTAATCAACCGAAAACAACACCACTCTACATAATATACATATAAGATATCAATGCATATATACCTGAGAATCAAAACAAGGAAAAGAATATGCTGTTGTCATAGCCCTAGTAATTATGCACTTTATTTTTTTACAATGAAGAAATAGATTAACATTTTTTTTATTAAGAAACAGAAATGCATTGTGATAGATTTAGCATTAAAAAAATCACTTTAAAGCTTTACCTGATTAAAATGGATAAGGCTATGGAAGTAGTCCAGACTATCTACGTATGTATGCATCATGTATCTCCGTAGTTTCACAAAGAGACGTTGCGAGCCTATCCTTGTTTTATCGTTATTTCCATGGCAGTTGCTCGTCTGAACTCCAATCTCTGGTCCCCTCTCGCCAATCTTTCACAAAAAACACCCGTCTAGCTGAATCCACTGTGAAAAATTTCCCCCACTCTATATCTGTACCTTAATCAAAACGTGGATTCCATGAACAAAGCTTCTTTCTTAGAACTGCACGCCTGTGGAACCCTGTTCCGTCAGTCTGCTTCCCACCTGACTACAACTTGGATGTGTTCAAGTCCAACGTTAGCAAATTCCTAATGAACCGCCCCCTTAAGTAAACACTTCATCAAATCTCCACACTAACGTAATGTACTTGCAATAATCCTTATCCCTGAGTGGCTTCCGGGCCTTAATAAGTGGTGACAACTGTGTAAAAAAAAACAAAAAAACTTAAGTGACCCATAAGGAAATAAACTTTGTAAAAACTATAAATATGTATATACAATTTTAAGGAAATTTAAACCATATGTATGATACACTAATTCAGAATGATTTGAAACATTTCATTTTCTTCCCACTGCATCAGTGTAAGGCCGCGAAATGGTGAAGGGTTGGGGCATTAAAAGCAAAGACAGGAATATGGTGCTATGAGCATTGTATAAATATGTGTTGTAATGATCCTAATTTGATCCCGGGTAACGTCGGGTCTTCATGTTAATGATGAATAAAATGTAATAATAAATCTCGGTGGGGCATTAGAATACACCGACTGCCCTCCCCCCCCCCCCGCAGAGGGTAAAAGTCCCTCAATGGGGGTCCTAGATATGACCTTAAACTATATCCAGTGGTGAGGCCCCAGCTTGTGGTCTTTGGGGAGTGTGGAGCCACCCTTTAATTACCATTCCTCCCAGATCCACTCTGACCCAGAGTGGTAGTACCTGTTAGGGTTCCAACTATGGGTTAAATAGAAACCGGCTTGAAAACAACAAATATATGCTATTAAAAAATTTTCTTCAAAATCTTTGGATTCGGCATTAAATAACTCGAAAAGGGTTGATATGCCGTAAAATGAAAACAACCAACCAGCCAACGTAAAGGAGAGAAAACATACAAACATACTCAGAGGCACACGAGATGCGATTACAAGGTTTTATTATAATAGAGAGTAAACGTATGCTGTTTGCGCGGGAGATTCTCGCCTATCGCCAGTGCTGGCAATGTTTTATGAAGTTAGTGAAAGAGGATTTGATAAACCGCCATCTTTACTTCGTGGTTATTGTACAGAAGAATTCCGTGTGTTAATTCATATGGAAGACCCTATAGCATTGCGGCAGTTTCCGTTTGCCTGCTCCCTCGCTTCCATTCTCCAGGAGATAAGAGTAGTTTATATGGAATCCCTCTATATTCGCGTGTTTAGAGCTCCACTTCCGAAGGCACTGGCCGCAGGCCAGACTTCCGAACAATGCTGAGCTTTGGAAGGAGATAGTATTAAATACTGATAGGGGTTCTGCCTGGTGCAGTTGCGCCTTTCGAAGATTGGCGCCAGTTATCTTTAAAGTTGATGAAAGAAAGAGAGAGAGAGAGAGAGAGAGAGAGAGGGGGGGGGATATAAACGTAAATATGTCTTTATATAACTAAAACTAGGAGACAATATCACGTATATATGTGTATTTCTCGATTTTATCGTGTCTTCGATAATTACACGTTGTATTATTCGTTTTATTTTCTACTAGCGTGGGCCACTCGGTCTTGCGCTGTCTTAAATTACGCTTAAATATATTTTAATTCATGCATATTTCGTATTTATTATTATAGAGACAATTCTCTATTGAATATTATATTGTACTTAATGTATAGCAATGACTCCAAAAGATTTTTAATAATATGTCCAGCTCCATCAGCTAGAATGGAAACCAAAACAGTTAGGGTTCCAACTGTATAAATAAAAAAGATTTAATATTAAACGGTTTTTAAGAAATGAATTAAATTTGGATGTGCGTAGAAGAACGTAAAAAAATGTCGGCATTTCGCATTTCAACTCGTTAATATATGTGTGTACGAGTTATTCATGAATCCAAAGATTTTACTCGTTAAAATTATGTCTGATTACTATTTCCTGTTAATTGGCGTGTTATGTGACCAGTAGTTTAAAAGTTTATCGGTTCAATATTTAGATACGGGCACACACATGCATGCATCTAGTGTTCTATTTATAAACATGTATCGAGTATTCCTTGAAATCAATGTCATAAAATAAACGAACATGTTAAAACCCTTATTTAATATATATATATATATATATATATATATATATATATATATATATATATATATATATATATACATAATCGGCGAAAAGGCGACCCCTCCTTATAGATAAGTACCTAGTTGAGCGTGAAGGAGTTAATGGTTTTTACATATTTTTCGATACTTGTACTTCAAAGGGTCGAGCTTTAAAACCGTATCGATTTCGAGAAAATCCGTCTCCTCTGTCGAAAGTTTTGGGCAGACATACATACATACATACATACATACATACATACATACATACATACATGAAAAATTGCCTTGGATTTATTTTATATAATGTATATTCTGTTGCACTTTTTAAAAAAATCATTACAAATTTTATATCTATATCATTAATTGCTAGATGAAACATAGTATTTTTAAATTGCAACAAAATGAACATTACATAAAATAAATCCAAGGTAATTTTTGGATTCAATTTAAATTAATTTTTTATACCTTACTTTGGAAAATTTATAAAAGTGCATATTGAAAATAAATAAATTTCAAATTGAATCTTGTACCTTTATTTTTAAATCCTATAGTAAAAACATTTTGTTTAACAATTTTCATGCCTTGGATGAAATGCTTTTCTAACTTGTATAATGTTCTACATTTAATTTAAGTTGATTTTCTAACTTGTATCTTATCTTTTTAAGATTATATTTTAAAACTCTCCTTCTCTCTATTTCAGTTTGTATTTCTCCTCACACCACAACTCATTTTTGCAACACCCTCTTTGTATTATTACAGGTCTGAATATTCTCTCTGTTTCAGTTTATATTTCTGCTCACACCACCACTCATTTTTTGCAACCCCTCTTTGTAATACAGGTCTGAATAATGAGAAAATCTTATTTTTTTTTGACAAAATCTTTAAAATAACTTTTTTAGATTAAATTTTTTAAGCTTCTTTCAGATTAGAAAATCTTTAAAATTTAATAAGCAACATATTTCATGTAGGTTTCATTAACAAATATCCAGTACATAACGAGAAAAATAGAGATGAAAATTTCAAAAGGACTGTATAACTGGTTACGGTCAATAGTAGTCCTCGCCAGCGAAAGTCTTTATTATTATTATTATTATTATTATTATTATTATTATTATTATTATTATTATGTAAAACATTTTGTGTCCTGCTCTTTCGCGCGAGGACTAATACAAACAAATATGCAAAATGTACATATACACTTGTAAAGCCAATCAAAAAAGTAGAACGGTCCATATTCTGCATCAGTAACTTAAATATTATTATAATTATCAAAATTGTTGTCGCTATTATTATTATTATTATTATTATTATTATTATTATTATTATTATTATTATTGGCTCAGATGGAGCTTTAACACAAGTCAACAAACGATCTGATTGGAAACCTGTGGTATTCTCTAGAAGCTGAGTGACAACAAGTCTCCCCAGACGTCCAGCTCTCTCCATTCTTCTTCTTCTTCTTCTTATTGTTATTATTATTATTATTATTATTATTATTATTATTATTATTATTATTATTATTATTATTATTATTATTTTATTTGTTTATCCATATTTGTTTTTTTCTATACATTTTAATCACAGAAAATACATGCTAAAAATGTTCCTTAATCTTAGGATTTAATTATATCAGAAAAAAATGAATTCTGATTTTTTAATCAGCCGTAAATTACAACTAACTTACGACTGATCCAACTCTTATCAAGTGTTTGTCTATGAATCTGTTTATATATTAATTCATTTTAATCTCATTTCCCTATTTAAGTCGATGTCTATTTTACCCCAGATGTTTTATTGCATTTTAACTTTTTGTAGTTTTTATTCTTGTAGGTATTAGTTGCAGTAGTAGACCAAATTTATTTAACGCCCGAGATAAGAAAGGATGATTTCCGAACATTGTGTTCATTGTTATCGTTTATTAATGACAGCATTTTAAAAAAACATACTCATTAATATACATTAAATCATTATCACATACCTGTGTGTAGCGTTTTGTTAGCTTCTTAATGGAAGTAGTGTAAAATTTATTCAAAAGATGGAAATGTAAAAATATCAGTCGCCAATTCTTAAGAATTTCGTTCTATAATTGAGCTGATACTAAAGGCTCTGACTGCTTGAGAATCACATACCTTTTTCTTTCTTTATAATTTTAAAGAGCGTTTTGAGCTTTATTTAATGGTTTAAATTACAAGCGTTTTTTAATAATTATGTCTGCTTTTCAGCTAATTCTTAATTCAATTCCATCTAAAAAAATTTCAGTGAAAAGCTACTAAAACGCTGCAATGATGGTTTAAGAAATTTCGTGGCGGCGACATGCGTCTTGAAGATGATGAGCGTATTGGTCAACTATCGGATGTCGACAACGATCAATTAAGAGCCTTAGTGTAAGCCAATCCACACACAACTGTTCGAGAACTTGCTTCTGAATTAGATGTAACGTATACGACGATTTCCAACCACTTCATAGAGATTAACATTGATAAATGGGTGCCCTAAGGAATTGAACGAAAACCAAAAGAAACGCCGTTATGAAGTGTGATCTTCCCTTTATGTACGCAACAAGAACGGCTCGTTTCTCGACAGGGTTTTGATTTACTATGAAAAGTGGATCCTTTACGACAGCCGGCGACGCCCAGCTTAGTGATTAGACGCCGACGAAGCTCCACGAAACTTCTCGAAGCACGCATTGCATTAAAAGTAAGGTCATCCTGAGTGTTTGGTGGTCTGCGACCGGTCTCATCTAGTACAGTTTTTTGAATGCAAGCGAAACTATTACGGCGTAGAAATACTGTTTACAAATGGATTAAATGCATCAGACACTTCGTCAAGAACGCCCAGTATTAGTCAACAGAAAAGGCCCAATTCTCCTCCACGACAATACTCGACCACACGTTGCTAAACCACGCTGCAGAAGTTGAATGAACGTTGGCAAAAATGTGTTTATTCTGATAGTGCTTATTTCGACCAATATTTTTTTGAGCCGAGATATGTTCATTTGAATTTAAAAGTTAAAAACCGCAACAACTTTATTGTCAATCTTCAGAGATGAAAAAACAGGGAAGAGATTAAAATAAAGAAACGTTATGATATTTTTGAAGATTCTAGAATTTAATCACGCTCAACTCTAAAAGACATTCTCTCTGTTTACAGAGAGAAGTCCTCCTCAACCGAACGTGAATTGTCTCCAAGCTCTTTAAATGGAATATTAAGTGAGCACGTCTCAGAATTAGAAATTATTTCATGCTGAAGTTCGCTGCACATGACAGGTTTTTAATGAGATGGTCCGTTATTGAAGACCAGTATGTATTGGGAAGTACGTTTGTTGCTCGGTATGTCCCGTTTCTGATTTTTCTAGGTACGTGCTGTTGGACTATCCCATCCTATCTCAATGTTGTTCAGCCCATGTAGTTGCCACCGTAGATACACTTAAAATTGTAAATTAATTAATCTGGTGGGGTGGGGTAGAACATCTTTTCGAGGGGATGACATTAAGGTTTTCGTAGAAAACACAACACGTAAAATTTGAAGCAAAATAGCATTTTTGAATTGTTGAGCTGATTTGTTTGGCGAATTTCTCACTTTTTGCTCCTAACCAAGGTAAACGAAGACATATTGGACATTTAGTCACTGTTTGAACTTTAGTTTCAGGAAACTCGGTTATTTTTCTTTGCATAGCTTACTTTTCGCATCAAGAGGACACCATATTTTATTAGGGTATCAGTAATCATTTTAAATTCCTCATGCAATTTTAATTTTGAAAAACCATTAGGTCACGATGTGTTAGGGTCCAAATTAAATTGATTTTACGGTTTGGGGGGCAAAATGAATCCCACTGTGTATACATTCTCGTCAATGTAGATTTGCGGTATATTGATAACTAAATTTTGGTTTTGTTACCAATGCACCAAGAAAACCAATGGACAAGTTACACTCTCTTTCATATACTTTAACGCGGGATGCATTTTATTGAGTGGGGAGAATAATTATTTGCCTCTGTTTGGTTATTGAAGAAACAAAATGTATCGTCCACATATCGAAAATAGACTAATGGCTTCATAAATCCAGAGAGTAATTGCTCTTCATGGAAACCCACAAAACTATTCGCTAATATCGGTCCCAGGACTGAGTCCATGGATACACCTTCTTTTTCGTTGATACATTACACCATTGAAACTGAATTCAACAGACGTAGTGACAAATTTCATCAGCTCAACAAATATACTTTCGGAAATGAGAGTAGGGTTAGGGTTAGGGTTAGGGTTAGGGTTTGGCTTCGATATAAAAAAAATCTGTACATATATCTATCGTCTCTAAAATCGGGACACAAATAAACAGGTTGCTAATGTCATAAGAGCACATATATTTATTAACTTTAGACTTTATTATATAGGTCGCAAAATAAATTGAATTTTAAGACAGTATTTACTATAGTGTTCTGGGGGTAGAATATTAAAGATCCATTTTTCAACCTTATGCTGTGATAACCCTACTATAGATAAAAAGACCCTAAAGGCATACCAGCTTTGTGAGCTTTATGTAAACCGTATAAACTTGGTTAGATAGATCCTGAGGGTCTAATTTCATTAGATATGCTAGAAGAATGTAGACCACTTTTAAACCACTTCACTTAACTAATTTCTTTTGGTTGGTTGGTTGGTTGTTTTTGTTTTACGGCATATCAACCCTTTTCGGATTATTTAATGCCGAATCCAAAGATTTTGAAGAAAAATATTTGGAATAGAATATATTTGTTGTTTTCACGTCGGTTTCTATTTAACCCATAGTTGGGACCCTAACAAGTATTACCACTCCGGGTCAGAGTGGACCTGGGAGCAATGGTAATTAAAGGGTGGCTCCACACTCCCCAAAGCCCACAAGCTGAGGCCTCACCACTGGATATAGTTTAAGGTCATATCCAGGACCGATTTCTTTTGGAATTTGGTTTCTAAAGAGGTTGTGGAATCATTAATTAGACCAGGGTGCAATTTTACAATTTTTTTTTTTGTCATTCAGTATAACAGACATGTTGTCGACATAATCATGATGATGAAGTACAGTAACCCCTGAATCTTTATCCGGTCTAGTAATGGATATCGATGTATTTTCTTGTAGAATTTCAAAAACTGCGTAATGCTCTTTGCACCATTTAAATTCTAAATGGAATATTGGTGAATTTGCAAAGTCGTTATGTATGTAGATATGTATAAATGTATATATGTATGAATTAAATGAAATAATAAAATGACCCAGAATAGCAGATTGTATAATACTGTAAAATTAAATTCCATATAAATATTAGTATCAATATTTGTAAGGCAAACCTAATTTAATAAAGATTTTTTTTTTTACATGGGGGTCACCACTTATCAAGGCCCGAAGGCCACTCAGGGATAAGGGTTATTGCGTGTACAGTAATCAATGAGATAGCATTGTAGTAATCATTAGTATTGGAGGTTTGATAGAGTGTCTTACTTAAGGGGGCGGTTTGTCAGGAGTTTGTTTACGTTGGACTTGAAGACATCCAAGTTGTAGTCAGGTGGGAAACAGGCAAGCGGCAGAGAGATCCACTGGCGTGCAGTTCAAGAAAGAAGCTTTTTTCATGGAATCTACGTTTGGATTTAGGCACAGATAAAGAGTGGGGAAAATTATTGACAGCAGTTTCAGCCAGACGGGTGTTTCTCGTGAAAGATTGGCGAGGGGGGACCAGAGATTGGAGCTCAGACGAGCACCTGCCATGGAAATAACGATAAAACAAAAACAAGCTCGCAACGTCTCTTCTGTGGGAGAGAGACTGCAGGGAAGAGAAAAGAGCATCACCCATTAAACCACGAAGTCTATTTTGTACTCTGTCAAGGAAGGAGAGGCTGTTTTTAGCAGCTCCTGCCCAGATGTGGCAGCGGTACTCCATCCTTGGATGTACTTGGCTTTTATACAGATAGAGAATTGCATTAGTAGTGAGATGCTCACTATACGAGATTGAGTACAAATAAAAATGAAAATCCTGCATTAGATTATGTAGAATTACAACAAAACTCATTGTTTGAGAAGGAGTACAAATTATTTAAAAAGTTTTCTTTAATTCATAGATTTTCAATGAATGACTTAGGTGTGGGTAGTATAAATTTCTCTTATTAACACATAAATTGAAAATTAAATCTGAAATGATCGTGCAAAAACAAAGTCGATATATTCCTGATCAATAATCAATTCCTCGATAATAATAGCTGACATTTAGAAAAAAAATTACTTATTCTCTGAGAAGTTACAGCAAGATCATTTTTTTTTTTAGAGGAGATCGGTTTTCAGCGTTATTATTTATTAATTTGAAATCACATATTAACCCATCCTTAGACGAATCTATTATACAAAGGAGAGTTGTTTGTGTATATGTGTGTATGTATGTATGTGATTATGTCTGTGTCCAACTAAAGGGGAATTAGCTTGGGAGAAGAAAAGGATATCAGGGGAAAGGAAGAGGAAAGGCAGAACGGGAAATGAGACGAATAGAGAGAGAGAGAGAGAGAGAGAGAGAGAGAGAGAGAGAGAGAGAGAGAGAGAGAGAGAGAGAGACGACGACGACGACGATTAGAGAGAGGCAGAAAAATATGTCATAATAGAAATATGTTACACTTTGGCCTGGGCAACGTCGAATAACCCTGCTAAAGGGTTAACCCACACTCTTCAAATTTAATGGTACCAAATGTGTAAGATCGTCCCGGCAATTAATTGTAATACCGGATCCTTTCTTAGTACTGTTTCATAATTTAATTAAAATTCTGATTAACACCTATCCTCGAGTAGCTTTTTACCATTGAAAAGTTGTGACCTATTGGTATCAAACTGAAAAAAAGAACATCAGATTAGAGCCCTACTGTCGGATGCAGTTTTATATAATACCAAAGACGGCATGGTGTAGAAACAGCTTGAATATTGGCTAGAGTGAAAGATAGTTTAAACAGAAAAAAAAAATGAAAAGAGCTGCTAAATATGGATATTAGTGGCCTGGGGTTACGGTCGAGTTGAACGAAGGGTGTCAATTTAGAGTCGTGCCCAGGACAATTTGGAGTGTAGCGCTAGCAATTAAATAAATCAAATTATTGTGTAACAATGTAATTATTTTAAGTTCAAAAGTTTGAACATCCATTTAAGTTTGAATTATTTTCATTTTGATATTTTTGGACAGCGTAAAAAAAAAAATATTTAAATTACAAATATCAGATGTGAGACATTAATTTTTATTTTTCATTCTTTTTTTTTTTTCATTGTTTTTTTTTTCATCTTTTTGCAAAATTACGTTCGGCGTTTCTTTCACTTCTTGTATCCTTCCGCCTCTATTTTCATTCCTAAGAGCTTCCGTCCTTAATCGATCGTTCGCAACGCTGACCAAGAAAACAAGTACCACGTGACAGCGGAAGTCATGTCCTATTATGTAATGGTTGAACGAGCTGTCAGCTGCAATCGGCAGATTTATCGCAAAAATTCCCCCTTTATACCGTTTTCTTTATATTTATTTCTCACCCTTTAATTCTGTCACATTATTTTAAATAAAAATAATAAAAGAAAAACATTTTTTTTTCTCCGCGTCACCGTTTCGCGTTTGTATGCGGCCATTTTCTTTTTCTTTAACCTTCTCTTTTAGTATTATTATTCTCTGAGTTCAGAGTTGGTCAGTTTTTCAATGGTTTGTTATTTATTTATTTATTTATTCTATTTAGGGAAAGGCGGTCGGTCTATTTTGATTTATTCCGTGCTTCGTGTCTTTTTTTTTTCTTTCTTTCTAAGAGTATAATCACTTACAACATAATCGGCTCGAATCACCAATGTTAAGCGACGTTGATCCTCGTCAGTATCAGATGGGTGACGATTTGAAATATACAAGGCACTGTAAGTTATCTCCTCTGACCGAGATACGCATTCAACTGGGGGAGTACATGTGAAATTTATATTCTATAGAAAATTCCTCTTTCAATGGAAGCCGGATGTCCGCTCAGAGCGAATCGAACGCCGCGTATTAGCAAATGAACCGCCAGAATATGGCGAAAAGTACTGGAGGCATGGGCGAAAAAGACGCTGATAGACTATGTTCATTCGTTATGATCCGCCTAACAGCATAAAATCGGCAATAACAAATGCCAGGCGAGAAATCCGAGAACAGAAATAATAATAATAATAATAATAATAATAATAATAATAATAATAATAATAATAATAATAATAATAATAATAACAAGTTCTCTAACACAGAGGAAAAAAATTAACCACCTGATGTACATGGACGACCTGAAACTCTTCGCAAGAACAAAAATGACCTAGAGACATTAATAAATACAACCAGGATATTCAGCCAGGATATCCTAATGGAGTTTCGTATGAAACGGTGCACACTACTAGTCATAAGAAAGGGAAAACTAGAGACGACAGAAGGCACGGAACTACCCAACCAAACGGAGATGTGGGCACTAGGGGAACAACACACCTATAAATACTTAGGAGTAATGGAAGCAGACACCATCAAAGGGAAGACGGCGGGAATGGACTTGTTAATATAGAAGACTGTGTGAATGACAGCAAAAAAGAACTAGAAAAATGCTTAATGAAAAACACTGAAAGAATAATCATATCAGCGAGAGACGCGGAAAAAAATCAATAAAACAGAGAGACAAATGGCAAAACAAGAAAAGAAAAGTGGGAAGAGAAACAACTACACGGAAAATTCATAAGGATGACAAAATATGAAAATAACGAAAACACTTTGACATGGATGCGAAAAGGACATATAAGCCGAGAAACTGAATCTCTAATAACTGCAGCACAAAACCGCTCGATAAGAACCACCCACATCAAAGCAAAGATCGACTAAACACAAGAAAACAGCAAATGCAGACTCTGTGGACAAAGAGACGAGACGATAAACCTTATACTAATTGAATGCAGCAAACTGGCCACATAGGAATACAAGAACAGACTCTACTAAGTGGGAAGGGTAGTAAACTTGGAATTATGCAAACAACTGCATCTCGAACGCATAGACACACTTAAGCTGGCAACAGTACTTGAAAATGAGAATGACAAAGTCCTATGGAACATGGACATAGAAACTGAAAATAACTCCACCCAAGCTAGAAGACCGGATGTCATAATAAATAACAAGGAAGAAAGCTTCTGTCAAATTATAAACTTTGCTGTTCCAGCTGACCACAGGGTGAATATCAAAGAAAAGGAGAACCGTAGCAAATACACAAAGCTAGCCAGAGAGCTGAAAGGGATATGGAAGATGAAAAATTCAAAATAATACCTATAATAGTAAGAGCACTAGGAATACCCCTGAAAAAACTTTGAAAATAAAAATGGGAGAAATTGGAATCAAAGGACTGACTGGAAAAATACAACGAACAACAATCATGAAAACAGCTGAAATATTAAGGAAAACCCTTGAATGTGGACACTAACAGACATGGACAACAAGTGCGGACCAGACAAACTGCTGCAAAGGCAAAACATGAAACACTACATGGAAACAAGAATACTGAAATATTTATCGCGTATCTATAAGTTCTTTAACCTACCCCATCCCCCATTGCCACATAACTACCTCTCAAAAAAGAGCGAGACCAAATAACTAAGTATAGTCAAGGTGTAAGGAAAGACCGATAAACTGACCAGACCTCAGCCGAATAAGTGCGAAGAGAACTGGGACCTTTGTGAGAATATTGTCATTCAAATCCTAGCAAAAACCTATAGCTGCTGCCAACAAGAAATCAATGGCAAGCAGCTGTTGCGATAATGTAAATTTATTTGCAAAGGTTTACGAAAGAGATGGAGAGAGATAACTCACCGTACACCGGATATTGTAGTTGTGAACAAAAAGACCAATGAATGACAAATTATTGATGTGGCTTGCCTTAACGACATCAACTTAACAGGCAAGAAGAATGAGAAACTACGGAACTATCAGGATGGAGATTGCTAGATTGTGGAATAAGAAAACGTCCATGGTGCCAATAATCATAGGTGCGCTTGGATCAATTCGTAATGATCTTTTGAAGCAGCTGAACTCCTTTGGGAATAAGATACAACATCACCGTACTTCAGAAGTCAGTTCTGCTTGGCTCAGCAAACACCCTAGTAATAGTAACAACAACAATAATAACAATAATAACAATAATAATAATGATAACAATAATAATAATGATGATGATGATGATAATAATAATAACAATAATGATAATAATGATGACGATGATGATGATAACAATAATAATAATAATAACAATAATAACAACAATAATGATGATGATGATGATAATAATAATAACAATAATAATAATAATAATAATAACAATAATAATAATAATAATAATAATAATAATAATAAAAATAATAATAATAGCGTAATGCATTCTGTTCGTTTATTCTTTGTTTGCTTTGCGCATATTAAAGTGCCAGTCATGTGATATTTTTCGAACATTTGTTTGTTTCTCGTATCAGCGTCCATGTTTGTATGCCGCGATGTTTTACCACCAGAATTAGAATTCTAAATCAGTTCGATTCTAGTGGCATCTCATAAAAAGTTCCATTTCCTCATATTAGTATACCATATCTGATGCTCTCTTTTGCCAATATACGAGTTTTTTTTGTTTTTTGTTTTTTGCTGTAGCATTTATATCAAGTATATATTGCCCTTGATTCGGCCGCATTATTTCAATTTGCAAAAAAATAAAAAAAAATAAAAAATTCCGTCTGGGTGTCATTTTTTTCTTTTCAAATTTCAAATATGATTTTATTTTCTCATACGATTTTTCGTTTTTATTATTTTGATCGTAAATTGATATGTCTTGGACATTTTTTTTTCATCGTCTCCATTTCTTACTTTCCTTCCCATCTTGTCGCCTGACTGTACATGAATAATCTTGCCCTTGCATTTCGTCGCATTTATCTTCAAATCATGTTTTTATTTCTTTAATATACTCATATTTTACTTTTTCTTTTAATCTTTTCTGTTATTCCTATATTTTTCTTATTTATAACAATTTAAAAAAAAATTACATTTTTAAATATTTCAAGTTCTTTGTTATTTGTATATGTACCAGCCGGGCGTCTGGCTTTGCCCGGTAATAAATTTCGCTTAAATCTAATATTTTTTTATGAAGATTTCGTATCTATTATTACAGTCAATTCTCTATTGATTATTATATTGTACCCAATTCATAAAAAATGATTTCAAACATGGAAAGAAACATATTACTTGGATGCCATCAGCTAGAATCGAAATCAAAACATAGTGTTCCACCCTTAATCGTTACAGTTTGAGATATTCTCAGATGGATGAGAAACAGTTAAACATGAACCGACCATAACGTAGAGATGTGTTCATGCGCATACGTTCAAGAACATTTCAAGTCGACTTACTCCTGCCAACCTCGGCGCAACTAGATATTGGGATGGGAATATGAGGGAATAGCAAGACATGGTCTACTATAGACATTTTATTGGGTCGAGCACGAAATCTGACATAGTTTTCCATAAGAATTACTGAAGAAGATGATGAACCCGCCAAAGTATTAAACTGCAAAATCAAATAAATAATAATAGACGTCATAATCACGTTGACACACGGAAGTCAAGCACTGTTAAGCCTAATCAACACCAAAAACGGGTGGGGATTTTGGAAAAATTGGGGATGTATGTATTTAGGTATGCGGGTATGTATAATACCTTAGGGAGCTGAACGCCTTTCCTTTGCACAGTTTCAGGTAACCATTGGACAAGATGTAGCACTGGTTAGCCTCCCTTTAATACTTCACTGGTTGTATTGAAAGCAATTCATCTTGAAGAAGAAAACTGATAGAAAATCAATCTGGATAGGAAAATAGTCCGTTAATTCAAGAAGTAGTTTCATAAACAAAAAACTCACTTCCAATTTTTTAAGAGCCACACTAATCCTAACTTTAACCCTAATCTTAATCCGAACCCTTACCTTAACTCTAACATTAACCCTAACCCTAAACTTTAACCCTAATTGTAATACTAACTTAACCTTACACTTAAACCCTAAACTTTAACCTTAAATTTTAATGCTAATCTTAACCCTAACCTTAATCATAACCGTAACTGTAAACTTTAACCGTAAACTTTACCCTTAAACTTTAACCCTAAACTTAATCCTAACCTTAACTCTAACCCTAACTGTAACCCTAATCTTAATCCTAACCTTAATCTTACGTTATACCTATTTCTCTACTTTAACACTAAACTATATTCTAACCTTAACCCTAACCTAACTTTAACCTTAACCTCAGCTGTAACCCTAAACTTTAACCCTAACCTTAACCCTAATCACAGAAGAAGGATTATAAAAATATCATCAAAATGCTTACGGGAGTGCGCCATATGGTCTACGAGAGAAGTTGAGTGCCTATAAGACACTGTCCTTGAATATCTAAGGTCTCCCTGTACAGTATATGAGAATACATTCCTCCTCTACAAGTAAACCCTAGCGAGATATTCAAAATAACATAGTGTTCAAACCGCAAATAAAAAGCCATTTCATTATGGCTACTCTACACTGACTTATATATGTATTAATGCACCTTCTCTAAGTAGTTTTGCCTATTGTAATAACACTATAATGGATTCTCAACCAAACTAGATGAACTCTTGTTCTTCAGTCCAATAAGACCAGATGACTGAAAGAAAATTCCTATAACATAACCGGTTAACAAATAAGAGGAAAATTTATATTCCGAACTTCTTAATAAACTCAATGTTCGAGAGATAAAAGAGAACTGTAATGGAATATTCGAATAGCTATGATACAAATATAATACAAAATCGCACCTGTCTGCTTATGATACAAATATAATACAAAATTGCACCTGTCTGCTTATGATACAAATATAATACAAAATCGCACCTGTCTGCTTATGATACAAATATAATACAAAATCACACCTGTCTGCTTATGATACAAATATAATACAAAATCGCACCTGTCTGCTTATGATACAAATATAATACAAAATCGCGTCTGTCTGCTTATGATACAAATATAATACAAAATCGCACCTGTCTGCTTATGATACAAATATAATACAAAATCGCACCTGTCTGCTTATGATAAAAATATAATACAAAATCGCATCTGTCTGCTTATGATACAAATATAATACAACATCGCATCTGTCTGCTTATGATACAAATATAATACAAAATCGCGTCTGTCTGCTTATGATACAAATATAATACAAAATCCAACCTGTCTGCTTATGATACAAATATAATACAAAATCGCACCTGTATGCTTACGATACAAATATAATACAAAATCGCGTCTGTCTGCTTATGATACAAATATAATACAAAATCGCGTCTGTCTGCTTATGATACAAATAAAATAAAAATCGCGTCTATCTGCTTATGATACAAATATAATACAAAATCGCACCTGTTTGCTTATGATACAAATATAATACAAAATCGCACCTGTCTGCTTATGATACAAATATAATACAAAATCGCACCTGTCTGCTTATGATAAAAATATAATACAAAATCACACCTGTCTGCTTATGATACAAATATAACACAAAATCGCACCTGTCTGCTTATGATACAAATATAATACAACATCGCACCTGTCTGCTTATGATAAAAATATAATACAAAATCGCACCTGTCTGCTTATGATACAAATATAATACAAAATCGCACCTGTCTGCTTATGATACAAATATAATACAAAATCGCACCTGTCTGCTTATGATACAAATAAAATACAAAATCGCACCTGTTTGCTTATGATACAAATATAATACAAAATCGCACCTGTCTGCTTATGATACAAATATAATACAAAATCGCACCTGTCTGCTTATGATACAAATATAATACAAAATCGCACCTGTCTGCTTATGATACAAATATAATACAAAATCGCACCTGTCTGCTTATGATACAAATATAATACAAAATCGCACCTGTCTGCTTATGATACAAATATAATACAAAATCGCACCTGTTTGCTTATGATACAAATATAATACAAAATCGCACCTGTCTGCTTATGATACAAATATAATACAAAATCGCACCTGTCTGCTTATGATAAAAATATAATACAAAATCACACCTGTCTGCTTATGATAAAAATATAACACAAAATCGCACCTGTCTGCTTATGATACAAATATAACACAAAATCGCACCTGTCTGCTTATGATACAAATATAATACAAAATCGCACCTGTCTGCTTATGATACAAATATAATACAAAATCGCACCTGTCTGCTTATGATAAAAATATAATACAAAATCGCACCTGTCTGCTTATGATACAAATATAATACAAAATCGCACCTGTCTGCTTATGATACAAATATAATACAAAATCGCACCTGTCTGCTTATGATAAAAATATAATACAAAATCGCACCTGTCTGCTTATGATACAAATATAATACAAAATCGCACCTGTCTGCTTATGATACAAATATAATACAAAATCGCACCTGTCTGCTTATGATAAAAATATAATACAAAATCACACCTGTCTGCTTATGATACAAATATAATACAAAATCGCACCTGTCTGCTTATGATACAAATATAATACAAAATCGCACCTGTCTGCTTATGATACAAATATAATACAAAATCGCACCTGTCTGCTTATGATACAAATATAATACAAAATCGCACCTGTCTGCTTATGATACAAATATAATACAAAATCGCACCTGTCTGCTTATGATAAAAATATAATACAAAATCGCACCTGTCTGCTTATGATAAAAATATAACACAAAATCGGACCTGTCTGCTTATGATACAAATATAATACAAAATCGCACCTGTCTGCTTATGATACAAATATAATACAAAATCGCACCTGTTTGCTTATGATACAAATATAATACAAAATCGCACCTGTCTGCTTATGATACAAATATAATACAAAATCGCACCTGTCTGCTTATGATACAAATATAATACAAAATCGCACCTATCTGCTTATGATACAAATATAATACAAAATCGCACCTGTCTGCTTATGATACAAATATAATACAAAATCGCACCTGTCTGCTTATGATACAAATATAATACAAAATCGCACCTGTCTGCTTATGATACAAATATAATACAAAATCGCACCTGTCTGCTTATGATAAAAATATAATACAAAATCGCACCTGTCTGCTTATGATACAAATATAACACAAAATCGGACCTGTCTGCTTATGATACAAATATAATACAAAATCGCACCTGTCTGCTTATGATACAAATATAATACAAAATCGCACCTGTTTGCTTATGATACAAATATAATACAAAATCGCACCTGTCTGCTTATGATACAAATATAATACAAAATCGCACCTGTTTGCTTATGATACAAATATAATACAAAATCGCACCTATCTGCTTATGATACAAATATAATACAAAATCGGACCGGTCTGCTAATGATACAAATATAATACAAAATCGCACCTGTCTGCTTATGATACAAATATAATACAAAATCGCACCTGTCTGCTTATGATACAAATATAATACAAAATCGCACCTGTCTGCTTATGATAAAAATATAATACAAAATCGCACCTGTCTGCTTATGATACAAATATAATACAAAATCGCACCTGTCTGCTTAAATGTATGGATGGATGCCCAAAAATTTCGGTTTTCACAAGATTAGTATCGTTTTGAAGCTCGAACAAATATCGAAAAATTCATCCTCAACTGGGCACTTTTTACCAGGGAGGGGTCACTTTTTAGTTTCGAAAGTAACCCCCTCATTTCGATTGTCTAGCCTTAATATAAATCTACGTCACTTCCTGTTTGGCGATGGGCGCTACAGCAAAGTCATTTTTTTTACGTTCTTTTCTTCCTTAGCGTACGAGTTCTAGCCTGCTTGCCTACTACTATTTGTTTTTGTTTTTTGTTGTTGTTCAACACACACCTCCAAACACCCGGGCAACGCCGGGCAATGCCGGGCAACGCCGGACAACGCCGGAACCCAGGCTAGTCTTATATAGAGAGTTAGTCGAATTAGAATAATTGATTTTTGTGAATTTCGTCTGAAATAAAATGAAACAAAAACTTAGTGTAACCGGAAATAGCTAAATGTTAAATATCAATGCAAATGTCGTTTACCTACTTGACATGACGAAATAAACAAATGAACATATGTTTATGTAGATACAAGGATCATTCCAAACGCAATGATTCCTATTTTTAACCCCGAAGTTGGAAAGCTACGAAGATGGAAGTGAGCAACCTTTTGTGCTCAATTTTTTTTTTTTTTTACATAGTCACGAACATTCTCAATGCTCTTTTGTCAGCGATGAACAAAGGCCTTGATGCATTGGTCGTAAAAGTCAGTCCCTGCCAAAGCAGTCAATTTCTTTCATGGTTGTGATTACGGAGTTGCTACAGGAGAATGTTGCCCATTAATGCGCCCTTCACAGTTCCGAACAAGTGGTAGTCTGGCGGTATCAGGTCATGACTTTACAGTAGGTTAGATAGCATCGTCCAACCGAACTTTGCTATACACTTCGTGGGCTTCAATCTTCTGTATGATCTGGCGTTTCCTTGTTGCAATGTCCCCATTTTCTCTGGCCTAACATGAGCAATCCGGGTCTTCAGTTTTGCCAATGTTTTAACATAACAGTCAGAGTAGGGGAACCCTAGTTCCAATACATCAAGGAGAACGACGCCCTTCTTGTCCCAGAAAACGGTGCACATCAATTTGTCTGCAGATGTATACGCATTGACTTTCTTCTTTGCTGAACAATGTGAGTGGTGCAATTTTATCGACTATCGTTAGGACTCTGGCTAATAGTCTCGTAGTGCGTCATCAATGGTTTTGTTGTCTAAGAATCACTTACGTTCGGTTTCGTACTGATTCAATAAGTCCTGATGGGTGAGCATTGGCGGAACCTAGCTCACTCCTTCCTGTATCCTAGGGATGAAAACATCGTTTCTAGTGCATTGACACCCACATCCAACTCTACATATATTTAATTCACCATTAACCGCCGATATGCGCAATTAAGTTAGTCAATGCGTATAGTATTTTTTGTGTGGTGATTAATGTGCATAGGCGTCCCTTATCTCCTAACTATGTTGAAATCGACTGCATCTGTATCAGCTTCGTAAACTTTTAATAGGCCGCGGCGAATGTTGATCGGTTCAATTTTTTCTGAATGAAGAAATTCAATGACGCAGCTCTGCTTCCGACGCACGTCTATGACAGGTGTTGTTATCTTAGAATTTCAAACCGTCAATATCTGTAACAGAGAGATAAAACCTTCAGATTATGAAAACATGAAGTATGTTATTTATAATTATCATAGTTGTTTTTTTCTAGTTTAGTTTTTTGTAGTTTAATTTTTTTGTAGTTTTTTTGTAGTTTAATTTTTTTGTGGTGTAATTTGTGTAGTTTAATTTTTTGTAGTTTTTTGTAGTTTAGTTTTGTAGTGTTTTGTAGTTTAGTTTTGTAGTATTTTTTATAGTTTTTTGTAGTTTGTTTTTTTAGTTTTTTTTTAATTTGTAGTTTAGTTTTGTAGTTTAATTTTTTTGTAGTTTAATTTTGTTGTAGTTTTATTTTTTTGTAGCTTTTTTGCAGTTTTTTTTGTAGTTTTATTTTGTAGTTTAATTTTGTTGTAGTTTAATTTTTTTGTAAAGGTTTTCGTAATCAAATAATTTTATTTAAAAAAATATGTTTTCCGAAATTAAAATTACCTATTAGTCAGAATTTATTTAAAAAAATACAACGAAAACAAAACCTAGTAATCTCTCTTGTATTCACATCACAATATCTTATCCCTTCTTATTACCATGGTGGATATGCCACAAAAAAGAATAATCAGTTTTGAGGATGGAATTACGAAGAGTAATTACTTTCGAGGATGGAATAACATCCTTATTATTATTACTCTTTGGTCCCTTCTGATTCGGAATGAGAGAATCGGCCAGGATCACATCAATATATTAAATAAGCTTGTCTGGAGAATATTTACATAAAAAATAAATGAATCTACAAATAAATCATATAGAAAACACGTGAACAGTTTCAACATAATCAAGCGATGGTTGAGATTTGTACAACTCAACAGCTGTTACGGTGTTTGAGTTCTAATCTATGGTAAATGAACGTCGCAAAGATATTAATTGAAAATTAAAAGATTGAAAAAAAAGATGATTTGAAAAAGAAATTTTGTTACAAAGAAAAGAAAAACAAAAACATAGTAGAAAGGAAAATAATTTCTAATAAGCTTTTTACAATCGTAACAGTGCAAAGGGGAATAACTCTGTTTTCTAGTTATTTCTCTTTGTGATTAAAGTAATTGTTTTTTATAGTAACGTTTGTTGTATTTTAGATATAAATGCTTTTGGTCAAAAATTATTCAGAAATATCTATATTTACCAGTTATTGATGAAATATTTTTTCTCTGTATCTTGTTGTCCAGTTCATCTCTTATTTAACGATTCGAATTTTGCTTGTGATTTCTTCGGTCGGAGTCATAAGGTCTGGTCGCCTACTCACTATAAATAGCAATTGTCCGCTATGTATAATTGTCACTAGAAAATGTTCTAGAGAAAACAGAGACAGAATACTTTTCTGTTCCATCTTCTTGAAAATCTCCAGAGACGCTAAAAAAACGTTTTACATTCAAATTGTTAAGTAATACTTTTTATATTATTTTATATAATCTTTTTGGGGGGGGTATTTCCTTTTAATTAAGTAATCTATTATATTTTATATCATATAATATTTTAAGTATTTTTACTTTGTTATACTTATTAATTATATTAATAATTATTTTTATTATAATTCCTTTTTATTTTATATGTTATTATTTGGATAAGTAATATTATCTTCTATGCAATAAATCATAATTGCTTCATATCGTAAGAGGATAATATGCCCCCTTGTGACAAGAGCCAAACAACCTTCGCTTTTCAACGCTCCTCTTTTTGTGATATTCTCAAACTTTCGAATTGTGCGTTTCTTGTTTTTAATTCGAAAAACTTTTTCATTCCAATGCAAAATTCATTATTTCCTCAACACATGTATTTTAATTGTAGGCTCATTCTTTTTCTTTTTGAGATTCTTATGGGGAGCTCTACTGTTGAAGAAAAATCGAAACTGAATCTTCTTGCTTTATCGCTCTCATTCATTACTATTTTCGTTTCTCGGTTCTTCTCTATTGATCCGAACACTTTCTCGCACCTGAGGCTCTTCTCCATTCCTAAAAATCAATTATAAGACTACGTATGGAGTACTGTAGGCATATTTGAGCTGGTGAATCTCAGTCGCAATTTAGGGTTCTTAATAAGGTTCAGAAACATATCTACAATATGGTTGACCTTCACCCCCTCTATCACAGATGTGATGTTGCTAGTTTCAATATTTTCTGTAAATACTCTCATGCAGAATTGTATTATCTATTTATCTACTTCCTTTATCCCAGTTCGTTTTTTTAAGTCTCGTGGTCGCCATCAAATCGCGGTTTTAATATCTCGTTATAATGCAACTTCCTATTATAGTAGCAGCTTTCATTAGACTACAGACTGTTTTTTTTGTATCTTCTATCTTTCTGATAATCATGTTGTATTCTTGTTAGCTTCTTATATCAAGTGGCTTCATGTTATGTCTGCAGCAAGTTCCATATAAAAAAAGATACCAGAGATTTTTTACATTCTTAAAGTATTTACTTAGTTACTAATTTACAGTTTCTAATTCGTACGTTTGATGTTTTTAAAATAATACGAAGTTTACTTACACCTCCATTAAGTTATCGTTAAACGTTTACTAGTCTTTGAATAAAATGTTTTCATAGCTATTTTTTTATATTTGTATTTTTGGGTGTGTCTTTGTTTCTTTATTATTTTCTATTTTCGTTCTGTTTATTTTCTCTGTGTCTATCTATTTCTATCATTTCTATCGTTCTTTCCTTCTCTTTTTTCCATTTTGTTTAAGTTCTTTTTTTTCTTTCCCCATCCTCCCCCTGCGCAACTACCTCGTTTCAATCTGTTAAAAAAAGTTATATTCCAATTTCTTTGTTTCCATTTTTTTTTTTTTTTACCAATATTCCCAGTATGGGTTTATAAATCGTATTCCTTCCCCATTGTCTTCCTTCTTCCATTTTCAAGATTACCATATTCCCCCAGCCTCACCATTCATCACGGAAAGAAATATACAAATCCTCACAATCCCTTTGCATCATATTTCTCCTTTCCATCGGAAAATAAGTGCAGACATTCAAATACGCATCGACACAAAAATAAAAATATCAACTCAATAATTGTATATTCGTCAATTCCAACTATATATATATATATATATATATATATATATATATATATATATATATATATATGTGTGTGTGTGTGTGTGTGTGTGTGTGTGTATGTATATGTGTGTGTGTCTGTGTGCATACGTATATATGCATGCATACATAGATAAATTATTATATATGCATATATTTATGTTTATTTGCAACTTACTATTCAAGAGACAGTTATTTAATTTTCTTTTCAATAAAGTCATGCTAGTCACGTCAACGTATACAACGCGCGACATCACGAACTGCACACATTTCGTCGTAATAATTTAACATTAAGCATTTTTCTGTATGATACATATATTTATATTTTGTAACACACACACACACACGCACACGCATATATATATATATATATATATATATATATATATATATATATAGTAATGTGATTGATAATTTAAAAATCAAACTAGAATTAAAATAAAAATCCGTTTCATAAGAAGGAACAACAACAACATCAATAATTTGTACGATCGTTTCGGAAAACAATGTTTTTATTGTGGTAGACATCAAGCTACGGACAATAATTTTTACATATAGTGTTTGTTTTTAAAAAACAAAGTTTCCTCATCAGCAAAGTATTGGGAAGGGTTTTTAGTACATGTAAAAGACACCATAAATAAACCTAGCATTAAAAGTAAGACAGATGTATCTTTTAATTTTTCGCCTTTTGAAATCAGGAACTAAGGTCAAAACACTCATATCTATATATATATATATATATATATATATATATATATATATATATATATATATATATATATATATATATATATATATATATATAACTCCAGACTTGAGATATTCAAAAGTAAGAACTAATGAACTCAACGAGGTTGTTAGATAGTGATTGATAACACGAGAAAAATATTTTTTAATTATTTCTTCGAAGGTAAACAGTTACATTTGAACGCTACCAAAAAGCAATATGTTTCAGACAACGCGTTTACCTTCAGGGTCGCCTGACGTAGTATCATTGACTGAAATAGATAGCTGTTTGTAGGGACCAAATGTAACTGTTTACCTTCGAATATATAATATATATATATATATATATATATATATATGAGCAAACAGTTAATAAAATATGTTAAAAAACACTTTAAAATGAGTTAAAAACATATTTAATCTGAAAAGGAAACACTAGATAAATGGATAGTCCTAAATCCGCGGAGTTTCGAAGAAATACTCTCCTTCTCATCAGAGGGTAGGAATTAGCAAAATGCGGGATCGGATTTTGCATGCAGAAGTATTTGATGAAACAACAAGTAAGTCAAAGATCTTACTTGAAAACAAAAAAAGTGAAGCAGAGGGAATATGGTAAAGAAAAAGGTGATTACACATGAATGGATAGTCTGGTGGAAGATAAAAAATCCAGTGACGGTAAAATCCAAATGTAAAACTTCAAAAAAGTTAAAAGAATTTCCATTTGTACGAGTAAAATCCAAGGAGATCCCGTAATTGGAAGAAGATTGTCCATAATAATCCAAAGGCAGACATCCATGGAATAATTCACAAAAATGTGTACAAGGGGGAAAAAAAAAAGAAAAGATTCCAATAATATTAATAAAAGAAAATATATCTATCTATCTATCTATATCTATCTATCTATCTATATATATATATATATATATATATATATATATATAACTTCTAAAGACACATTGAGTAGTTAATAGAAAAATAAAATGAAATTAAACGTTAAATATGTAGTTTAAATTCCTAACATATTAACTAAAATAGATTCAACACATTCAAGCTTAGCACTTCCGCCAGAAAATCCACAATTACCAAAAAGGATGAAACATTATACCGATTGAAAAAAAAAAAAGATTTAAAAACATTTAAATTGCATTGTTAAATAGATAACGGGATCATCAGCTATTTACCATAAAGCTGTCTCAGAAATTTAAAAACAGTACAGTTGTAAAAATGATATCTCTTTAGTGGACAATATAACTTCGCCCAATAAGAAATGTAGACAGAATCCAGTGACTATACGTTATATACGAGTGCCGTTTCGAAAATAAATCCTCCTATCTTTTAACTAAAAAATGTAAAGAGCTACGAAGACGGGATTAGTATCATTTAAACGGGAAGCCCTTTTTGCGCCGCAGAATTTATTTTTCTATACAGTCATCACCATTCTCAAAGCATTTATGCCAGGAATTGAATAACGCTTCTCTGCTTCTGACGCACATCCATGACAAGGGATTCTTTCTTAAATTTACACCCCGTCATTATCTGCAACGGATAGATGAAACTTAGAAGTGATGAATCATGAGCTAAGGCAACATAACAGTGCAATTTTCAATCCCCTCTGATCTATTCGGGCGAAATGAAAAAAAAGGAGACCTTACTTTTCGAACCTCTCTGGTATAACTATATATTCGGTATAGAACATAATTCCAAGGTCTTGCAATCAATTGTCCAGACAAACTGTATAAACTTAGCTCCTATATATACACAGGGACAGGGTTATGCCGACTAGCAAATGCATATAAGAATACAGAATTATCTTACAGGTGCCCTACATGCGGGAGATAGTTCAGTTCAATATCATCTCTTTTTTGTTGAGGGGGAATACTATTATAAAATAATGCTTTGATTTTATTCATTTATTCAGTACATGAAAGCAAATTATATATATATACTTGTGTGTGTATATATGTATGTAAATATATATATGTAAACATATATATTATATATATATATGTAAATATATATATATATATATATATATGTAGTTCCAACGAGAGAAAAAAAATGTATATTTAAAAGAGTGAAGCCATCAACAATTGTGGTTTTTTTTTAAGGTTTTTATCATATTTTTATTTTAAAATATTTTAAAATATTTTAAAATAAAAATATGATAATAACCTCAAAAAAAAACCCCGCAATTGTTGATGGCTACACTCTTATATATATATATATATATATATATATATATATATATATATATATATATATATATATATATGTGTGTGTGTGTGTGTGTGTGTGTGTGTGTGTGTGTATTATATTATATATAACACCATGTAAAGCCTGGTTTAACAGCACCAATATATAACTCTATGAACGGTCACTAGTGTGACCGCACCATGGTTATAATAAACGTCCTAGGAACAGCAACCTATGTACGTTTGCTGGCAGGGAATTATCTGGCCGTAATTTGGGACCTTTCTGCTCTCCTGGTGGACGATTTTAGGCCCACCAGTGTTTACAAACGGTATTCCAGAAAACAATAGAACACACCGCAGTTTGTTTGGTTTCTTCTTCTCCGTGATTATTCATCTCAGGTAACAACGGCAATAATCCGAGAGGGATGGGAGTGTTTCTTTATTTTTTTCCAATCACCTCCTGTATGTAATGCTCTGGAAAATTAAATGGTGACGTACCTCTTATCGGTGTTATTCTCCTGGTTTAGGATGACTGCTGGGACCGTTTGGATGTTTAGGTAGATTAAACAACACGCAACACAAATTGTAATATGTATAAGAAAATCTTATTTATTTTGCAAACACTATTCACAATGCATTACAATTTAAGAATTATTCATAACAATTACTTTAAATCATTAAACTTTTTAATTGAACTATCTCTAAGTAACTTACCCCGTATCACTCCGCGGTAGACCAGATCACCTACCGGCTACGGAAGGAGTGACAACACAGTAATACTACGTCATATAGTGCCATATATATATATATATATATATATATATATATATATATATATATATATATATATATACACTCATGAGCAAAAAATGGGTCAAAAGTAAAAGAAATAAGACATCTCTTTTTCAATATTTTTTCAGGATTTTTTTGTTTATTTTAACTTAAAATTTCTATTTTGTAGATCATTATTATTATAGCATATAATAATAAGTGGAAAAATTAATCCTAAAAATGGTAAGACCGCATCTTGGCGAGGATATAAAAATGCAAATTGCAGGATTAAGTCAAAATGATTACAAGCAGATTTTTGATATTTTAAGAAAAGAAAATGTGAAACTATCGCTTTCTGTAGTGAAGCCAATTGGTAAAAGATTCGAGATCGAAGGCTTGATAAAAGCTGGATCTGGTCGCCCTAGAGCATCCATTTTGAAGGACAACCAGAGGCTTAAATTAACTGCTTTGAAGGATCGAAAGAAAACTTATGTTGACCATAGCAAATAATTGAAAACGGGCTGGAAGTTCTCTTTCTAGATATACAATATCTCGACGAGTGAAAGAAATGGGGGTTTCCTCTAAAAGGCGTGCAAAGAAACCATTTTTATCTAAGAAGAACATCAATGATAGAAAGAGATTTTTCTCGTGTCATGGCAAAAAAGATACAGACTGGTTCAGGAATGTTTTTTGGTTAGATGTATCAAGGTTTTGTCTTGTCGGTGATACTCCCGATGCTCCCGAACGGTGCAATCGAAGAACTGGAGAAAGATTTTCGCCAAGTTGCATAAAAACGAGAGTTAAACACGGGAATGGAGGGATAATGATATGAGGAACCTTTACTGCAGCAAGAGTTGTGGAACTTATTGGATGTGAAAAGTCAATCAATGCAAAGAAATACATTCGAATATTAGAAGCAGGACTGTTACTAAGTATCCAGAAACTGCGAATATCTCAGAACATTATTTTTCAACATTATAATGCCCCTTTTCACACAGCTAAAGCCACAAAAATGGGTTTCTGATAATTCAATTAATGTGATAATATGATACGTATTATATACGTTTGAAGCCAAAACAATGCATTATTACAAAATAAAGTTTATTTTAAATTTATATTGAAATTCATAAATATATTTCGAAGGAAACCTTCATCTTCAGTATCTCTTTCTTTCTTTCTTTATTTTTGTCATTTTGTTGTTGGAGCAGAGAATCAGCAAATAGAATTCCGTTTGTTGTTTTTACGGTAGTTTTTTTAAACTTCGGAACGGTTCGTTTGGTCACGTGAGATTCACGTAAAGATTTTTGTTCCTTAAAAGCGCTGGTTGAGTTTGAAAAAAATAAAATACGTATTATATATGTTTGAAGACAAAACAGCGCATTATTACAAAAATAAACAGGCATTTCTTTTTTTTTTAAATTCATATTGAAATTCATGAATATATTAAAAACAAAGAAATACATACTGAAGATGAAGCTTTGCTTCGAAATATATTTATGAATTTCAATATAAATTTTAAACAAAATAAACGTCTGTTTATTTTGTAATAATGTTCTGTTTTGGCTTCAAAATTATATAATACGTATTTTATTTTATTCAAACTCAACCAGCGCTTCTAAGGAACAAAATTTTAACGTGAATTACGCGTGACCAAAGGCACCGTAAAAACAACAAACGGACTTCTGCTTGCCGATTCTCTGGTCCAACAACAACATGACAAAAAAAAGAAAGAAAGACATACTGAAGATGAAGCTTTGCTTCTAAATAGATTTATGAATTTCAATGTAAATTTTAAACAGAATAAATGTCTGTTTATTTTGTAAAAATGCGTTGTCGAAGAATCCCGAAAGGATGAAACACTAGTGTCTGTAGGTATTTAATTATTATAGTAAAAAAATAATTATGACAGCCCCTTTAAGAAATACGTTTCTTATCGTTGAGCACTTTCTGTTGAATTAAAAAGTCGGTCAATTTAGCTCTTATGCGTAGATCATCATATAACGATTTGATCACTGTCTGTCTGACGTAATGAACATTTAAATTAAAATGTTTAAAAATTCAACGCTATTTCACATGATTAATGGTAGCCGAATGGATACGGCCTCCGCTAATCGAGCCAGAGATGTCTCGTGTCGCGGGGTTCGAATCGTTCGACTGGTAGTAATCGTGACACCCTGCACTGAAGAATCCCGAAAGGATGAAACACTAGTGTCTGTAGGTATTTAATTATTATAGTAAAAAAATAATTATATATATATATATATATATATATATATATAATTTAAAGGAGATTAGAACAATAGTCTAAAGAGCTGAGTGTATTTTAATGTAACAGTGAAATTACTAGTTAATTAAAATACAGGAAATAGAAAGTGCTCGTTGTAATTTAGATATATAATAAGCTCGATAGTTAAATGTCCTAGAGCTAATTCAATATTAAGTAATGTAATTTAAAATTTAAAAATTTAAAAAAAATTTAAAATTTAAAAATCAAATTTTAATTAAATTAAAAATCTGTTTCATAAGAAGGAACAAGAACAAAATCAATTATCTGTACGATCGTTTCGGAAATCCGTGCTTTTTATTGTGTTGTATACATGAAGTTATTTAGAACAATTATATATAGTTTTTTGGTAAGCAAGGTCTCCTCATCAGCAAATTTAGGAGGGTTTTTATTGAATTTAAAAGACACCATAAATAAACCTAGCATTAAAAGTAAGGCAGATGAATCTTTTAGTTTTTCTTTTTTTGAAATCAGGAACTGTGTTTAAAGTAGTTATTTAGATGTTTGCTGATTTTTAATTAAATTAAAATTTGATTTTTAAATTTAAAATTTTTTTTAAATTTTGAAATTTTAAATTATAAATCACATTACTTAATATATATATATATATATATATATATATATATATATATATATATGGCATATTCCATTAAATAAAACATATATAAATAAAAAAAAAATGTATATATTGTTGAAAGTCAGTTAGATTAATTTATTCCTAACGATGATACCTAATGGATTGGAAAGTACTCGAACTTATGATAAATATGGTGATTGCATCAGCCAGTTCCCGCTAAAAATGAGGACTGTTATTCATAAGTTGAAAAGGATCGAAAATAGAATTAATAGACAAAAAAAAAACGTCTATTTTATTTAAGGAAATATGCCAAAGAGAAAAAATGCTGCTTAAATAATTTTCTTCCTTTTTCCGACATTATATTGCAATGCAGTTTTATTTTCTTTGTAAGCAAAGCATTTTCATTTTCATGAAGAGTATCTGCACGAGAAGAGTCGGTATTGATATAATAATAACCGATTGTTTCTGCATGGCGAAACTGTGCGAAAGGTGATGTTCTCATAGAGCAATACATATTTAGATCTTGTAAAGTAGCTATACTGTTATACTTACACACACACACACACACACACACACACACATATATATATGTATATATATACATATATAGGAAGTCATAAAATATATATAGCGATTAATCTATAATCGCCACATATATTTTATAGCTTACTAACTAGCTCTACCTACGTATTGAGCACTGTTGAAGTAAATACTTAAAAGTTTATGCATAAATTTATACTTTCGTATATTAATTTATGTGAGTAAATGAAGTAGTTATATGTATATATATATATGTGTGTGTGTGTGCGTGTGCGTGTATGTGTGTGTGTGTGTGTATGTGATCGTTTGCGTTTTTTTTCCACGCCTACTTTATTAAATCTTGACATTCTGAAATAATGCAATGGAAATTATACGGAATAATGACACCCGAGAGGCGAAGAAGAAGAGATCGGATTAGTTTTAATGTGAAGATTCGAACCGAACGTAAAAGTTGTTTTTCCGAATGACAGATATTTTGATGGAGAACAGGGTCATGGAGAGGTTGGGTAAAAGGAGAGGAATCGTACTGACAAAAAGGGGAAAATCCACGAAGGAAACAGCTGCTCGTTATGGATAACGCTTATATAAGACCAGTTTGGAATCACGTCAGCTTCCACCCTCCATGCTCCACTTCATCAACTACGCAATAAGGACAAGAAAAAGTGCGAAAGGCGGGGAGATTGGGTTTCATCGGGAAAGCTGTTGTTGTTGTTAATGTTTGTTTTGTTGATGTTGATGATGATGATGATGATGATGGTGATGATGATGATGATGATGATGATGATGAATGTTGTTGTTAACGTTTGTTTTGTTGATGTTGATGATGATGATGATTGCTGTTGTTCTTAACGTTTGTTTTGTTGATGTTGATGATGATGATGGCTGTTGTTGTTAACGTTTGTTTTGTTGATGCTGCTGCTGGTGATGATGATGATGATGATGATGAATGTTGTTGTTAACCTTTTTATTTATGTTGATGATGATGATGATGATGATGATGATGATGATGATGACGATGACTATTGTTAGTAACGTTATTTTTGTTGTGGTTGTTGTTGTTGTTGTTGATGATTATGGTGATTATTATTATTATTATTATGATTATGATGATGATGATGATGACTGCTGTTCGTTTTATTTCTGTGCTCGTTTACTTGCTTCTCCCACAAGTTCGGTTTTTAATGTGGTGATAATTTTACTTCATTTAAAGTAGTAATATTATTGTTGTTGATGATGATGATGTGGTGATGTGGTGATGGTGGTAGTGATGGTAGTGGTGGTGCTGCTGCCAGTGCAGTTTGTTTTTAGAACGGTAACAAACAGAAATCACGGATATCGTGCCTCATGGTTGCCTCTACTCGTCAAAGTTTTATTTTTGACTTATTTTGATATATAATATATCCCGGGATTACGCGGAATGATGCAAATCGTCAGTTGCTTCGCAGGTTGATTAGTGCAAAACGAGTTGAAGGGGTTAAGGTTGATGTATGTCAAGCGCGCTAGCTAGAGTCAGCGGTGAGAACCGAGGTCATTCAATTCATGCAATAGAAAAGGATGCATGAAGGGCAAAGAGAGAAATTATATCATTTTGTTCGCATGCAAGTGCAGTCTAATTTGCGCTTTTGGACGAAGCAGACGTCTCGGTTAGACACAAAGATGTGTTGAAGAAGAAGACGCAACAACGTTTAAGTTATGATGCGATGCTTGCCCCCCCCATATCGCCCGTTCACTCGTTATATGAATAAAGAAGCCATGCAAGAAGATCGGTGTTATGTCTTCGTCAGATATTCCTTTACAGCATCAACCAGTGACGGGAAGAATCGCATCCTCAGAGAAGACCGAGAAACAGAATGAAATGTTATAGTGAATTTATCGCAATGCATGTACACACACTAGAAGTGACACGACTACATCTATAGACACACGTGTATAAACATACATGCATGGACAGACAATCCTGGTTGCGCACGTAATAATAGGAGACCTATATCAATAAGAATAACAACGACAGAAAAATTTCCTCCCTCGCAACATAACAACTTCACTGTATTTTATGAAGTATTTCCGAAGTTTCATGAAGATATTGATGACTCTAATAGTATTTAATCTGATGGTGCTGATATTCTGCATGGTGGTTACTTCTACCCAATAACCTCGGGTTTATACATTAAATTTGGAAAAACTCTGAAGTTGAAATTTTTGTCAAGATTTTGATCGTAAACGAACGTTGTTTTTATTGTTGAGTATCGTTTCTGATTGTTTTGTTGGCATTTATTTCCCCGGTATCTTTCTATAAAGAATTCTTTCTAAAAGGATATTGGCTACTTACCGAAGGGACCACGTAAATATTGCAACGTCCCTATATGATAATGTTTCTGTGGAATGAACTGGTTTTGAACTTGGCACACCCAGCTTATCACACTGCATTATTAACCACTGAGCCACCGTTGTTTCTCTACTGCTGCTGCTGCTGATGAGGATTTTTGTTGTTTGCTTTATTGATGATGAAGTTTATTTGCGCCACACGAGAGCTTGGTTAAACACAATTCGCTTTTTAATGCGGTGAAAATCTTTAAAGTTGGTAACGGTATTGTTGTTTATAATGATGATGATGATGATGATGATCGCTGCTGTTGTTGTTGTCTTTGTTGTTGTTGTTGTGGTGGTGGTTGTTATTGTGGTTGTTGTTGGTTAACATCATTTTCTTGCCTCCCCAGAAGAGCAGAGTTAGACACATGGTCGGTTTTTAATATGGAAAAAAATCCAGCTCCTCCAAAAGGGACACTCTGAATAAAAACAAATATATAAACTATCTCAGTCATGAAGGATTTCTCCTACACCGACAGAGGACAGAAATGGTGAAGTATAGCATCAGAAAAGACACCACACTGTGATCTTGGCCCGAAGGCCAGCTGGCATTCGTTTCCCCGTTATCGTTCTATCAAAAAGATTTTCCAGTAGAATATCGGCTACTTACGAGAAGGACCACGTGAAGGTTGCCAACATCGCTAAGTGAAAATGCTTTTGTGGAACGAACTGGATTCTAACTTGGCAGACCCAGGTTGTCAGTCCATATCGTAACAACTTAAACACCGTCACCTCTTTGATGTTGATGACGGTGTAAGTTGCGTTATTGTTGCTGTTGGTGATGATGCTGATAGAGATGTTGATGCGATGATGATGATGATGATGATGATGATGATGATGATGATGATGATGATGATGATGATGATTGAGGATGTTCATTTTATTGTTTGGGTAGTTCTTATAGGTTGTATTTTGTTTTTGTTGATGATACTGTTCTTGTTCTAGACGATGTTGATGTTGACGACGACGATAGTGGCGTTGAGGTTGTTCTATTAATAATTTGGTTTATGGAGTTCACATGCAGGTTTTATTCGTAAGATTTATGCTGTGAAACTTAGGTTAGTAATACCGAGCAAACTTTTACAACAGAAAACATAAATACAAAAACGCGCGCGCACCCCTTCACACACGCGTGCGCGCGCTTGGGATCCAGATTGCCAAACCCGAAACAATAATCACAGTGTACAACACTGCATTCTTATCAAATTCCGTTTCAAAGCTAAAAAGTGAGAATTAGATACCGGTTGTAAAATGAAATATGTTAAGATAAAGTGATATTTGAAAGTCATTGGGTGATTCATGTCTTGTCTGTCTTCGACAGCATCTAGCAATCTTAATCGATAAGAACGATCGATCAAACGGTACGAAGTCACACAACTTCAATATTCAAGGTAGAACAATAAATTTGTCGCCCTAACGAAAACAGCACTATTGATTTATTTTAAAACTTTTATTGAAACAAATCAATTCAGGTAACTTGATTATGCAGTAGAGCTGACATCTATTCAATGTAGCCGCCTTAAGCCTCAGTCATTGGCTCGGTACGGGTCCGGAACTTGGAGCATGCCTTTTCCACAAGCGTCGGTGTGGGCTCGGCGAATAGTTGGTGGGTGGCGATAATCGGGCTGAATTTGGTGTGGTGGGAGGCCATGTTGGTGATGTTCTTGACGTACAAGCAAACGAAGTAGTCCAATGTGCTGAGGTCGAGGGAGGCAGGGGCAGTAACAAAAAGGGTACGAAGTCGTAGCAGATCATCTGAAGGCAAGACTGGGTCTCTTTGGACTTGTGAACCAGGACCGAGTACTGCTACCACAGTCAGGGTCTGCCATCGGCTTTCTGATTGAACCAGATGATCATAACACTCTTCAGCACATCCAGGTACACTTTGGTGTTGACTTTTAAGTCGACTTCGAAGATGTGAGGATGGCATGATGTGACCCTCATTTGAAACCACACCAAAGGCCATAAACCTTGCCGGAAACATTGTTTTCCTCACTCTGGGCACGTCCCTGTTATTCGTGGCGACCAGTGGAGATTTTGTAAATTGGATTACATAGAACTTGGGGATTTTGTAAATTGGATTACTTAGAACTTGTTTACATTGGACTTGAAGACAATTGTAGTCAGCTGGAAAGCAGACAAACGGAAGAGAGTTCCACAGGCACGCAGTTCTAAGTAATAAGCTTTCCTCATGGAATCTACATTAAGGTTTAGGCACAGATAAAGTGTGGGAAATTATTGATAGTGGTTTTGGCTAGACGAGTGTTTTTCGTGAAAGTTTGGCGAGTGGGGACCATAGATTGAATCTCAGACGAGCACTTGCCATGAAAATAACGATAAAGACGAGACAAGCTGGAAACATCTCTTCAGTGGGGAAGAGGTTGCATGGAAGAGAAAAGAACATCCTCCAACAAGCTATGAACTTTTGAACTCTATCAATGCAGGATAAGCTGCTTCTAGTAGCTCCTGCTCATATGTGGCAACAGTAATCCATCATTGGCCGTACATGGTTTTTATAAAGGTAATTCTAATATAAGCTACCCCAAGATAGCATAATGCATGGTAGGATGCTTCAATGATAAAAGAACATATACTAAAAGACCTACCCGTTAAATAAAGTAATACATTAGAGAGTCGTGTCTATTACAAAATAGAAAAGATACTAAACTACATCTGCCTGTTCATTGAAAAGTAAACGATGATACGAGGTGCCTTAACTAAATCTTCAATTTTTTTTACACAGGTATTTAAAAATTATCGTAACCTCGTGAAAATTCAGTATGTCACTGAAATATATCTTATGAGATGATTGTACTGATTTCAGGTTCAAATCAGCAACCTGGTTGTCACAGCTGGTGAATTTCAAAAATACAAGCTGAACGTGAGGACGCTTTAGAAGAAGGATGTGCAATAAAATTATATGTTTTATACTTGGAAAAAACGCCAGAGAAACGTATCGAAATGATTCAGACTGTTTTTGGACCATCTTGCAGGAATCGATCATCAGTTTTTGAATGGCATAAGAGATTCAAGGGAGGCAGTGTGTCTCTGAAAGACGATGCGGTGCGCGAGAAGAATAGGGAAATCAGAACACCAGCGTTGATTGGCCAAATAAAGAATTTCATGGACAAGAACCGTAATGTACCTATAAAGACAATAAGGGCACAGTTTGATCTCCTTGTGGGACACAATTATTGCCACACAATTATTTGCCAGAAACGAAAGATGCGTAAGATTTGTCACAAATATGAACCTGACTCTGAAGCTTCATATTATATTGAAAATAACCAATGTATTTAACGAGGTTCATGCAAGAATACTTAAAACCGAAGTAGGGCAAGATATACTTTATATATGTGCTAACGAAGCATTTATATGTCTCTACACATTTATGAGCATGTTTCAGTCAACCATTTACAAGTTACTAGAGATCATCTCTAGGCGATGCTGCTTATATATATATATATATATATATATATATATATATATATATATATACAGGGTGTTCCAAAAGTCTTGGGCACATTAAGCAGATATGAGGACTTGAAATGTGGCCAAAACTTTTGGAACACCCTGTATATATACGAATATATAAATATACCGATTATATATTTACCAATGTTTGTATCAATACCAATATATATATATATATATATATATATATATATATATATATATATATATATATACATTGGTAAATATATAATCGGTATATATATATAAACATTCGTATATATATATATATATATATATATATATTTATATATATATAAACATTGGTAAATATATAATCGGTATATATATAAACATTCGTATATATATATATATATATATATATATATATATATATACGAATGTTTATATATATACCGATTATATATTTACCAATGTTTATATATATAAATACATATATATATATATACATATATATATATATATTAAATTTATTTATACAAACATTAATGGCTACATATGTGCATACATGTTTCTGTAATCACCCGCGTTGGGGGACTACGTCTTCAGGCCAAGAATTACCGTCGAAAACTGATATTCTAATCCAAAAAAAATTCCTATTTCGTTTGTAAAGTTAGAATGTAACCTGGGTTGGAGTCATAACTCGGTGAGAGGACAAGTGAGGTCTTTGAAGAAAATAAACATCTTCTTTTTCATCTCCCTTTCTCTCTATCAATCCCATCGTTTGGTTTGTGGCATAAGGTACTTGAGAATTTAGTATTTTTGTCTTACAGTCTGTAGATTAAAAACATTTCCTATGGTCACTGAGTACTGACCGGTGTCTTTCAATCAACACCCATCCACCCACATACACGCACACACACACGACACACACACACACACACAACACACACACACGTTAATACAGATATTCAGAAGCGAATATATGCTGTTCGTTTTATTTTACTCACACACACGCACTGAAACTAGGCAATAACTATAACTACGCAAGAATAAAATTAAAATTAAAATAAGGTAAATAAAATAAATAAATATAAAATAAATTTAAAAAAAAATAAAAGATAAAAAATAAAAACAAATAAACAAATAAAATAAGAATAAAAGTAACCTAGAAAGTTATCTAAACTCCACATGTACATATATATATTAATATACTTATAAACGCCTACACCTTGCTACACCCGCGCATA